>NC_134404.1:272069106-272431606 GCF_038048845.1 Mixophyes fleayi
AATGAGGAGGTGAAGCAAGTTGATTGCTGAGTAGTTCTGTCCGGGACAGTATTTGGAGCAGCAGTGTGCTTGTTGCTGAGACTTGTAGTGCCACTTATCCCAGCTGAGTGGGAAGCAAAAAAGAAGAGGTTCAACTTGTGAGGTGTAATTACAATGTGACATCTGTATATTGCCCTTCCGGAGGATTAGGGGGAGCAAAGAAAGGCAGATCGTCCACGGTGGAGAGAAAGGGGGGAAGGCAACCCCGCTGGTCAAATGCAACCCCTGCATATATTGCTGAGAAGTATTTGTTGGGAGGGGCCCACGAGAGCCACCTGTCTCTTTTTGACCCAGGAGGGGGGAGACATGGGCAGGCACGGGCAGGTGCTACATTGCTTTGGCATTAAGCCACATTTGAAGGTACATTGGGAAAAAAACAGGACACCTGTGACTCACATGTTTACATCCATTGGGGGTGTTGTGGGGTATGCAATGTGAAATGTGTTTATATTCATACTGCCATTGTATTGCTATGCTGTGTTCACTTTACATTGTGATTTTGCATGCAAAAGTGATGTAGAAATTGTTTACATGTGTGCGCATATGTGAGTTAGGTGTGAGTGAGATTAGCTAGACAGCCCCACTAGGTGTAGTTTAGGGTGCCCAGCTAATCAGGGGAGAATGTAACACCCCCCTAGTGGTGTTCTAGTAAAACCCTGCACTTCAGTAAATACAGGAGGGGTCACCTAGAGGATTAGCTAGAAGTTTATAAAAAGTTACATAAACTGGTTACCATGGTGATAACCCAGCCCAGCCTGTGAGACTGAGTGAAAGGAAGGAAGGGCAGTCATTAAGGGGGGAGAGATAGAGAGAGAGAGAGAGAGAGAGAGGAGACAAAGGAGAGGAGAGATGGTAGCTGGGGACCTGGGAGAGAGTGGGGTGGAAGCTCCCAGGCTCCCCCAGCATTGCCTGGCTGTCTGAGCATGGTGACTGAGCCAGGGCAAGGAATGTGTGCCCGGGATGAGGAGGAGAACTCCATGCCACTATAGAGAACCCAATATAGGGTGGGACACTTTGCATGGAAGAGGCCCTGGAGTGAGGGCTGCTACAAGAGGCAAGGTAGCTGTAGTGTCAGATCCTGAGGCTGAGAGAACACAGAGTGATGTGACAGAGCACAGGAGACATTATTCCCGCAGAGGAGGGATGAGCTGCAGTTGAGAGGTACACAGAGTGTGTCAGAGCTGCATGGAGGAGAAGCTGCCTGCCTATTAGCATCCATGTGAGTGCCCTTGCAGAGGAGGGTGATCTGCAGTGAGTATGGAGTGCAAGAGACATGTAAATTATGTTATTTAACATCTGGATAACATTAAGAACTGTGCTGGAGAGAGTGAGGAGCTGTATATATTTTTCTTTATTGCTGCAATCATTATGATTATCGTGCTGGAGGAGAAGTGTAAATAAAGAGTTGAGTTTGTTATAGAGATGGTCTGGCACCCAAATGATTGTGACTTTATTTACACTGCACCAAAGTGACATCCCCTGTGTCCTACTAACTAGAAAGAAACACCTGCATGTGCAAGGACCCACTGATCATTTACACCCATGCCTATCAACTAGCCAGGGCTTGAGAAGGAGGTGCACTGTGTACCCTTTGCACATCACACTACACACAGTGACAGGGGGTTACATATATATATATATATAAATATATATATGACTTATTTTATATTCCGTTTTATTATATATTAGCAGTCGTGCTTGAATTCCTTAGGTACACAAGGGTGATTTCCCTCCCCCTCTACAAGCATGTGGTTAGTGGAGGTTCTGTGAAAACCTTAGAAGCAACTTGTTTTGCATAGTAAATGCTGTGCGCTATTTCCTGTAGAAGGTTAACTCCACCTAGAAGAAAGGTTTTGTTATTATGTAACAAAGAGCACAGAGGCCGTCTTTATTCCCTGCTCCCAGCCTAATAAGACAAACAGATACATACAGCTCCCAGCTGATGGAAACTGCAAGTTGAATGTAGTGGCGGTTTGTGCATGTGAGAGGCCTGGAAGACCATTTATATTAGAGGCTGGCTAGTATGAAAAATGGATTTTAAATGGAGGGTGGTTGAATCTAGATATATATAGTTTTGTAATGGTTTGCAGATGGTTAGTATGTGAAAATGAATGCTATAATGTATTTCAATAGAAGGTGAAAGGAAAATGTGTAACTGCATGTCTTTTAATAGTGTTGGAATGCTGTGATCAGAGGTAAGACAACGTGATGTTGTAGATTTGATAATGTAGATTGTGTGGTTAATATGTGACTGTGTTTTAGATTGATTGTATTTCATAAATAGAAATGCTGTATATTTGAGACAGTGCTATAGTTGAGCAGTATGGCTGAATATGGTGTTAGGATGACTAACAATGTGCCATGTTGCTGTTAACTTCTGCAATGCTTTACAATTGTGGGACTATATATATTGTGGCAAGAGCCCGCTACAGCAGAAGCACACGCGAACAACTTCCTTTTTATGGTGCTTTATTGTCAGGATGGTAAATGTTTGACACCGTATACTTGTACAGCAATCATGGAGACCCTAAACACTAGCTATACATAGTCCAGCTCTCTCTCAGGACCAGCCAGCTCACCCAGCATTGGTCTCTCTGAACAAATGAAACAAACAAGCTTTTATACATGATGCTCCTCCCCCAGCCTTAGCTTGATGGACAGGTGACACACCCACCTTCTCTTTAAAAGAAAACACCCATCACTGCCTCTGTTTGCACAACCAGACATGCCCTGTCTGTTTGCTGAGAGGAAGGATTTCAGATCATGTAAGTTTAACCAAATTTAAACTATTGCTTTTCATACATAAGTCTTCACTCTAGGTGCATTACTGCACAAATGTTTTACTCTACTTCCCTGCTTTCTCTGTATATTGCCAGCTAAATGCCTCCTTTTGTTACAATATATATATATATATATATATATATATATATATATATTTCTGAGACACAGTGAGATAGGATTATGGTGTTTAAATGGATATACAGTGTTTGTATTATTTGTCTTTGTCTTAAAATGTAACATGTAAGTCCCGGAGTTCCCAAGATATTTAGAATGGATTGCGGAATGACTGAAGGTAGTTGGAAACTTTTAAATAATGTGATTTATTGCTGGAGACAATGAATTGATGGGATGATAGCTACTTTAGCAGCAAGGTGGTATACAATATGTTTTAGAGCAGGCTGAGTTTCAGATAATAGAGAAAATGGAGGTTGATCTAATCCTTTCAGGCCTCAAGATGGCTGCCATTGTAAGTTAAGTAATGTATTTGCTGTGATGCTAGAAGTTTCCATGTGAGACCAATAGAAATGTATAAGTGGATAAATGGTACAAGTTTATATGTGTTTGTATATGAGATTAATTGAGTTTATAGTGAGAGAATATAGTTATGAAATGTGTTTTGAAAGCTTAAAATGGAGTCTAGCTTGTGTGTTTTTCCCCATTCCTCCCACATGATTGCATTTTTTTTTCTTTACTAAAATCCTTTTGTATTTTTGTACTCTTGCTGGTCTATTCATTTTATTTGAATAATTGAGGATATACTAAAATCATACTTACCAACATTGATAGGGACTGCTCTGGGAGATCAGGAGGAGGCGGGCGTGTTGGGGGCGGAACCCAATAGATTGTGTCATTTGGCCCCGCCCCCTAAACATCAATCACATTTTCCGATCAATTACAGAAGGGGTGGGGCCACGATGACTCACGATTCACGCCCAAAGACCTGCCCCCGCCACTTTACTATTGAGACGATTAGGAACTGGGAGGTTGCCCAGCTCTCCTGGGAGTCCGGGAGGACTCAGAGATTCAGGAGTCTCCCAGACATTTCGGCAGAGTAGGCAGCTATGACTAATATCCTTTTCTATCCTTGTACTCTGGCTTGCTGGCGTTTGCCTGTTCATTGTATTTGAACAATTGAGGATATACTGTTTTTATATCCTCAATTATTCAAATAAAATAAAATGATCAGACCAGCATCAGCAAGCCACAAATATACAAAAGGATTTTAGCAAAGATATATATATATATATATATATATAGATATATATATATATATATATATATATATATATATATATATATATATATATATACACACACACACACACACATATATATGTAAAGCCAGGGGCATGGTGTATGAAACCAGTGTGACAACCCCATAATCTAATCAATACCTGAACTGCACTTTTGTCATGTTGTTATCAGGAAGTATCAGTGATGGAACTATAACATCTCTTTGGAAAAGTACTTTAGGGGTTAAATTCCACCTCCACAGGGAACACTCAGGAGTTGAGTGAATTAAACTACCATTGATTGTCCACTAGTGAGCTCTACAGACAGCCAGGAGCCGGACCCAGCAGGGGTCACCTGAGGAAAGACACCTGGGAATTAGGGGAGGGGGCTGGAAAGTGTGAGAAGCCCACCAATCGAGACCTTTTGCAACTCCCCTGGGTAGGCAGTTCCCAAGGTGGGATTATGAGGTGATAAAAGAGGGGAGCTGGACATGTATGTGACTGACTTTGACCAAGAGGTGATACTCTGTGAGAGATGTGCTGTGGAACCTATCTCACTGTATTTATTTGAACTGATTTCCTCACTTGTTGGACCTGCTATTGTGAAGCGGACAATCCAGGAGAGTAGTATTTATTATTCTCTTATGATGTTCTGATGACTGTTAGAAGACATGATGACAATAACTTTCACCTCTCAGAGATCATTTGTATATGTGTCTTGTCAAATTTTTACATAAATTTACATAAACCAATACAATAAATTAACTTAAAGATGTATGATGTTATGGTTTTAAAAATATATATTACTTAAAAGTAATTTATCTGTATAAGTACATTCATACAAGCATATATGTTCAAACAGCATAGTTATTATTGAATATGTATTATTATACATCTATTTAGTTTTGTATTGTACTTAATTCATAACAACCAATAGATTATTTTTTTTCATAGGAATACAGCAAAATTTGCGTTATCATTGAGTCCAATAGCATTTATGTATATTGTTAAGTAACAAAATATGTTTAGTTTCCTCCATAAGTAGTTCAGTTTTCATATCACCACCTCTTATATTTAATGACACTTTCCTTAAAGCGAAAGCTTTGAATTCCCTAGGGTCACAATCGTGTGTTTAGAAAATGTCTTGCCACTGTGGTTAATTGTTTCATCTTTAAAACATAATTTCTGGCATTGCGTAAATTGCCAATATGTTACAATAATCTATGTTTGAATGGTCTGCTTGTCATAGCTACATATTTTAAACTGCAGGGGCATTCAAGACAATAGATTACCTCAGGGGTATTACAGTTCATAAAAGTCATAATTTATGTTCCTTGTGGTATCTGTCCATAAACATTTTTGTTTTTACCCTATATCTGCATGCCTTGCAAACACCACAATGAATGAAGCAAATAGTTTGTTTAAGGAAATCGTTATTTTGTACTTTCATTGAAAAATTACTTTTTATCAAATGATCTTTTAAATTCTTGGAGCGCCTCCAGGTTATAGGGATTTTATCTCCTACAATTTCTTTTAAATCCGAATCTAGTTCCAAAATATGTTTATGGTTGTGCATTAATTCCCCAATCTTTTGCCAATCATGATTGAAAGTGCTAATAAATCTGATTGGTTCATTGTTCTTTATTTTTAAGTTTGGGAAACAGTAATTTATTTCCACTGATGTTCTTGGTTTCTTTATGTTTTTTTAAGTAAACTATGATTGTAACCTCTTTTACATAATCTTTCTTTTAGCTCTCCAGCTCTTTTCTCAAATATGTTAAGATCATTACAATTACGTTTAATTCAGAGATATTACCCTTTGGGTACTCCTCGTATAGTTGAAGGTGGATGCAAACTTTTAGCATGAAGAATGCTATTTGTTGCGGTGGGTTTTCTGTGAATGTCAGTGATTATTTCATTGTTATCTGAAATTGATATGATCAGATCTAAAAAAGTTATCTGTCTTGAATTTATCTCTGATGTTAATTTCAAATTGATGTTATTTAGATTCAATCCACATATCAATTCCTTAAAAAGCTCCTTTGTACCTCCCCATATGATCAAAATATCATCAATAAAGCGTAGCCATAGAATAACATATTTTTCATTAGTGGGAGTAAATACAAGTTCTAATTTCCACCACCCCAGGTATATATTGGCATAGGTAGGGGTGCCTGTTGTTCCCATGGTTGTTCCGCGTACTTGGAGAAAAAAGTTTTCATTGAACAAAAAAATAGTTCTTTGTTAATACAAATTTTAAGAGGTCCAAAATGAAATCATTATGATCATTCTTTGATTTAATTTGCAAAAAATATTGAATTACTTCTATACCGATATGATGTTCAATACTGGACATATATAATGCCTCAAATTACAGGTACATAGTCAGATTGATGAGTCCAATGTTAGATGTTGTAATTTACCAAGTACGGCCATGGTGTCCCTTACATATGATGGTAGCATAGTCACAAATTCCCGAAGCTAAGTATCTACATATATGCTTGCTTTCTCAGTTAAATTGTCAATTCCAGACACTATAGGTCTGCCTGGGGGGTGTTTTTCATTTTTGGTAATATATAAAAAGTAGGAATTTTGGGATTATCAGTCCAGAGGAATTCAAAAGCATTCTTATCTATGGTTCCTTTGTCATAGGCCATTTTAATAAGGTTTTGATATTGTTTTAAATAATTAGCTGTAGGAATGAATATCAATTTATGATAACAAGTTTTATCATTTAGCTGTCTATTGGCCTCAGCTATATAATCTTCTAATGACCATATTACAATATTCCCACCTTTGTCAGAACTTCTTATTACAACATCCTTCCATTCATTTATCTCTTTTAGAGCCTTAAACTCATCTTTTTGTCTCAATTTTCTACTGTTCCATTTAAAAATATTGTTTGTTTCAAAATCATTTTTGTCTGATTAATTTTCTTCTCTTTTTCTCTAGTACTGATTGTTCTATATCTTTAATCTCCTTTTTATATTTGTCATAAGTATTTTGAAATTTGTCTAGTCCTTCAAATTCTTTTAGTTTTTCTAGTTCAGTAATTTTTTGTGTATATTCTTCTAATTTGATGTTGTCATGTTTAATCAATGCTTTGATTAAATCTCTAGAGCATTGTAATACAATATGTTCCCATTCAGTTTTTAATTCACTATTTGCTAATTCATAGGCTGGATATAGTTTTGGTCTTAGTCCTCTAGAGACTATGTTGAGTTTTTTATAGTGATCAAAGGTTGTTTTGTTCCAAAATGTTTTACATTCATTTATTAATAGATGTTTTAGGTCAAATAAATTATCAGACCAGGTTTTGTCTGAATTGATATTTTCTGATCTTTCATTGAATATTGTACCTAAATTCTCATTCCAATGGATTTGTCCTTGATTAAGTTCTTGTCTTAAATTTAGAGTAGTCATGCTATCTTGATATCAATTAGAGTCTCTGAACAGAAAAATAAATTTAATTAAAAATGCTTATATTTATATGGTTACTGTGCTGACATAGGAAAATGGTTATATTTAAATAACCATAGTTTATGTATGAAAAGGAAAAAAGTTACGTCGCACTAGTAGAAAATTTAGTTGGACTTATAGCTATCTAAGTATTTCATTATTATTTACCTGAGCATCAATTTCAAACTATTTAAATAGCCTATGATGCAACCATCAGTGTAAATACAATGGCATTGGAAAAAAGGGAAAGAAATGGACGCTGACTTAGGATTGGTGCACTCACAAAGTCCCAAAAGGATTTCACAAATGGATTAGAGAGATCAAGAAGCAAATATTAAAACATAACCTTTACTGATTAGGATTAATAAAATTGGGATCAAATTATTAACTGTTAGTATATTATTTTTTTATATTGTTATTATTTATAGAAAACAGCGAAATATAAGTGATACATGCAAAATAAAAATTTAAAAAAGAAAGTCTGAGTGTAATTATACCTCTGATTGATTAGTTTGATTTATAAATAAATGTATAGTGAGAGATATTTATTTTATAATATATTCCCTTATAGAGTAATCCCCAGTTATCTATACCAAAGCCAAATGTTTTTACACTGAATAGTTATTCCTCTTACTGTTACTGTTGTAACTATAATTGTTGCAAAATGATAATCATGACTTTCTATATAGCTGTTTTCATTCACAGCTGGCAACATGCCATAGATATTCCTGCGGTGGGTCGGCAGTAAAAGATGATCTTTTTATTACTGCTATAATTTGCTAAACATTAATTTATTGAGAAAGTGCTATCTATTAAGTACATTAATTGTATTTCTCAAAGTTATATAAATCAGGTAATTTGATTTATATCAATTGCGGTGAGTCGGCAATAAAAAATTATCTTTTTAATACTGCTCTAATTTGCTGAGCATTAACTAATTGAGAAAATGCTATATATTAAGCACATTGACCCATCAGCTACAACATAAAGTAAATATATACGGGTTTTGGTTTTAGTTCTAGTTTAAAATCATGCAAACTAGTGATAAAGGATCGCTAAACCATAATATTCAATTAATAAACATGCTTTCCCCTCTTGTGAAAAATCCTCCCTGCGCCTACAACCATGGCTATGCAGGGCTTCAGGCAAAATCCCTGCTGGAGAAACACTGAGGGCCTAAATTACGAAGTATATAGGATGCGCACCACAAAACATCTTGATGTTACACTGGTACATTTATGTACAAGTGAAGATACATACCTACTCTCCACTATCATGAGATACCTCTGCATGCTAGTACTACATCTAGGTGTGCTGACAGGCAGAAAAATCACAAGAGGCCCACTGTGCAAAAGTGAAAATATTATATCAAAGTACAACCTCATACCACTTTAAAATTTTACACTTTTTTGTAAAATACTGCTTGGTTTAACCTCATTTATGGCTTAAATTAATCAGGAAATTGAGGACACATGAAGGTGCAAAATGTGTCTCATGAAAGACATAGTGCAAGACCCGAAGACTGCAGGCTCTGGGCTGGAGCAAAATGCAAGTTCTTTTGTGGAGTGAATATGGCTGAGCACTACTCTGTACAGCAAATGCATGCCCTAAAATTGCACCCTCTCCACCCCTTTATCTCATTTAGATAATCTTACTCTGTAAAATTAAATCTCATTTGTACACTGCTCTGCATAATTAGTGCGCTTATTTTTTATTTTGACAGCCACCCACCTCATCTGCAAACACTTCCATGTTGTTCTGTAACCCCATACTTGTTGAAAGTACTGTACCCATCAGTGATCACTGTTACTAAAGTGTTTGCATTAGTTAGCCAGTGTGAAAGAGGTTTATAGTATGATGGAAACTGTAATTTTGTATTCTTAAACAACTGTGAAAATAAAGGAAACTTAAATTCCAACATCTAAAGACTGAGCTGTGGTGTTATTTGGCCCTTATTTAGGTGAAAATCGAAACTTTAGTTTAATCTATCACTTGGTGTGAAGCTGAATATTGTCAGATATAACATGGTGTTGTGTTATTCATGAGAGGTCTGTGTGGAATCAAGGAAGTCTCTCAAGTCGTTCCATGGCAGAGCAAGCTACCCACATCTCCACAGAGCACATCTGAAATGACTTGGATGGAGGCACTGAGCAATCAAGAGAATGAGTGAGTAGTGCACACACACAGCACACCTACAACACTCCCACATTGAGGGGGTTGTTACATGTATTTGTGCAGCAGAGTTTCGGAATGAAGCACTGCATAGCCATAGTTCTAGGGGCAGTGGAGATTCTGATTAAAGCCCTGCACAGATCTGGTTTGGGCAGGTGTCTGAAGGTCTTCACAGCATTTTTTATAAGGACAGATCTGACTGAAGCTTTGCAATGCCAATATTGAAGGGGGAAATTAAACTCATACAATGCAAATCTTTGGTTACAGGGAAATTGGATTTCTGACTAAAGTCATGCACAAGTCATAGTCATATGGGTGGCAGAGTAAAGAAAGATAATCCATCCTTCCTCTACCTAGCCCTTTTTTATCTACTCCAATAATCTCCACTTGGTCCACTCTTGTCACGTATTAATATTATCCTTTATTTTTAAAATGTCACAAAAGGTCTGCAGTCCAACTGATAATTACTTTGCGCCACTACCTTCAAGACCTATAAACTCCAGTTGCAGCCAATCAGAGATCATTACTGAACTCCAGTGACCACCGTTCGCCAGTGAATTGTTATGTTCAGCCAGGCTAAACCTTAAAGACAGAAGGTAAGTACAAAGCACATACTTGACACTATTTATAACCCCACATTACATACAGTTTACACTTCAGCAAGTACAGGGTCACTGCTCATATTATGCCTCATTTAGAGTTAGGAGTAATGCAAATCAATAAAATAAAGGTGCACATTTTCTAATGCACTATGTTGGAATTAAAGGGGTGCAAACAAATTACAGGCTGCTTTTGCATGTAACACTTAAATACTAGACAGCTTTATTTTTACACTGCAACTTGGAGTTGAGCTAGGACACGCCCCCTCCCAGCTGTGATTATTGCTAGTATAGTGCAGGGAATAACTATTTCAATGTATCGCACTAGAGGTCAATAATTTCTGTACTGGGACCCTTCACTGCCTTATTCAACCACTGTTCATTAACATTCATATGACATCATAATAAAATATTTGTACAAAGTTTAGAATAACAATAATGAATATGGAACATATCTTATGTGATTTTCCTTTATACATGTGGCGACCCTCAGTAAATAAAACTTTTATTTATGAGACTAGTAAATGATCCTGAATTATAATGACTGAATGCAGGACAAATTTCTTACCATCTGCCCAAGTACAGAAATCTTCTGTTCGCTCAAATGGAGTGGTAAGTAGCTGGCATACACAACCATCTGGGGCACTAGCAGTGCAGAAGTGGCTGCAGAAAATAAAGTAATACACATAAATAAACTTTTCAGCTTCAACGCTTCATTATAACTATAACAAAGATTGTCTAATTCAATTATAATTACAAACTCAAAAAACCTGAATAGAAAAAGTAGCCAAAGTAAAGTTTTAAATATAAGTACTTAAATCAAGTTTTATATTTAATTAGTGCTACATTTCATGATGCAAATGAGAACCCCTTTGGTGTTTGGAGACCAATATGTTGCACTTCCCACTGACATAGCAACCGAGGTCAATGTAATTTAGGAATGTGTGAAAAAGATAATTGTATTTTTGTAGATATACTCTCTAAGGAGAGCCATATAAAAATAAAGCCAGCACAAGTTTCATGTTAAGTTGTGCTAATAAAGTAATCTCCTAGGTTTAATTCTATATGTTCTATTTTAGTTTAAGGGTTCAGTACAAAAGATATAATTAGGTCAAAGACAATATAAAATTATAGAAAAAATGCAGGCAAAGGAAGTTAAAGGCCTCTAAGGTCAATTAGTTTAGTGTGTGGAATATAGAATAAAATTTAGCAGGATAGAAGCTAAGAAGCAGGATTGTTTTTTTTTTGCGACCTGGTAATCCAGCTAATATTCACAGTTCTACTTTAAAGGTACAGGTGTAAATAGAATTGTAATACACATAACCAAATTGTTTAGTTCCTATCATATAACACACAGTGGTACTCCCTGGATCTCCAATTTCCCTGTGGTGTTAGGTGTGTTTCCGTTTCTCTTAGGAACACACTTGAGCTGCTGCTTCCTTCTCATATTTTGGGCACCAAGCATGTGGTGCAGATGTGTGGTACCTGCTGATGTCAGGTTTAATATTTTGAACTCTGCATTGCTCTGTGCCTGAGCAACTGGTTTATTGTTGTATTGCTTTTCTGATCTCTTGCTACTGGTCTGCACTATTTCCTTCCATCAATGTTTGCCTTGACCCTGACCTTAGGTCATTTTTTACTGTGAATCTGCAAAGGCCACTGGTCTTTCTCCAATGTTTTTTCTAGTTTCCTGTTCCCTGGTCCATTCTATGTTAGTGTTTGTTTAACAGCCCATACCTGGGAAGCCACGATCTGTGGGTGTCGCAGATTAAAGGCCATCATTTATTGCATATGGTCCCTAGTGAAGACTGCACATCCACTTAACTCAAAGCCTTGAGTAATCCAGCACCAACTACTAGCGTCTTGTAAGAGCAAATACGTTTTGTGACAATACCCACAGTGTGACCATGGATTCCGGTGACATTCTGTTATCTACTTCAGCTGTTTTAGACCTGTTTGAGTATGTGGAGAAGCAGGAGGCAAAACAGGACAACATAATTCAGTTCTAACAACGTCAGTCTACCTGCATGGACTTGCTTAAGGCTTTACTTGCAAGGTGCAAGTTTTAAATGCAGTCGTTTTTCCTGCAACTGCCATGCCAATAACTCTACCATGCCACCTCATTACCATATAGATCCTCAAGCCTATATAGTGTTCTTAACCATTGTGTCATTCATTTTGAATGAGTGCTTGGGAACAAGCTAAAGGTGGCTAACTGGTTAGCACTTCTGCACTGGGGTCATGAGTTCAATTCTCAACCATGGCCTTATCTGTGTGGAGTTTGTATGTTCTCCCCGTGTTTGCGTGGGCTTCATCCGGGTGCTCCGGTTTCCTCCCACACTCCAAAAGCATACTAGTATGTTAATTGGCTGGTAGCAAACTTACTCTAGTCTGTGTGTGTGTGTGTGTGTGTGTGTGTGTGTTAGGCAATTTAGACTGTATGCCTCATTGGGGCAGAAACTGATGTAAGTGAGTTCTCTGTACAGCGCTGCGGAATTAGTGGCGCTATATAAATAATAGTGATGATGATGATGAAACATCATTTCTTTACTCTCTGGTGAAACATTTGCCTGGGCTTCACCATATTGAAAAGGAATTACCCTATTTTTCACAAAGTATCTCTTATTATTGCAGTTTTCTATAAAGTATTTGCTGAGCCTAATTGAGTCGCCTTTGCTTCTGCTAGCTTGTTACATGCGCAACAGGTCTCCATGAATGTTGGTCAGTAGGCCATTCACTTTTACACTTTAGCCTTGAAAATAATGAAGTCCTGATAGTAACATTTTGTTTGGTAAGACCTCTTAGACAAAATTAATGAAGAGTTGGCCCCAACTGCCTTAGATTAGATTTTTTCTATGTAATAAAATTTACATTAATTGTAGGGAGTGTACTTTTGAAATAAAATATCAGCACCCTCCTTTTAACTCCATACTTCTATAAACCATTTCTTCATTCCTATGAGGAACTCACGCATGTGAATCGATTTAATCTCTCTGAAGAGAAACACACCCATATATGATAATTTTGTTATATGTATGTACTGCATCGCCAAGGACCACTTTGTTAGCCCGTGTCTGAAACTGGGAAATACCAAATCCTAGGTGGTACAGTGGAAGCCATCTTGGGAAATGTTAACAGCTTTCCAATTGATAAAGTGTCATCTAAACTGACCTTTTACTGTTTTAATTTCACACTTTGAGGTAGTCTGTTAGTTTCATTGATAAAGGAAGTGCTTTGAATTTTACTAAACAAAACTTAGTTGCAAAATTCAGATACTGTTCTACATGGGAAGTCTACCTTCATTACTGCTATTGATGCAAGTGTGACCTGAGTTGGTTAACTCATTCTAATTGTGGGCTTATGGGCCTATACAAGAAAAATATATTTATTTTTTTTGAAAAAGATTTAATTCACCTCATTTTTATATTCAAAATGCTTGATAAGCCTTATAGGCAATCTCCTAATTCATTATTGTCCTCACCTATCAGGGTCTCAATATGTTAAAACAGATTCTCTATCTTAATATTTTGATATTTAGAACAATATATTTTAGAAGAACTATCATATCATCAATCCTTCATGTATTGTTTTTTGCTCAAAGGGTATATGTTCTGGAAAAACATTTATTTCTGCAGATCTTCATCTTGACCTCCTCACCTGGTCCCAGAGTGTTATATTTTCAGGCTATCTTGGTATTAATGACTCTGGAATACTGATCACTCACACTTACTTGTGGCCTAAACTAAAAAAAAGATTATACAGTTTCTGACTGCCCAGTATTTGCTCAAAACGAAGTTCTCCAAAAATCTCTCCATTGTCAACTTCTTTCTATTTTTCCTCCAGACCATGGACTTCATGACTGATTGCCATATTTAATCTTTTAAAGATTTCAAAGTTACTTGGATTGTCGCTGACTGATCTCTAAGGTGGAAAATGTCTTATGGTTCTAATATGGTTCATTTTCATTGGTTTGTATAGATAATTGATTGTAATTTCTATTTACTTGAAGCAATATCCAGCGTGAGAGCTAATGATGTACACACTCCACTTCATGACGTTCCATTTAAATTATTCACTAAAATCTGGTAGCCATCCTCAAGAGCATGGCATGTGGAATTGGGCACTTTGCCATTCCTTTAAGGTGCATACCCATGCAGCTTCTTATTGTTTTAGTGCCATTTGTGCCTGCCTAATGCATTTGTCTGTGCCTGAGCCACAGGTTCTCATAGCTTCTATTGCATTACTCTGTATTGCTTGCCACATTACTGACCCAGCCTGTTTCCTGACCACCCCTGTGAATGTGAGTTTTATCTTTGAACCTACGCTGCCTGTCCCGACTGCTGACCCATCGCCAACTTTGTGCATTCAGCCTTCTTTCCTGGACCTTCCTATCAGTAGCTGTCTAGCAGGACAGACAGGGAGGACTTGACCTGTGGGCAGATCTCTATCCATTATGGCTAATTGCATTCATTGGAGTGTATTTAGTAAACTGCGTGTTTGAAAAAGTGTAGTTATTGCCTATAGCAACCAATCAGATTGTAGTTATCATTTATTTAGTACATTCTACAAAATGACAGCTAGAATCTGATTGGTTGCTAGGCAACAACTCTACTTTTTCAAACACGCAGTTTAGCAAATATACCCATGTATGTGTGTTTCTATTCCCCCATTCCCCATAGCATCTCTCTGCTCACCATAGTGTGTTTGAATATCAGCCTTAAGATTGATAATATATGAGATTGTGTTATCTGTTACACTGTAGGTGAGGTATTCATTTTAGCCCTAGGGCTTTTTATTGTTTACTTATGCCAAAAGAGAAAGTCTACATCTATTCTAGATCTCTAGATACAATACATAAATTAATATATAATCAGATAGACCAGACAATTATTTAACAGAAGCTATTTTTGTTTACTTAAAAAACAGGAGATGAAGCTAGGTGTAGTGTCCCATGTCTGTTCCAAATCTATCCAGACTAGTGTTATGCTCACAGCACAATGGAGTGAAAAGCCAACATAACATTATGATGTAACCATTTATATAGATTGCAAATATTCTGTCCTGCTATTTACATTGTTATTTAACCATACGTTGCAGGCTAACAGTGAGAGACTAAGATTGTGCTTTTAGCTACATTTCTAGGCAAACTAGATAAGGTTTAGGAGTGCATTCACAAGCCAGAACGGGTGGTTCTCTGTGCCTGATTTAATCACCTTAATTAGGAAATGTGTATTGCATTCTAAGATCCGAAGAGGAAGAAAGCCAAACACAGCCATACAGCCTGAGGCTATTCTGGGGGTATAAGAAGGACCAGTTTAGTGTTTAAAAGTTATTAACAAAGATCAAGCTGGTGTAGGAAGCATCAGTTCCAGACAGCTGACAGAGGATGAAGGTTGGGAGAAGGACTGTGAGGACCCTTGTTCCTCTTCCTTTGGATAAGTTACCCCAAGTCTTGTGAATCTGTATGCTCGTCAAAGCGAGATGACAGTGAAGCAGGATCGCTGCCTTGCTGGCAGTCACTAAGGCTCAGAAATCCCAGGACTTGTGCTTAGGAGCATAGAATGAGCTGGTAACAAATAGTAAGCCTATTGTCAAATTTTCAAAGGTGACCATAATAGGACTAGTGTCATATTGTATGTAATACCCTTGTGTCCATTGTTTATACCTGTAACTATGATTCCTGTACATATGTTGTTTTTGTGCCTGTTTTTATTGTTCTATTAATAAAAGCTAACATTAAGTTGGATATCTGCCTGGGTGTATGTATTTACCCATGTAACGGGCAACTTGGTAGGCTGTTCAGCGTTGAGAGATGTCGTTTCCTCACACTTGATGGCAGGGACAGTGGGATCACCCGAGCCAAGCAGAGCTGCAAGGGATGTTACAGAAGGTGTGGTCCAGGGCTCTGCAGCTATCCGAAGCCGGCACAGGCACGTCACAGGTGGGTGATCAGTACAAAAACACAAGCAAGAGGTTGTGGCACTTGGGCGTAGTCCAGGGCAAGAAAAGTACTGGCACAGTGAGGGTGTGAATGCCTACCAGCAGAACTGAGCGTGGGATCATGTGTCCAGGTAAAAGACACTTGGCCTAGAGTAGCAATGATGATCCATCTAGGCACAGGCTTGGCGAGGTTTGGTACACCCTGCAAGTCAGAGTGAGGAGAGTGCTCCTGTAAGCAAAGGGCTGAGTAAAGTGCCAGTCTGGTGTTTACCGGGGAGTAACAGTGTAACCTGGGAACTGCAGAGCATATCCTCAGGTTGTATTGGGTGCAGAATGGTGAGGAATAATAAAGGAATTGTATGCCCATGAGTGTGGAATGAGTCGGATCCCAGCTGAGGGTGAAGTTTGAGCAGAGAAGCTCAGCTAGGGGAAAAGACTGTAGGTGAGACACCTTCCCATATCAGTGAAGTGGGTTGTAACCAAACCAAACAGGGAGTGAGAGGCACGAGGTCTGGATGCAGAATCCACCTACAAGCCTGTTAATCAAAAACCGGGTACCCAATCACGCGACTGAGAGCCCGGAGTGAACCAGAGGTGGGTAGTGAGCCCCACAATATTAGAAGTGGTTTTTAACAACCCTGAATTGACTATGGCCCCTCAGAGTAGGAGGCAGTCCTGCCGCGTGCCTAATGAGATTGAAATAGTGGATGGAGGAGCCCTGTTATGCCTCCAGCATGCAGAATGGTTCCAGGCGTATGAGATGGAGAGGATCCCATACCCTTGGGAGTCCTTTGAGGCTACTTGGGAAGACATCCAACTAGAATGGTGGTGAGATAAGAGGGAGCAGATGTTGAAAATAATGGAAGCCTACCTTGGATGCCTAGGGCAGGCTAGAGCTCAAGGTGTGGACCAATGGTTATAGAAACAAAGAAACTATCACAAGCTGGGCCCGCATTTGGGTCCCGACACACTTACATGCTCCATGCAGGGATCTCTCCTGGCGCTGAGCGCCGGATATGTCCGATGACGGTGGCCATTTTGGATTTGCAGACCCGTTCTCCATTTAAATCCTTTCCCTTGCTGTTATTGGTGGTTCTTCCACCAGCAAGATATTTAAGGCACCTAACTCTTCTGTAAGGTGCCTGCTCTTTGTGTCTAACCCAGACAGTGGATAAGACGTGGCTCCTTTAGCTCCTGCTATTCCTGCTCGCTGTTCCAGTGTTACCTCAGTTGCTGTTCAATGCCACCATCTACAACTATAATATGCTTGTGTTCAGCTCACTGTTCCAGAGATTCCACGGTTGCTGTACAGTGCCACTCATCCACAACTATCATCTCTTGGTTGCTGTTTAGCGCTACCCATCTGCAACTAGACCTTCAGCTCTCTGTTCCAGTGTTACCTTGGTTCTGTTCACTTCAGCTCGCTGTTCCAGTGATTCCTTGGTTGCTGTTCAGTGCCACTCATCCACAAGTATCACCCCCTCGTGTTCAGTTTGCTGTTCCAGTGATTCTGTGGTTGCTGTTCAGTGCCACTCATTCACGACTATCTTCTCCTCATATTCGTTCGTCACTCAATAGCATCTCTCTGTAGTGTTTCTCCCTTTCCTGTGTTCTCCATACAGCTCTCGTCTAACACTCTGAGGGCCTCGACCTGCGGGGCAGTGGCTGCAAAGCCCATCCCTGCTTGCAGGGGTTTTTGGTGAAGACAACCAGTCCCATTAGACTCTGCGCCTCTGGGTAGAGTAGTGCTAAGTTAGACAGATCCAGGGATCCTATATTTCTACACCTGATCATGACAGAAATATAACATTCGACTATAAATAAGAACAACTTGGCCCATCTAGTCTGCCCATATTTTAATGTATGGTAACCTCAAAACCTATCTGATCCTTAGTCCTTTGTAAGGATATTGTAAGGATATTCTGTCTATACCAAGCATGTTTAAATTGCTCTACTGTATTAGCCTCTACCACTTCTGATAGGAGGCTATTCCACTTATCCACTACCTTTTCTGTGAAACAATGTTTTCCTCAAATTTCCTCTGAACATACTTCCCTCAGTTTCAGTGCATATCCTTGTCTTCAAATACTTCTCTTCGTTTGGAGATTGTTTCCCTCCTGTACGTTGTTAAAACTAGAGATGCTCACTGACCCCCGTGTTTTGGTTTTGGATCTGGATTACCGTCATGTTTTGGTTTTGGTTTTGCCAAACCGCCCTTGCGTGTTTTGGTTTTGGTTTTGTTTGCTTTTGTTTTGCAATTTTGTTTAAAAATCAATGTTTTTGGGCATAAAATAACCAAATTCAGTGCTCCACCTGTTTCTTGGATAAGTAAGGTAATTCTAAAGCTAATAAATTATAGAGAAAACAGTTTAATCCCTGGTAGGCCGTCCTTAATTCTGCACACAAACCTGATTGTCTTCCTCTTCATCTTAGCCTATTGGCAATGCAGCCATCATCTTTGGGTGTATATTACACCCTATACTTACAGTTAAATATATAAAGAAATGGACAAAGGCAGTTTGATTTCTGTCTCTCTAGGTCCCCCTCCACTTGTAGAAAATACTAAAAGATTCAGATGTTATAGACTGTACAATATAAATTGAAATGGACAAAGGCAGTTTGGTTTCTGTCTCTATAGCCCCCCCCCTCCACTTGTAGTTGAATATAAAAAAAAGCAGCCTGCATTGACTGTAGAATTAGAATATAAAAAGAAATGGACCAAGGTAGTTTGGTGGCTGTCTATGACCCGCCCGCCCTCCACTTGTAGTTGAATAGAAAAAAAGCAGCCTGCATAGACTGTAGAATTCGAATATAAAAAGAAATGGACCAAGGTAGTTTGGTGGCTGTCTATGACCCCCCGCCCTCCACTTGTAGTTGAGTAGAAAAAAAGCAGCCTGCATAGACTGTAGAATTAGATTATAAAAATTAATGGACAAAGCCAGTTTGGTATCTGTCTGCATCAGACCCCCTCGCCACTAGGAGTAAAATAGAAAACTATTCAGCCGTTATAGAGTCTAGAATATAAAAAGAAATTGAGAAAGGCAATTTGGTATCTGTCTGCATCATAATCATCAACATCATCATTAGTGCCCTCGTCGCCTACACAAATCTCCCCCTCTAATTCCAATTGGTGTATCACCGGCTACACTCGGGCTGTTAAGGCACACATCAGCAGCAGTGCTGAAAGAACCCTTCTTTATGGGTACACTGTCACTAACAGAATGCTCACGATTAGACACACCACTGTTGGATGGACTCTACACAGGGATTGTTGGAATTTCTGATTCAGAGCATACATTATCCTCTAATGCCTTACTGTTTTCTTGCAGCTCGGCTTTGACGCGTAACAGTAGTTGTGCACCACTTTTAGACTCCAAATTACTTGGTCTTGCTTGGTCACGAGTGACCGTACAAGAAGAAGGCTCGGTAAGGCTTCATTCTTTCTTTGCCACTGCGTGTGTAGAATGGCATGTTGGCAATTTTTTTTTTTTATCGGCACTTAACTTTTCCTCAGTTACACTTCTTTTTCGCTTCAACGCGGTAAATGTTTTTTTGGTGTGTGTTTTTTCCCCTGATTTAAAAAGACTATGTACTTTGACATCGCCTTTCCCAGATGACGTACTGGGAACACTACCATCAGGTCTGGTGACAGAACCGGGTTGCTGATTCTGCTCATATGTGGACTGCTTTGAATCCATTTTAATGAGGCCAAAGCACTTGTAGTGCCAAAATTGTATTAGATAGATAATGCTGACAAATATGACTTTTGACAGCCAGAAGAATTACTGTAAAACACTGGGGAATATGGGACACCCCAAAAGCACTTGGAGTGCTAAATATGTTTTTTTTATACTGCTGACAAATATGACTTTTGACAGCCAGAAGAATTACTGTAAAACACTGGGGAATATGGGACACCCCAAAAGCACTTGGAGTGCTAAATATTTGTTTTTTATACTGCTGACAAATATAACTTTTGACAGCCAGAAAAATTACTGCAAAAGAATGGGGAATAAGGGACACCCCAAAAGCACTTGCTGCTGTAACAATTGGTATTAATATTAGAATTGTATAGAATAGAAACAATAATGTGTCCAATTATTGCTCTGTCCCTGCGCTGATATAGCCTGTGACTTAACCCTGTTCTCTCCCTCTGTCAAATGGCTATGGATTGCTGTGGAGGCTGGTATTTTTGCTTTTCAAATCTCGCGAGAATCGAGCTCAGAAATACGAATACGTCACGATGACGTTTTGCCTCGATTTCGATTCCGAATGGGCGGGAGAGTACCGAAAGTGCTCGGCTCGGTACTCGGATAGGCTAAATTCGGATGGATTCGGATCTCGGGGAACCGAGCCCGCCCATCTCTAGTTAAAACCCTTGATATATTTGAAAGTTTCTATCCCCCCTTTCCCTTTTTTGCTCAAAACTATACATATTAAGATCTTTTAGTCTTTTCATGCTGTAGACCATGAACCGTTTTAGTTGCTCTACTTTGTAGTCTCTAATGTATTTATATCCTTCTGGAGACATGGCCTCTGTCTTGAGATGAGCCTGCACCAATAACTTATACAGTGGCATTATTACTTCTTTCTTCCTGCTACTGATTCCCATGCCTTTGCAACCAAGCATCTGACTTGACTTTCTCATTGCTTACCTGCTTTTAAGTCCCCTGAAATAGTGACTCCTAGATACCTTTCCTCCTCAGTAGTTTCAGTCTGGCAGTCAGTAGAAATGCTAGTGCATTGAGAGATATTGCGATTGGTCCAAGATGTCAATGAACAGAGGGCCGCTGAAGAAGCAGCAAGGGCAAAGATTGCCGATCCATCGAACCAACTGGGGCCTGCCTACTTTTTTCCCCATATCTACAGCCTGAGGTGGTTCTGGGGATATTAGAATGAGAAGTTTAGTGTTTAAAGGTTATTAACAAAGAACAGGCTAGTGTAGGGAGTAATGGTTCCTTCCTGCCAACTGATGGAGGACAGAGGTCAGGAGAAGGACTACGAGGACCCTTATTCTTCTTCTTTTGGGTAAGTTACCCCAGGTCTTGTGAATCTGTGCGATCACATAAAGGAGGTTACAGTGAAACGGGACCGCTACCTTGCTGGCAGTCACTAAGTCTCAGCAAACCCAGGACTTGTGTTAAGAAGCATAGAATGAGCTGGCAACAATTCATGTGCCTATAGTCAGCTTTCCCAGGTTGGCCATAATAGGACTGGTATTGTATTGTATGTACTACCCTCGTGTCCATTGTATATACCTGTAACTATTACTCCTGTACATATGTTGGTTGTGTGCCTGTTGTTGTTGTTTCATCAATAAAAGCTACCATTGGTTAAATTGGATATCTGCCTGGGTGTAAGTATTAACCCACATGCATGGGAACTCGGTAGGCTGTTCAGCCTTGGGAGATGCCGTCTTCTTACAGTGTGTGACCTTACCATTAGTTTGTGATATCACCTACAGTCTGTGATAGTACTTGTCTATTGAGTGGGACTGCAAGAGAAATATCTAGAGGGATAGAGGCAAATTTTTGGGAGATCAATTAATTTCTCATAACTGTACAGTAGGTCTGAAGTTTTCTGATAGAAAACAGAATCTGTCCTACACTTGAAACAAACATTTATGTGGTTTAGATGGAGAAATGGGTTCCAGGAACCTCCTCCTCCTGTCTGCATTAATAAAAACTTTTGTGAGACTCTACCTATGTGAGGGTGTTAGCTAGTGAGGATTCTTCTAAGTGAGGATTTTTACAAGTGTATTACCAAATTTAGTTAGTATAGTAAAAGATATACAAGAGATGAACAAGAGGAGAACAGCAGGGAAACCTTTTACCTGCAAACACTGCTACATGAGAACAACATTCCACAATCAGCTGTGAGCTCTTATATCCTCCACCACCTGCATTGTCAACTGCCTGGACACTGTTGACTCCACTTATGCTGCTTGTATTCCCACCTTTAAACCGCACTGTTGCTGCACTTAGCTTGCATTTTTATCTGGCTCCCTCTTGTCCTGTTGTCTTACAAAAACCAGCTCAGTGCACCTTGTATTATGCCTTATGTTATACAATTGCCTTCCAATCGTTCCTAATGTCACTGTCTAATCTAACTGTTTTTCTAAACACACTCTTCTGGTATCTCTACTGTCCTAACTGCTTCATATTCCCTGGCTCATACTTTACATCTTTTCTTCCTCTTTTCTCTCCTTCTACCGCTGTACCCTCTTGCTTTAATCACCTTTCCTGCTCTCACCATTTCCTCGCCTCACTTATAAGCCCTTACCATCCTTCATTTTCATATTACTTTCAACTGTCTATTTCACACCTTCTCTAGATTTATAATGATTTGCTCCTCTCTCACTTCTGTCCTCTCCCTCTATCCCCCGGCTTCCCTTGTCAAACCCTTCCATATTCTTCCTCCTCACTTCCCCCTCTGCCTTCCCATCCCCTTCCTATTTCACTCCTCTCTTCTGTGCCTCTGTGCTCTTGATCTGACTCGCTGCGCCCTCCACCTTCTTTTCCTCTCTCCTCCTTTACCACACTCACACCCTTTTCCCTCTTGTCCACTTCGCTGCTCTTCTCTCAGCGTCAGTCTGCTCCTACCTACCACCTCTCTTTCCCCCCAGGAAATCTATTCCCTCACGTCACTCCTACACCTTCTGCCTCTCCCATTCATAAGCCCCCTTATCTGCCCCATATCTCCTCCCCCCCACCTCTTGCTCACCTGCCCCCATCTTCTGTCTGCTGACAAGTCCTCTCTTATTTCTGCTTCTAGTCCAATTCCAGCCCTCTCACCCTGTCATGCCCCTCGCTCCATATCTTACTCACCATTGCAGTTGAGCAACCCCAACAATCTCATCCACATCTCTCGTATTCCCTCTCTTCGTCTATACTATGGTCTTTGGAATGCCAGGTCCGTTTGTAACAAATTTACCTCTATCCATGATCTCTTTATCTCTAGATCCTTCAACCTGCTTGCCATCACTGAAACCTGGCTATCCCCTGAGGACACTACCTCTCCTGCTACTCTCTATTTCGGGGGCTTGTCCTTCTCCCACACACCTAGACCTGGGGACCAACAAGGTGGTGGCATCGGCATACTTCTCTCCTCCTGCTGCTCTTTTCGGGTTCTTTCCCCTGAAACCTCACTCTCTTTATTCTCCTTTGAGGTACACTCTATCCACCTATTCAACCCAGTCCACCTCCGTGTTGCTGTTATCTACCGTCATCCTGGTCCTGTCTACCAATTCCTCGATCATTTTGCCACCTAGATCCCTCACTTTCTCTCCTCTGACCTTCCCTCCCTCATCTTGGGGGACTTTAATATCCCTATAGACAATCCCTATGACCCTGCTGCCTCCAAACTTCTCTCCCTCTCCTGCTCCCTTGTGTCACTCACCGGACTGTGAGTGCCATTTCCCGTGTGTTCAGGAACCGTGGCCGTCCACCATCCTGAGGGTCTGCGCATGTGCAGCCCTTATCAAGCCTTCAATACCTGTTGCTTTTAATTGATTGGATGATCAGGCAACCCTCCCTATTTAAACCACCTGTGATCATTACCTGGTTGCCTGATCTTGGAGTCTCATTCCCCATGAGCCTCTGAAGGTGTTCCTGTGTTCCTCGTGTATTCAGCTTCTGCTGATTCCTGTTTACTGCTATTGTGGTTTCCAGACCACTTCAACTCTCCTGTGTTCATCGTGTCTGCACTCAGCTGATTCCTATCTGCTGCCTCCGTTACTACTACAGAGTTCCTGTTCACTTCAACTCTCCTGTGTTCATCGTGCCTGCACTCAGCTGATTCCTATCTGCTGCCTTCATTACTTCAGAGTTCCTGTTCGTTTCAACTGTCCTGTGTTCATCGTGCCTGCACTCAGCTGATTCCTATCTGCTGCCTCCGTTACTTCAGAGTTCCTGATCGTCTCAACTCTCCTGTGTTTATCGTGTCAGCACTCTGCTGCCTCTGTTACTACTACAGGGTTCCAGACCGCCTCTACTCTCCCGTGTTCATCATGTTTCCAGTTTCACTTACTACTGCTTCCTGAGTATTGCTTCGTTGATTCTGGATTACCTGCCGTGCGCTGCACCAACCTGATTACCGCTTCCACCCTCCAGTGGTCTCTCCTCCTGCCGTCCTTCAGCCGTTCAGGTATCCCTGCACGTCGCTCTGACAGCCTGCTCTCCTGAACCGCGGTATGCATACTTTCCATCGACTTTGCTTTTGTATTGCATATCCATCTGGACTGAGTTCTGTTCTTCTCCGGAGCCTCCTATCCACTGAAGCTATTGTTACCATTGACTTTGTCTCCTATTGCCTGGATTGCTATTGTGACTTTGTATACTTCAAGCAGCGCTTGTCAGTTATTGTTGTATTGTGGATATCATCGTGGGATCAAGTTCTGTGTGCCCCGTGTATACTCTGCTTTACATTCATCTCCTCGTGCTCCTCCTCACATATATATAGCAGTGGTACAACTTGCTGATGCAGACCACTGACTCCTGTTCCCTGTGACACCAGTTTCAAGTATCCTCTCACATAGCAGTGGTACAACTTGCTACACGCAGACCACTGACTTCCCCGTTACCTACCTTCACCTGGATTCCATTCCTTCACTATAGACAGCAGTACAACTTGCTATACGCAGACCGCTGACTCTCACTACCTCCTCGCTACTCCTGGACATTACTCCTCACTATAGCAGTGGTACAACTTGCTATACGCAGACCACTGACTCTCCTCATGTTTCCTTGTCCATCTGGTTCCTCGTGTACATTCATCTACTCATTACCAGTTGCTGCTAGTCATAGACTTTCCTTGAGCATTCTCTCACCATCTGCTGTTTCTCCTGTTCCGTTGTCACCCTGCTACCAGAGAACCATAGTACCAGCTATATTACTCTGGTAAGTCCATCATCTGGTGATATCCTGGGCAAAGACTCCTAGTGCCCGTGACAGTAAGATCAGGCCATGACAGACCCAGGTGCGGAACCTACAGCTAAAGAGATGCTGCAGCATCTGGTTACCCGTATTGAACAACAGGATGTTCGCCAGCGACATTTGCTGCGGTGTTACCGGGCGTTGGCCTCCCAGGGAGCGTCTGTGCAGGATGTCACAGCTACTGTTGATGCTCCTGTGCCTTCCTCCATTTCCCCAGTGCCATCCCAGGTGTCTACTGCTTCCACGCTTTACCTGCCTTCTCCGTCAAAATATGATGGAGACCCCAAAACATGCAGGGGTTTTCTAAATCAATGCTCAGTTCATTTTGAGCTTCAACCTCACAATTTCTCTACTCATCGTTCCAGAGTGGCCTATCTCATTTCCTTGTTTTCCGGACAAGCTCTCGCATGGGCTTTCCCTCTGTGGGAAAGAAATGATCCATTATTACAGGATAGTGCCAAATTTATTTCCACGTTTCGAAGTGTATTTGATGAACCTGGTCGTGTTATTTCCGCTGCAACCAGCATCCTCCGTCTACGTCAGGGTTCTCGTACTGTAGGCCAGTACGTCATTCAATTTCGGATATTAGCCTCTGAACTTCAGTGGAACACTGAAGCGTTAATTGCCGCCTTCTGGCAGGGGCTTTTTGATAAAATTAAAGATGCACTGACTACTCAAGAATTACCTACTTCTCTAGAAGATTTGATTTCTCTTTGCCACCGTGTAGACATGAGATTTCGTGAAAGAGAGTCTGAAAAAACAACTTCATTTAAAGCACCTCTTCGCTCAAGCCCTCAAGTTCGCCCAGTTTCATCTCCGGCGATACCCATGGAGATAGGTCGCTCCAAATTAACTTCAAGGGAGAGGGACCGAAGAGTAAAAAATAGACTTTGTATCTATTGTGCTGATTCTACTCATATGCTCAATTCATGCCTTAAAAAAAATCGGGAAATGCCAGGCCCTAACCAGTTCTGGAGAGGTGAAGTTAGGGTCCCTGGAGTCCTCTCCATGTTCTCAAAAATTAAAAGTTTGTGCTTTTGATGTTACAGTTTCCTTTGCTACCAAATCCTTTAAGTCCCAAGCACTTATTGACTCTGGAGCTGCAGGAAATTTTATTTCTAAATCCCTCGTGAATCAATGGTCCCTACCAGTGATTACTTTGAAAATACCTATTACTGTGACTGCTATCGATGGATCACGCATTATTAATGGTCTCATCACCCAGAGTACGTCTCCAGTAACCCTTCAAATTGGTGTATTACACCAGGAAGAAATTTCATTTTTAATTCTTCCTGTTACTACCAGTCCGATTGTATTAGGCCTTCCATGGCTTCAACGTCACTCTCCCCAGATTGACTGGCACACTCCTCAAGTTACATCTTGGGGGCCTGAATGTCATCATCGTTGCCTCTCTCAAGTCGTTCCTCTCAAAATACAGCAATCCTCCATTTCACCTTGTTCACCGGGACTTCCTCCTCAGTATGCTTCTTTTGCCGATGTATTTGATAAAACTCAGTCTGAACGTCTTCCTCCTCATCGTTCGTGGAACTGTCCAATTGATCTTCAACCTGGCAAGACTCCTCCCAGGGGACGTGTGTATCCACTTTCATTACCTGAAACTCAAGCTACATCGGAATACATCCAAGAGAATCTCCAGCGAGGATTTATTCGACCTTCTACCTCTCCCGCTGGAGCAGGGTTTTTCTTTGTAAAAAAGAAGGATGGGTCATTAGGCCCCTGCATATATTCCCGTGGACTTAACGCCATAACTATCAAAAATCGGTATCCCATTCCATTAATTACTGAGTTATTTGATCGTATCAAGGGAGCCCGGATCTTTACCAAGTTGGATCTTCGTGGTGCCTACAATTTAATTTGAATCAGGTCCGGTGACGAATGGAAGACAGCTTTCAACACCAGAGACGGGCATTATGAATATTTAGTAATGCCCTTCGGGTTATGTAATGCCCCCGCTGTTTTCCAGGGTTTCATTAATGAGATCTTCCGGGACTTGTTATATGTTTGTGTCATCGTCTATCTGGACGACATATTGATCTTTTCGCAGGACCTGCCTTCTCATCATCAACATGTGGCAGAGGTCCTTTCCAGACTCCGGAAAAATTCATTATTCTGCAAGTTAGAAAAATGTTCATTCGAGTTGCCCCAGATTCCATTTCTGGGATATATTGTCTCCGGAGTTGGTCTTCAGATGGATCCAGAAAAGGTGAATGCTGTGATACATTGGCCTCAGCCAACTACTCTTCGTGCAATTCAGCGTTTTTTAGGTTTTGTCAATTACTATAGACGCTTCATTCAAGATTTTTCCTCAATTGCATCTCCTATTGTGGCCCTAACTCGTAAAGGGGCCAACACTAAACAATGGTCCTCTGAGGCTTCCAGTTTCTCAAAGAGTCCTTCTCCTCTGCTCCTGTTCTTCGACAGCCTGATGTGACGCTTCCCTTCTTCCTAGAGGTAGATGCCTCTAATGTTGGTTTAGGAGCCATTCTCTCCCAAAGATCGGAGTAACAAAAATTTCATCCTTGTGCCTTTTACTCTCGGGGTCTTCTGCCTGCGGAGAAGAATTATACCATCGGGGACAAGGAGTTGCTGGCTATAAAAGTAGCATTAGAGGAATGGAGATATTTGTTGGAGGGAGCTCGTCATCCTGTGACAATTTTTACTGATCATAAAAATTTGTCATATTTACAGTCTGCTCAATGTTTGAATCCTCGTCAAGCAAGATGGTCTCTTTACTTTTCTCGTTTTGAACTAATCATAACCTTCAAACCAGCTGCAAAAAATAAAAAAGCAGACGCCCTATCTCGGGCTTTTGTGACGTCCTCAGACGTTGAAAATGGTCCCAACCACTCTATATTAGATCCCAAATTTGTTTCTCTGGCTGCTTCTTCCACTAAGGTGCTACCATTTGGGAGAACCCTCGTGCCTCCTGCTCTTAGGAAGAAAATCCTTTTGTGGTTTCACTCTTCTCGTTTTTCTGGACACTCTGGTGAACGCAAGACCTTTGAAATTCTTTCTCGAAGTTACTGGTGGCCTTCTATGAGGAAAGATGTCAAAGATTTTGTGGCTGCATGTGATTTGTGTTCCCAGTTTAAGACTCCCCGCAGAACTCCAGCGGGTTTGCTTCAACCACTACCCATTCCTTCCAAGCCGTGGACCCATATTAG
The DNA here is from genome assembly GCF_038048845.1 of Mixophyes fleayi. Lineage (NCBI taxonomy): Eukaryota > Metazoa > Chordata > Amphibia > Anura > Limnodynastidae > Mixophyes > Mixophyes fleayi. Next base: position 272,097,447 of record NC_134404.1, read on the forward strand.
TATGGACTTTGTTACTGATCTTCCTCCTAGTAAAAACTGCAATACTATTTGGGTAGTGGTGGACAGATTTTCGAAGATGGCACATTTCGTTCCTTTGACCGGTTTACCTTCTTCATCTACTCTGGCTGATTATTTCATCAAAGAAATCTTCCGTATTCATGGATGTCCTTCCGAGATTGTTTCAGATAGAGGAGTACAATTTGTTTCCAGATTCTGGCGGGCCCTCTGTAAGACCTTGGGTATCCGATTATCACTCTCATCCTCCTACCATCCTCAATCAAACGGACAAACCGAAAGGGTCAATCAAGATCTTGAGACTTTTATAAGGATGTTCTCGTCAGCCAACCAAGACAACTGGGTAGATTTGCTTCCATGGGCTGAATTCGCTCATAACAACATGTATCATGAGTCATCTTCTAAAACTCCATTCTTTGTGGTTTACGGTCACCATCCGTCTTTTCTGGAATTTCCTGCCCTCCCTCCCACCCAAGTTCCTGCTGTAGAGACTGTTTGTCAGACCTTCAAAAATATTTGGTCTCAGGTCAAAACCTGTTTAAAGAAAACATCTGCCAGATATAAGTCTTTTGCAGATAAAAAGAGACTGGCTATTCCACCACTGAAAATCGGAGATCGTGTTTGGTTATCAACCAAAAATATTCGTTTGAAGGTCCCATCTATGAAGTTCGCTCCTCGTTTTATTGGTCCGTATAGGATCATTCAAGTGATAAATCCAGTTTGTTTCAAACTTCTACTACCTAAGAACCTTCGTATTTCCAATGCCTTCCATGTTTCTTTGCTCAAACCTCTTATCATCAACCGTTTCTCGGTCCCTCCTTCAGCACCCCGGCCAGTTCAAATTCATCAAGAGGAGGACTTTGAGATTACTCACATATTGGATGCAAAAATTTCGCGAGGAGTTCTTCGTTTCCTCGTTCATTGGAAGGGCTTTGGTCCTGAAGAGCGGTCATGGATCAAAGCAGAAGATCTCAACGCTCCAGCTCTTCTTAAGAAGTTTTATTCCAAGTTTCCGGACAAACCCGGTTCCAGGTGTTCTGTGCCCACCTTTAAAAGGGGGGTACTGTCACTCACCGGACTGTGAGTGCCATTTCCCGTGTGTTCAGGAACCGTGGCCGTCCGCCATCCTGAGGGTCTGCGCATGTGCAGCCCTTATCAAGCCTTCAATACCTGTTGCTTTTAATTGATTGGATGATCAGGCAACCCTCCCTATTTAAACCACCTGTGATCATTACCTGGTTGCCTGATCTTGGAGTCTTATTCCCCATGAGCCTCTGAAGGTGTTCCTGTGTTCCTCGTGTATTCAGCTTCTGCTGAATTCTGTTTACTGCTATTGTGGTTTCCAGACCACTTCAACTCTCCTGTGTTCATCGTGTCTGCACTCAGCTGATTCCTATCTGCTGCCTCCGTTACTACTACAGAGTTCCTGTTCACTTCAACTCTCCTGTGTTCATTGTGCCTGCACTCAGCTGATTCCTATCTGCTGCCTCCGTTACTTCAGAGTTCCTGTTCGTTTCAACTGTCCTGTGTTCATCGTGCCTGTACTCAGCTGATTCCTATCTGCTGCCTCCGTTACTTCAGAGTTCCTGATCGTCTCAACTTTCCTGTGTTTATTGTGTCAGCACTCCGCTGCCTCCGATACTACTACAGGGTTCCAGACCGCCTCTACTTTCCCGTGTTCAGCGTGCCTTCTCTCCGCTGCCTCCACCACTACTACTGGATACCAGACAGCCTCAACTCTCCCGTGTTCATCATGTTTCCAGTTTCACTTACTACTGCTTCCTGAGTATTGCTTCGTTGATTCTGGAATACCTGCCGTGCGCTGCACCAACCTGATTACCGCTTCCACCCTCCAGTGGTCTCTCCTCCTGCCGTCCTTCAGCCGTTCAGGTATCCCTGCACGTCGCTCTGACAGCCTGCTCTCCTGAACCGCGGTATGCATACTTTCCATCGACTTTGCTTTTGTATTGCATATCCATCTGGACTGAGTTCTGTTCTTCTCCGGAGCCTCCTATCCACTGAAGCTATTGTTACCATTGACTTTGTCTAATATTGCCTGGATTGCTATTGTGACTTTGTATACTTCAAGCAGCGCTTGTCAGTTATTGTTGTATTGTGGATATCATCGTGGGATCAAGTTCTGTGTGCCCCGTGTATACTCTGCTTTACATTCATCTCCTCGTGCCCCTCCTCACATATATATAGCAGTGGTACAACTTGCTGACGCAGACCACTGACTCCTGTTCCCTGTGACACCAGTTTCAAGTATCCTCTCACATAGCAGTGGTACAACTTGCTACACGCAGACCACTGACTTCCCCGTTACCTACCTTCACCTGGATTCCATTCCTTCACTATAGACAGAGGTACAACTTGCTATATGCAGACCGCTGACTCTCACTACCTCCTCGCTACTCCTGGACATTACTCCTCACTATAGCAGTGGTACAACTTGCTATACGCAGACCACTGACTCTCCTCACGTTTCCTTGTCCATCTGGTTCCTCGTGTACATTCATCTACTCATTACCAGTTGCTGCTAGTCATAGACTTTCCTTGAGCATTCTCTCACCATCTGCTGTTTCTCCTGTTCCGTTGTCACCCTGCTACCAGAGAACCATAGTACCAGCTATATTACTCTGGTAAGTCCATCATCTGGTGATATCCTGGGCAAAGACTCCTAGTGCCCGTGACACCTTGGTCTTTCTCAATATACCTCCTCTCTCTCCCACCGCAGTGGCCACTCCCTTGATCTGGTTTTCTCACACCTCTGTACTGTCTCTGACCTCATTAACTCACCTTTTCCTTTCTCAGACCACCATCTCCTCTCTTTTAGCATCTCTCCACCCCTCTCCCTGTCCTCATCCCCCAAGGTTACTCTCACCAGGCGTAATCTTGACACAGTTGATCCCACTACTTTCTCCTCCTCCCTGGGCTCGCTCCTCTCCCCCATCACCACTCTTTCTTGCCCCGATGAGGCTGTCTCCTTTTACAATCGCACTCTTACCACTGCACTTGCCTCTGTCTGCCTAGCTGTCACAATCAAGCTTCATCTGCTCCCGCCGCAACCGTGGCACTCAAAACTTACCCGCTATCTTCAAAAATGCTCCTGCAGTGCAGAACGGCTCTGGAAAAAGTCATGCACTCTTGTTGACTTTCTCCACTTCAAGTTTATACTTGTCTCTTACAGTTCGGCCCTATTGCTCTCTAAACAATTCTTCTTTAAAGCTCTCATTTCTTCCCAATCCTCCAACCCCCATCGGCTTTTTGCCACCTTCAACTCCCTCCTCTCCCCTCCCCCTCTCCCACTTTTCCCCACGCTCTCCGCTGTCAACTTTGCTACCCACTGCACCTCTAAGATTGAGTCTATCCATCATGACATCTCCCAGCAGTCCCATCTTACCCCACCCTCTCTTTAAACTCCTCACCCTCACTTTTAAAGCTCTTAATCAATCCTTCCCTCCCTACATCTCCAATCTCATCTCTACCTACACTCCTAGTTGCCCCCTCCGCTCTGACTGTGACCGCCACCTCACTAATTCACTGATCACCTCTTCTCACTACCGTCTCCAGGATTTTGCCTGGGTTGCTCCCCAGCTGTGGAACAATCTTCCACGTTCCATCAGGGTAGCATCTACTCTCAAAGGCTTCAAGCGTGCCCTTAAGACTCATTTCTTTATTCAAGTCTATCAGTCCTCCTCCTGACTCCCTTATCCTGGCTCTCTCCCACAGTTAGTACCACCCTATTTGTGTCTCCCCCTTTCCTTTAGGAAGTAAGCTCTCAGGAGCAAGGCCCTCTTTCTTTGTGTGCTTCTTCTACTATTCCATCACCCCCTGTACCTCTTGGCCTGCTTTCCTAGCCCTGTTTTCTTAAGCTTCGGACTACTTCTCGCTGATTTCTACCATCACTTTCACGCATTGTCCCTTGAAATAAAATTTATTTGAATTACCATGTTACCTGTGTGTGTGTGTATATATTTTTGCTCTTCCTTTTTTTGTTCTTTCTGTATCATGTTGTGTCATGGGTCACTGTTTTTTGCATATGTCATGTACGGCGCTGCGGACCCTTTGTGGCGCCTTATATATTAAAGGTAATAATAATAATACTAATGTTATAATGAACTTTGGCTTCATCAAAATGGCTACTATGATTGATCTCACTTTTGGCTATTGTGTTTCTGTGACTTTAGAGAAAAGGAAAATGCAGTAAACTGTGATATTCTGCAGTTTCTTGGCTGCTGACAGTGAGGTGAATAACTGTAACACTAATTGTAATGTTTTTTATTTAATTGAATGTCAGTGGGAGATTAGTATTTATTCTGTTGCACCACTCTACAAGGTACTACATTATATTATTTTCGTAAGATGTTCAAGAATAATTTATTTAAAGGATGCAGGGTTTTCAATGTATAGCTTAATTTATACCTTATTTTTTTATTTAACATACATTTTTACATTATATAATTTTTTTTATATTTTTATTATTATTGGAGCACATGTTTATTTTTTATCGAAAACGCCTCACTAGAAATCCTGTGTTTGCCCCTGAGTGACTTGCAGGAAAGCATTCACATTTTTATATAGTAACAGAATTCTTCTGTAGTTTCTAAAATTCTTATATCTTTTTTTAATCCAATGTTTTTTGCTGTTTTAAAGAAATTTTATACATTAGCCATACAAACATTGCAGCTAAAACAACAGCTACAAAAGAACAATAAAACAGTAAACAAATAAACACGCATCGCCTATCTCATTGTAAGCACATTGTTGAATACAAATTATCCTCTGTGCACTAGCAAAAATTAGCAAGAAATAACGGAGAGGAGCACTGAAAACACATCACATATCAAGGTACAATCTATAATCAATATATTAAATAACATTAACAATGCAGGAGCATCATTCACATACGTTAATAGGATAAATGAATAAATTGCATGAGTGCCCATGGGTTTAATCTAACAGGCTTTATCTCAATATCAAATTGTTGTCCATCTGTTCCAGATTCTCAAACTGTAATGTGTATTTTCTACAAGTGTATGCAAAATCTTTTGTGCCCCAATTTTGACCAATTTGATCCCATCCCAGATATTTGGACTACCAGGAACCATTCACATCCTGGCCATACAAACCTTGGTTAATAAATAAATACATTTGTAATATATTGTTATACAAGTTAACCCGTGCATGATACTCATGCATTCTAGTCAAATCAAGCTACTTAAGGTGTTAAAAAGGTTCTTGTCATGCATTTGGGCCTAGCCCAGGCCTCCTCAAGGGAAGAGCTTTACTTCCTGACGCAAGCACCCTTTTTTAACGTGGTTTTGTCCACGTCACCACCTCATCATTTTTCTCCATCACCTCATCCTTCATCTTCATCGCCGCATCCTTCATCAAGCTACTTAAGGTGTTAAAAACTCCCCACTGTCACCCCCGGCAACCACCAACCACTCCCAACTGTCACTTCTCCTTCAAGAAATATATAGGTCAGTGTATAACTCTGCCCAGCAGGTGGCGCTGCAGCTTGGTTTTTTTTCCACACATGCCACTAGGCATTTATATAGTAGATAACCCTATTTGTCATGTCTTTCAGTTTTAGCCCAAAATTACACATAACCTGCAAATACAGAGGTATTTGTCACACACCTTTTTTTAAATGCAGTTGATGACTTTAGTCCATAACTCTATTCTGAGGCATTGCCACATGATCAGTGTCTTTTTCCTGGAGCTAATGCATATACAGTATATGGTCTGCTCGAACCATGTGATACATGGAGAAAGTGAGAGCTAGGTTCCTCTTTTGTGATTGATATCAAGTATTCATATATATGTTGACATGAACTATATGAAATTTGTCACCATCTTCTTTAATGCCTGTGAAAATCACGCTGTGTGAGTTTGGAACTTGCATTCCATCGCCTCTGTGTACTGAACTGTCCTTATCTTGATGCATTACAGTTTAATGTAATTTGTGTTCATGTGCGTCTGTTAACATATGTTATTATATTCCATGTGTATTTATGCTATTGATTATATGTTAGACAGGTTTATTCTTAAATGTCGCCAGGTTGAGTAGTTACTCAGGGATAAGACAGAACAAGATGTTTGGGCTAAACAATGAGCATATATCAAATACCAAAATACCTGGCCAACAAGGTGATTGCATAATAGTACCCTGAGCCAGACTGTGAGGCACCCTCTCCACAGGGAATCAAGGATCACCAGCCACCAAGGGGAGGACACTGCTGGGTTAGCACTATCATCTCCCTACCTACTACAAGCTAGCTACCATCCTAAACTGGCCCCCATAAGCTTCATCACCGTGAGAATAATAAAAGGTACATAACCTGTACCTTTGGCCTGTATGGGGGTGATTTAGTGACTAGGAACTGCGCTTCCGTCGCAGGAATGAGCTGTGCTTGTATGGAATTCATCTACCTGGTGACTGACTAGTGGCGCTATATAAATAAATAAATGATGATGATATCTACTTGCCTGTATTGTCATCTACAGAATAAACTGCTATTTGGTTCCAACAATCTGCCTAAGTAATTTTTAAAGAATCCACCAGGATGTACGGTCCTCACACTGCCTAAATAATAATAAAGGATAAGGTGAATGTTGATCAGTAAGGAGATTGGAACCCCGGGGCAGAATCTAACAAATGTAGTGGAGTGGTAGATTATAACTCTAATTCATGAACATAGCTATGACAGATATAGCAACCATTTAGATGACAAGATGCAGAGAAAGCATGCAAGCAGAGTAAAACATTGGTGCAATTATGCACCTAGGTTGATGATAAACCAGGTAAAGATTTATGTGTGACAAACAATAGTTTAAAGTTTGGTTAACTCACATGGTTTTAAAGCTCCTTCCTCACAGCAAACAAACAGAGTGTGTCTGTGTCAGTGCAAACAGAACCATGGATGGGAGTCCTCTTAAAGGGAAAGTGGGTGTGTCACCTGCCCATCAAGCTAGGGATGGGGGAGGAGTATCATGTATAAAACATTGCTTGTATCATTTGTTCAGGAAGACCAACGCTGGGGAAGCTGGCTGGTCTTTAGAGAGCTGGTTTTTGTCTAGCTAGCGGTTAGCATCTCCAGAATCGGTGTGAAATTCGTATGGTGTCAAAACTTTTACCATCCTGACAATAAAACTACATAAAAAGGAGGAAGTTGTTCGCGTGTGCTTCAGCAGTAGCGGGCTCTTGCCACACTACCTCCACTCCATATAAAGTTTGGTCTTATGATAAAGTAATTCCTGAGAATCAGTGATGCAAAGATCAGAGGGGATTCTTTGTAGGACCTTAAATAAGAGAACTGATTCAAGATGAAAGTATCGATGGTCAGTTGAAACAGGCTGAAAAAACTGCATGGGAGTCTTTCAAGAGTATTTGCCAGAATGTTTTAAGGAAACATAAGGCAGACAACTACAAAAAAATAGTGGACAATCCTACAAGATGTAACATATCTTTGAAAATCCATTTCTTGGACTGAATTTCTTCCATTCAAATCATGGAGCAGTCAGAAATGAACATGGCAAACGGTTCCACCAGGATATTTTCGTAATGGAAAAGCGGTATCAGGGCAAGAGGAGTCCAAGTATGCTGGCTGACTATTGTTGGACCCTTAAAAGGAATGCAGAAAATCTTATACTTCTACATTTTAAGTGAGTTAATCGTTTACTGTGTATGTATTGTTTATAAACATAATATTGCAAACTTTACTTACTTTATCCTTATATGATAGAGACATTCTAAAACGATGCTTGAATTCAGCAAAGAAAATACTATTATATTCGCCTATATTTACGCTTGTGTCAAAAAAAGTAATACAAATTTTGCTAGCCAGCGTCTGGCTATTAGTGCATGGACATGGGAATGTATATGTTAGACATAGTTTTATGTTATCCTTCTGTGCAAAGGAAATTATTGAAGTGAGTTTCCCGTTAATTATAGGATCTATTATAATTACATATAGGTTATTAAGTATTAATTATTGTTTTGTTACTAATTCACAGCATAATTCCAGTAAAAAATGTACAATACAAACTTTAAACAGCTGACAAGACAGCAAACTTCACAATATAAACATATTTATGCATGTTCAATAAATAAATGTAATTGTACACCACAAAGAAAATGTTCTCAGGTGTTTTTTTCCTCCATCACAAAATTAAATTATACAAATATTCAATGAGTCGTAGGTCCAGCTTGCAAGATGTTATATCCCTTTTTTGCCAAAAGCAAAAAATCTGTTACTTTTTTGTAAAGAAACTTAACATGCTGTAAAACTAGTCATTTATATAAACGTAAATGATAAGAAAAACAGTTAATGTTATTATTATTAATATTTAGCGGTAGGTTAGAAATAAATATCTTGATTTACAACAAATAAAATAAAGAAATATATTTTGAATAAGGAAAAAACAACAGAAAAACAGCTTATATATAATATCCAGATGAAGTACAGGTTTATGCCATAGCATAATTAATCTTATTGCGCAACAAAACATGTGGCATTGTCTGGCCATTGCCACAGCATTTTGACTCTTCTCTTATTTGAACATGACACATTGCTCTGCTAACATATATCTCTCATGTTGTATGAATTGGCTACAAGTATGCCATCTGTCTTTTCACAGATATACACAACGTACTGCCACTGGCATTGTGTCAATCTGTAATTTGCCAGTTGCTTAAGAAGCATCTGACAATACCGTAATTGCTGTTTTCAAAATCTTACTGTGTTAAAGATGGCTACATTTGCATAATGTTGCTCTGGAAAATATGCCCTTCCTTATATGCAACCAATCTAGACAAAATGTATACTCTTAAATTATGAACACATTTCATATGTTAGTATTGTTTTATTTATATATTGCCATATGTTAGAGTCATATATGAGTTTGATTTACTAGACTTTGACCTGACCAACATTTGTGACTGACATACAAACCTGCAACCTGCATTTATACTTGACTGCACCCAAAGACCAAACTGACCAGCAGGGCCTCCAGCCTCACTGTATTGCATGATAAAAGTAACTGAAATGAAATTAGAATTTTACTTTCCTGGTTCTTCCGACATAGAAGTGCAACACTGAAGGGTTATAAATATAACTCCTCTGCCCCTTGGATGGGCAGGTGGGGTGGGGGGGAGTACAGGTCAGGGTACAAATGAAGCCTTCTCATTTACCATTCTAATGTGTTTGTTAACTCACTATGGGACAGGTGCAGTTATTGTTATTAAAATTTATTTATATAGTGCCAGCATACTCTGCAGCGCTTTACAATTGGGGTCAAACACAGTTATAACACAAGACTGGATATTAACAGACAGACAAAGCAGTAAGAAGACCCTGCTCTCAAGCTTACAATTTTATAGGGACATAGGAATTTGAGCAATGTGTTAAGTGGTTAAGTGTCACTTATTGCATATTGGTGAAGCCAGTGTCATACCCAGCAGTACTCTGATTGGTGGATGGCACTGGCCACACTGATTTTTACACTAATAGAGATTAGGGAGGGGGTAGGGACTCTGTATTATAATGCCACCAGAAATCTGGGGTCTAATTACAACAGGTAGAGAGGAGAGTGCCTCTGCTAATGCCTCCTCCAAAAAAAAAGAGTAGTTCCTCCCCTGTGGAGATTAAAGGAATGGCTTTTGAATGTGGCAAGCAAGCCTAAATAGGTGAGTCGTCAGAGATTTCTTGAAGGTTTGGAAGCAATTGGAAGTCTTGCTCAGGGAGGGAAATCCACAAAGTGGGTGCAGACCGAAAAAGACCTTTAATCGGGAATGGGAGCACGTAATGAGTGTGCATGCAAGAATCAAACCTGTAAAACAACCATTGAGGGTTGAAAAACACTGGCAGGGGATATAGGAGGTGTAGTGGAGACCTCTTCGAACTTCCTGTGAAGAATTGTTTTAATATCGGGAGAACCTGGGAGTCAAAAATACACTGACCGCTTACATTTATCACAGTTTCCATCAGGGCATAATTTGCTTCACGTAACTTGAATTTCTAATTCATGTGAGTGTAATGTTTTTGGTTTATTTTTTTCAAAAAAGATTTTCAAAAGATACTATGCCAGGTGTTGCGACTTGTTGTTTTGTCTTCCTTTTAAGATTCTCAACAAGATAATAAATGCTATATTCATCTTGTGGAGAAGAAGGAGATTGATATTTGATTATAGCCTGGTTTGGCACGGTGGTTGAGCACATCGGATTAGAGGAATATTGTTCATAAATTGTTTACTTATTCACATCACATGCACATGGAGGATGATTGCCTACATTTATGCTGGAATTGGCTGTTATACTATATGAATATCTAGTCCAAATATATTACACCATATTTGTTTTCTATTCAGTTGCACAGAAGAAATTGAATGGATTTTGGCTTGTTATTGACCTTTCCTGTGGATTCCATTTTTGTACTGCTCTGCCCATTCTGGTTTGACCCTTGACTCGTTTTTGACTACTCTCCTGGTTATCTCCATTGTACTGTGCTACTTTTGGCATGATTTGGACTGTCCCACCATTCTTCTCTCTCACAAACTGCACTGGTGACTATCTGGGAGAACTGCGACCTGTGTACCTCACGCAGCAATGTCCATACCTCCTTGCGGGGGTCCCTGGTGAACACTTGGGTTGCGTTAGACTCTGCACTTGTGTCACTGAGTTAGGGTCAGAGGACTGCCCGTACAGCTGGCTCACGTGATATTTCCACCCGAGAGCCGGGGAGTCTGACGGTGAGGTTGGTGTTTGCCAGGGACTCCCACAAGGGAGTTAGCTCTGGGCTCTCTTAGGGGGTAATGAGCAAGGCTGTATTGAGTACCAATATAATAACTGAAGATGCCACGGATGAGAAGTAGCTCAATAACTGAGAGACTTAGAGGCAGTTTCCCAGGGCAACGGTAGAACCAATGTACTGAGAGTAAGGAACAGCAAGCGAGCATACAGGTAAAACTGGAGACTGGTAGCAGTGTTCTGTGATTAGATGTGCAGAAGACTTACAGAACGGGTAGCAATAATCTGCAGAGCGTTACCACAGGATAGTGGAGTAGTCGAGGGTCCTCCACCCCCCGTCCCCTCTTGCTCCCTCCTCCCCCCTCTGGGGGTCTCCCTGTCTCCTCCTTCTTGGGCCCCGTCGTTTGCGGATCATCCCTCCCCCTTCCCCGCCCTCTCTAGCTGTGCATTGAGCTTACTGAGTTACTGTGCTTACTGTTTACTGTACTGTGCTGTCTTCCATTGTAGGTAATTTGTTTGTCCCTGTATGGCGCTACGGACACCTTGTGGCGCCTTATAAATAAAAATTAATAATAATAATAATAGTCACAGAGGCTGTGATGATCTGCGGATAGATCATCATCATCTATTTATATAAATGATTTGCAGTGATACATAATAATGCTTACTGCCTTCCCATAGTAAATAGACAGCCTAGTTTTACTTGCAATATGTCACATATTTTGTAGTAGTAGGTGGAAACGGTGCCCTTTTTAGTTTTTTACAGTGGATATTGAAAAAAAGGCATTTTATTGCTGAAACAGTTATGATAAAATTTGAAATGTGACTGAATGGTTTACTTCCATGTTTAGGTCTGGTTCAGCTATAAAGTCCTGTAACAGCACAGCATGTATAGAAGCATTTGATTCCCCATTGAGAATTTTTGTCTTGACTTTAAAACATAATAAAAAACAACAAAGCTTTATTGATGTGCTTAAATAAAATGCTCCTTTCTCCAAAAATCAAGCTACTGTAATTCATCAAAACATAAAACAAGTCCACAACATAGACCCACGCAGCTGGCTAATTATAAGTGCCCTTTTTTTTCCAGAAACAGCTTTCAATATAGCACAGCTGTTGGTTTGTTTTTATTTAAAAGGAAACCAGTTTCCTTTCAGTTTGATAATAGGACACTGCAGATAATATTGCTTGATGGAAATGCAACATCATGGCAGAAAGTGATACTGTAGTAGTCACTACAATTTCATCTTCACTATATAAAATCTCTGCTCCAGTTGTTATGAAAGCTTTAAATCATTAGCAGGCATATATTTATTAAACAGTACAAACCCTACAATTAGTAAAATTAGTAAAAACAAACTAAAAAAAACTAAATACATAGAGCTCTATGTATCTAGGCAAATATGAAGGAAACTCTGTCCTCTATATTAGCCTTGTGATGACCACTTTATACGGCCATAAGTTGTGTATGTTGGGAGACGGGGGTGAAGTAGTGGTAAAGTGAGAGCGTGCACTCATGACAATGATATTGACCATAAGCGTGCAGCCTTTTACACTGCTCCATCCTCTCTTCCCTTACCTAAAGTCCTTCATCACCTCTAAGGTGGTGAAAATCAGCTTTCCTTCATTTTAAAACACAGCTGCATTATATGTAATGCATCAATATTAATTAGCAATTTTGTTTAAAAATCAATGTTTTTGGGCATAAAATAACCTAATTTAGTGCTCCACCTGTTTCTTGGATAAGTAAGGTAATTCTAAAGCTAATAAATTAGGAAGAAAACAGTTTAATCCCTGGTAGGCCGTCCTTAGTTCTGCACACAAACCTGATTGTCTTCCTCTTCATCTTAGCCTACTGGCAATGCAGCCATCGTCTTTGGGTGTATATTACACCCTCCACTTGTAGTTGAATAGAAAAAAAGCAGCCTGCATAGACTGTAGAATTAGAAAGTAAAAATAAAGGCACAAAGGTAGTTTGGTGCTATCTATGCCCCCCCCCCCCCCCACCCTCCACTTGTAGTTGAATAGAAAAAAAGCAGCCTGCATAGACTGTAGAATTAGAAAGTAAAAATAAATGGACCAAGGTAGTTTGGTATCTGTCTGCATCAGCCCCCCCCCATCCACTTGTAGTAAAATAGAACAAAAGCAGCCTGCATAGACTGCAAAATTAGAAAGTAAAAATAAATGGACCAAGGCAGTTTGGTATCTGTCTGCATCAGCCCCCCCCCCCATCTACTTGTAGTAAAATAGAAAAAAAGCAGCCTGCATAGACTGTAGAATTAGAATATACAAAGAAATGGACAAAGGCAGTTTGGTATCTGTCTGCATCAGATCCCCTCTCCACTAGGAGTAAAATAGAAAACTATTCAGCCGTTATATAATCTAGAATATAAATAGAAATTGAGAAAGGCAATTTGGTATCTGTCTGCATCATAATCATCAACATCATCATTTGCGCCCTCGTCGCCTACACAAATCTCCCACTCTTCTAATTCCAAAGTGGCATCCTCAATTTGTGTATCACTGGCTACACTCGGGCTGTTCAGGCACACAACAGCAGAACTGCTGAAAAGGCCCCTCTTTATGCTTACACTAACAGAATGCTCACGATTAGCAATCCCACTGTTGGATAGACTCTCCACAGGGATTGGTGTCATTTCTGATTCAGAGCAAACATTATCCTCTAATGCCTTACTGTTATCTTGCAGCTCGGCTTTGACGCATAACAGTAGTTGTGCACCACTTGTAGGCTCGGTAACATTTTTGGATCTGCCACTAATAGAGAAAGGTGAAGGCCTCATTCTCTCTTTGCGTGTGTAGAATGGAATGTTGGCAAAAAAATGTTATCGGCACTTAACTTTTCCTCAGTTAGACTTCTTTTTCGCTTCAACACAGTAAAAAAAATTTTGGTGTGTGTTTTTTTTGACTGATTTCAAAAGACTGTGTAGTTTCACATCGCCTTTCCCAGATGACGTACTGGGAACACTACCATCAGGACTGGTGACAGAACCTGGTTGCTCATTCTGCTCATACGTGGACTGCTTTGAATCCATTCTGAGCACAAAGCACTTGTAGTTCTACAAATTGTTTTAGATACTGCTGACAAACAGGACTTTTGACAGCCAGAAATATTAATGCAAAAGAATGGGGGACACCCCAAAAGCACTTGGGAGTGCTAAAAATTATTTTTTTAGACTGCTGACAAACAGGACTTTTGACAGCCAGAAATATTAATGCAAAAGAAAGGGGGACACAACCAAAAGCACTTGGGAGTGCTAAAAATTATTTTTTTAGACTGCTGACAAACAGGACTTTTGACAGCCAGAAATATTAATGCAAAAGAATGGGGGACATCCCAAAGCACTTGTAGTGCCAAATATTGAAAAAAAGACTCCTCTATCCTCCTCTCTTCTCTATCAATTGTTATCAGAATTGTAATCAGAATTGTTATCACACTTGTTATCAAAATTGGATGAAGAATAAGGTATATTCTCTGTCCCTGCTCTAATCAGCCCTGCTCTGTCCCTCTGCCAAATGGCGATGGATTGCTGTGGAGGCAGGTATTTAAAATTTTCAATTATCGCGAGAACCGAGCCCCGAGATCCGACAACGTCACAATGACGTTTGGCCTCGATTTGGAATCCGAGCGGGCGATAGAGTACCGAGCCTGCTCGGCTCGGTACTCAGATAGCCAAAGTTTGGGTGGGTTCGGTTCTCTGGGAACCAAGCCCGCCCATCTCTACATATGATATTATTTTAACCAAACAAGCTTGTGCAGATACTCTCATGACTGAAGTGGTTTGAAATTCGAGCACTGGCCACAGACATGTTCACACTAGCTTAAACAGACTCTGATTCGAATGAAATGTATTTGCGTTTGTGGTTTAAATTAGTATTTTTAATCATTAAATAAAATTTTTAACTAATAAAAAACACTTTTACAAACTTTTAAAAAAACAATCCTCAATGACAACTGTGATCAGTGATCGAAGTAGACTGGTAAACAATGGTATGCAATACCACCACGTCTCCCACTGCTTTGGTTGAAAGGCTATCAAATTCCATTCACTTACAATTTCCATATCCTACGCCTAAATATCTATACTGCCCCTTCAAAATTTACACTTCAACGACTTTAAGAAGTCTGTTGAGTCTGTTGGATCAAACATGATCCAATAGACTCAAACCTGTTAGACACTCTTGAATTTAGCTCAATATTTTTAAATTAATTTAAAATGTAAGACATTCTGATTCCTTTATAATTTTAGAATTTGCCAAACCAGTTCAAGAATCTATATGTGGCCAGTTCCAGCTACTCAATTCATGAAACATGCCATCGTAATACACACTGTCTGCTTTGTACAAAGATGGTTAAACTTTATATTGTGCGACTTACATTCATGGCGGTTCTGCTGAAGAGGGTTTGATAACTCTGAAGGAGGACGTGCAGAATGAAGGGCTGATCTGTTTCTCTCTTTGTCTCCTTTATTTTTCCTAGTGTCCTTTGAGTCTGATTTCTCTGTAACATAAAAATTGGATAACCACCGTAAAATAGTGGAAAATACATTTACTTTAGCAAGTAAACCTGTAAAATAATGGCATATAGCTTGATGTAGAAGAAAACAATGCAATAGAATTCTCTCATCGTGCTAATCCGCTTTGCACTTATTACGTTATGCAAAAATGATCCTATAATGATAATTACTGCTGGGACAGGCTCTGAATGTGTTTTTATTATCTTCTGACAAAATAATAGCAAACAAATCCATCAAAAAGATAAGAATGTCAGGGGACTGATAAAGGCATTATTATTTCTGGGATATGCATGATTCAAATGTAATGACAGAAACTCAAAACATTTTTCTTGATGGAAGGAACATATGACAACAGTACATTTATAGTGTGAAAATATGCCGCTCACTGTACTGATTGTTTTCATTAATATGTGTGTCTTCTAGCAAAAGTACTTGACATCTGCCCTCTATGTCTCCTTTTAAAATACAACATGAATTATGAATTATACTACTGTGGAATTTAAGCAACAATTTTAATTAGCAGGGAAAGCCAAGACATGTATTCCATACATCGCCTTAAAATATATTACATTTGAATCAGTTGCAACATTTTTAGTTCAATACATATTTTTGACCTATTCCTGGTGTCAAAAATTAAAATGTAAATGGCTATTTGATCTAACCTTTGCTGGCCTTTTCTGGAGGTTTAATAATGACAGGTACAGCAATCTCCGACTTAAGCTCTGCTTCCTTGTCGTCTTTCAAGTTTACAGGTTTGGATTCTGTTTCTTCATCATTAGGTAATCTGAATTCAGGAACTATATTTTTTAAGAAATCCCAGACTTCATTGAGATAGTCATTTCTGAATCAGAAGAAAATATTACAGCTGTATGAAAAAACTCACTATTTGATACCACAAACATCAATGTAATTAAACCGTGTACTGGTGTGTTTTAATAGACACACATATACACAAGTCACACAAAAAAGCCCAGAATAAATATCTGTCTAGTACAGTGGATTCCAAACTTTTTCAGTTCAAGGCACCCTTAGGGTCTCCAAAATTTTTTCAAGGCACCCCTAAGCGTAAATAATTACTAAGTAGTCCCCCGCCTTGCTTGCCACTGGCCCTGGCCAAGGCAACCCTGTGAGATCTCCAAGGCACCCCAGGGAGCCTAGGCACACAATTTGGGAACCACTGGTCTAGTACATTTTTGGCTGTGTTTATCTGGAAGCATATAGAGGTGTGTTCACATTTAGTACACAATCTTACCTTGTGAAGGTTTTAACATATACCCGTGTTTCCAGTCCTCCATTATTAAATCTTGAGTCTTTAGGCAAAAGGTTGTTATCAACATAGGCATCCCAGGGGAAGGACACCAATCTAATAGATCTCATTGACTTTTACTTGCTCTTGTGTGCTCGTGAATATAGCTGACATATTGAATGACATTTTAGTACTGCCTACGTACACTAGACTTATTACAAGTATTATGAAATATGCTAGTGTCTAACATCCTGTTCAAACTATTATACTTCACACAGAAGTGTAAGACTTGTAAGCCCCTTATTTACAATACTTGATTCCACTTTTTTGTTGCTACAATGTTTGTTATAGTATAAATATGTACTTATTTTATATAATTCACAGCAAAAACATTTAAAAGGTTTTGCAATCCATAGGCTGGGTACACACTACAGGTTTTGGGTCAATCGAGCAATAAATGATGGTTTGGGCCAATACTGCATTAGTGTGTATTCATAAACTATGAATATTAGTCGTTCCATATTAACGATCGTCGTTTCATTTGATTGTTCAGCAGAACTTTAAATCTCGTTCGAATGTCGATCCAATCCTGCAGTGTGCATGCACTCACGAACAGGATCTACATAGAGTTTACAGAGTCCTGATGTTTTCAGCTGACGGTTATGACAGATGAAGAACACAGATCTGAGGGTAAATCTTTTAAACCACATCTAGAGTGTATGCATGAATCGACATGCTGAACGTGACTTTTTATTTTTAAATCATTGGTACAATCATTGTAGGTGACACATTGGTCGGAAAATTCAGTAGTGTGTACCCAGCCTAGTCATCCTTGTTCTGAAGTCTCTACACCAAGCATAAGGAGATCAATTTAGAGATGGATGCATTAAAGCTCAGAACATAAGAAAGGACGAACGTTATTTAAAAAAAGCGTATTTATGTGCATATGTTCAGCCAGAATCATCTCAATATGAGTCCAACTCAAAAACACTGGCATTTGTGTCAGCTGTAAGGTGTAAGAAGAGTGTATTCATATGCCCCACAATAGCATAGAGATGGTGTAGAGCTATAGCTTGATACTGTCAGTAGTAAATGCTAATGTCGCATTACCCTATTTGTATACAATATAATAATGTAACAAAGTGTCATGTACACAAGAGAGAATGGTGTCTTGACAATTATTAGTAACTGTGGAATTCGGATGCCCCACATAAATGTAGTCACACACAAAATCAAACTACAAATGCAAATTAAATTAAATGTAAACATCTATTGCCTTCACTATAAAAATTAAATGGAAATTTTCTTTCCTGTAGTAGTCCAAATGATAAGTTAGTAAAGTTAGTAAGGCTAATGAACTGAGTACTATCAGTTATAGGGCTTAATAAGCAATCAGTTAATTAGCTGCTAGATAGTGCTGTTGATTAGACATTAGTCATAATTAACACCAGTTCCCCAAAGAGATACGAATCTTAAAAGACATATCTGGGGATGCCTAATTGTGTTGCAATTAGATGAGCACCCTTCTTACGAATACATCACAGCATGATAAATATAACAATAACTAAAATTAGTAGTAAATTTATAAAATAAGATAATATGTATTCGACTTACTGAAGTGGTATGATTTCTGGTAGCCATCCAGTCAGTGCATGTAGGACAGTAAATTCTCCCAGTTCCCACTTTGCAAATCCATTGGTACTAGGTTATAATAGGGAAATAGTAAACAACATATACAATCTGAAAGGATAATGTTAGCTTGTATAAAGTCTTCATTAAGAGCAGTGGTTCTTAACATTTTTGGAGGCCGGCACCCCCCTCAAAAAAAGGTTCATGCACCCACTTCAAACATCTGTTCAGGAAAACATAAATTTATTGCAAAATACTTTTACATAAATGTTTATTAAATGTTTATTATTCAGTGGGGTCAGTGTCAGCTCACAGCAATATTTCAAGTAAAGCTGCAAGCAAAATGAGCGAAGATAATTACATACAACATCACCCAGTAACATAGCTGCAAGGTTCTGCAGTTAAATTGGACACATATTGTATGCTATTTACTGTTATATAAAGAAAGCAAGGCAAATAAATTGCTGGTAAAATGCTGAAGACGTAGGGATCATTGATCCCTATGCCAAAACATATGTGTTATTCACACAGGCAGCAATTAGAAACACAACATTTATTTAATAACATTTTTATATATGTAGTGCCTATTGTGGAAGTCAAATAATTGAAGTTATAAATTAACAAATATCAATAGTAATATTTTTCTGTGCGATTGCGATTAGTACGCTACGTCATAACAGGATTAATAAGGCAATTGCACAGGAAAACAACACACACACACTTATACTTACATTTGTAAATAATACCATACTTGCCAACATTCCGGGAGACTCCAGCATTTCGCGTGAGTCTCATGGACTCCCGGGAGAGTGTGGCAATCTCCTGGATCTGCCCACTTCCTAGCGAAGTGGGCAGAATTAGGTCCAAAACGCAGCAATTCACCAGTTTTGCGTCATTACGTCATGGGGCGGGGCCAAAATGCCGCGTTTTTCAGAGCCCCGCCCCCTGCACGCCCACCATCCCTCTGCAGCTCACGGATCATACTTGCTATAGGTTGGCAAGTATGAATAATACACCTTTAATAAAGTTCCAACTCACATCAGTTTATTAGTAAAAGTTAAAGGTTTGTATGCAAAGATAAATTACATTACAGGTATTAATGGTTCAAGTCCTAAGAAATGTATGGTGCTTGGTATTATATTATTCCTCATTTCACCAGTACAAAAATGGTGTTAACAGAGTAGCGATCGCACCTAGAGATAGCTAGTTATAAATAAAATAAGATTGATACTCTATAATATTGTAGGCAGCACATGTTTATAGGTTGGCTTAAACTGGATTAGGTCAATTCCCTCAGTCAGGCACTACATGAGCACAGTTGTTGGAGAGAACTGCCCCCACCTTATCAGAGGAATCCTGTGAACTGACCTATGATCTGCATTGTACTGGACTGACTCAACCCCTGGACCTTAGTGTACCCTTTGTGACATCATTTTTTAAAAAAATATAAAAAAAAAAAAATATATATATATATACACACAATTATTGGAAAAAACTGCACTCACATCTTCAAGTAAATCCTCTTTGGGGTGCTCCACAATAGCTCCCATTTCCATAGTAGCTAGTACATGTTCAAAAAATAGAGAGGGCACTCACCATTTAAAACAAATAGATTATTCTTTATTTTCAATCCAGTTCCTTTCAACAGCAGACAAGACAAGCATGTTCAATGAAAATCTGTCTTGAAAAAGGTCTGGATGTAAGACCGAAACGTCGACTATAATATAAAGGAACTGGATTGAAAATAAAGAATAATCTATCTGTTTTAAATGGTGAGTGCCCTCCCTATTTTTTTTCTATATATATATATATATATATATATATATATATATATATATATAAGCAAGTCCCTAGGCCAGCATTAAATCTCTATCTCCCTTGAGTGCAGACTACAGGACTGAACCTGGACCTGGGCCCGGGGTGCACTTGCGTAATGTATTTGGATATACTTTAGTGAATTATGTTATACCTTTTTATGCATCATCATTGTTTGCTGTTAAACTGCTATCTTTTGCTATTAAGTCTCTTTGTGCATGGGAACCACATTAATCGTATCGGACAATATATATTGGTAGCGACAAGATAAACATTACACTACATATTTGCGGTACACATCATTCACATCAGTCCTTTCCCCAATAGAGCTTACAATCTATATTCCTTGCCACATGGATATGGACTAGGATTCATTACCAGTAAGTATTTTGATTGTGGAAGAAAATCCACACAGACATGGGGAGAACATACAAACTCCACACAGATATTTAACAATTGTGCCACCATATCGCCCATTTATGCACTATATGGATAAAAGTATTTGGCCACACCTGTTAATTATTGAATTGAGGTGTTTCAATGAGACCCATTGCCAGAGGTGTATAAAATAAAGCACCTAGCCATGCAGTCCCCATTTGCAAATATTTGTGATACAAAATGGGTCGTTCTGAAGAGCTCAGTGACTTCAAGCGTGGTACTGTGATAGGATGCCACCTTTGCAGAAAGACGGTTTGTAAAATTCCATGCTGCATATTCCACGGTCAACTGCAAGTGATATTATTAGAAAGTGGAAGCGTTTAGGAACAACAGCAACTCAGCAACAAAGCAGAAGACATAAAATCACAGAGCAGGGTCAATGATTGCTAAGGCTCATGGTGTCTAAAAGTCGCCAACGCTCTGCTGATTTCATAGCTGTAGAGTTCTGAACTTCCATTGGCTCTAATGTAAGCACAGAAACTGTGCGGTGGAAGCTCAATGGAAAGAGTTTCCCTGGCTGAGCAGCTGCATGCAAGCCTCACATCACCGAGACCAATGCCAAGCGTCTGATGGAGTGGTGTAAGGCATACAAGGACTGTGGAGCAGTGGAAACGTGTTCTGTGGAGTGATGAATCATGCTTCTCTATTTGGCAGTCAGATGGGCGAGTCTGGGTTTGGCAGATGCCAGGAGAACGTTACCTGCTTGTCTACATTATGCCAGCTGTGAAGTTTGGTGGAGGAGGGATAATGGTATGGGGCTGTTTTTCAGCGTTTGGGCTAGGCCCCTTATCTCCAGTGAAGGGCAATCTTAATGCTTCAGCATACCAACTCATTTTGGACAATGCTATGCTTCCAAATTTGTGGCAACAGTTTGGGGAAGGCCCTTTTCTATTCCAACATGACTGTTCCTAAATGCACAAAGAAAGGACTACAAAGACATGGTTTGACGAATTCAGTGTGGAACAACTGGACTGGTACGCACAGAGCACTGACATGAACCCCATCAAACACCTTTGGGATAAACCGGAACGGAGATTGCGAGCAAGGCCTTCTCATCCACCATCAGTGCCTGACCTCATAAATGCTCTACAGAATTAATGGACATAAATTCCCAAAGAAACACTTTATCATCTTGTGGAAAGTGCTTCAAGAAAAGTGGAAGCTGTTTTCGCTGCAAATGGGGGACCAACTCCATATTAGAGTAAATATATTTGAATACAATGGCCTGATTCATAAAGGAAAGTAAGGCAAAAAAAAGTTTTCTCCCTGACAAAACCATGTTACAATGCAAGGAATAGGCCATTTAGATAGCAGGGCACTAGGCCCTTTTAAAAGCAGGGCATTATGTCCTTTTGCCATCGGGGCATAGGCCCTATAGCCAGCATGGCACTAGGCCCTTAAAAAGCAGGGTATCAGCTCCTTTAAAGAGCAGGCCGCTGAAAGTAGTTGGGCGCAAGGCCTTGACAGTAGTTGGGTGCAATGACCGTGATCATAGTTGGGCACAAGGCCCGGCAAATAGGAAGAGATTTGGCCTCTTGATAGAGAGTGTCAGCCTAAATTTATTGAGGGTGCAGTACGCGGCCCTTCTCCTAGGTCCGCGAGGGCTCCAAAAGTCCCGAGTTCCCTAAAGGCCGGGGCTCCAGGCAGCAGGCAGAGGTTTGCTGTACAACTAGGTGTCAGCAGATTTAGGTATCCTGGGCAGGAAGAAGAAGGTCGGCTGCAGAGGTCGGACGACCCTACAGGTTAGACAGAGAATCCCGGGGCAGGGGTGCATGGAGGTGAACTGTGAGTATCCATGACGTTCGAGGGGCTGTGCCTCCCCTAGCTGTCTCTCGGCATTGGGTGAGTACCTAGAGGGTTGGGAAGGGAAGGGTGGTTTGTGTGGTCTTCTTCCCTAGACCTGGTTACAGGGATCATTTAGGCTTTTTTTTAAGCCCACCTCACTCTAATATTCATTTTCAGTGTTCTCCCCATAAAATTTTGCCAGTTGGGTGGCATTAAGAAGTAGCCGCATGGGAGCAGTTGTAATACTTTACAATAATATTAAAAAACTTTGGATGTTATTGCCCATGCCCGCCAGGACTAATCAGACTGATGTTCAGTGGTATAACACACACTGCTGGTTGTAGTGCTCACATAGTGCCTGTTCTAAAAGGAGAAACAATTGTTTATTCTAGTATAATTGGGTTCCAAACTCCAGGTGAAAAACAGCACCCAGGAAATAGGTTATGGGGAGAGCAAGGATGGTACCTTTGTATGTTGGGTGAAGTATAAAATGGATAGAAGATTTTCATTGTGGTGACAGAAAATTAGACTTATCAACTCTCTTTAATAAATATAACCCTAAATGTGAAAAACATCTATGTTTTATTACAACTCACAAAGTTGAAAAGCATAAACTTTAAACCAGGCAGAATAAACGCTCTCAATAAAGGTTTACTGTATTGATCAACTATTAGTTTGCTAATTTCAGATCATTCATTTATGATGCTATTTTACTTAATACTGGAAAATCTGCATTGAAGAACAGCCTTGGTAAAAATCTATACGCAATCAATACATCTCACATTGTTGTTGTTTTTCTAATCGAAGAGGATAACCACTGAAACTGGTTCATAACAAGGTTTGAAGCTCAGTGTTTCTGTTTCACACTGTAAATTAGAGGTCATACAGTACAATAAACAAGAGAGCAAGAGTGAGAACACATCAATGTAGTTCTTAAAGGATTCATTTAATGATAAATTGTAAATGTTAAACCAATGTAGAAAGTACAGTACTGTTGCTTATCAGTAATGAAGAATACATGTTAGGGGTTACACTAAAAGGTATTATAGTGCCTGCCTCTTACCTCTATATAGATTGAATATATATATATATATATATATATATATATATATATATATATATATATATATATATATATAAAACACTACATCTGCATATCAATTAAGTAACAATGAATTAACTAAAATAGAATACACAAAACACAATATTTAACGGATACCTATGTAAAAGGCAGATCACTAAAAATACAGTTCCCTCTCAGTGTACCCTGATTAATTAGAAAGCAGCCGCTGACCTGAAAAATACTGGAGATTGCAAAATAATTTAAATAGACACAACTAAAAATGGGAGTTAGTTTTTGCATACTATATGAACTATATTATTACACAATCTCCTCATTGGTCATTAGCAGGAAAAATGTCAAATTTGTGAACTTTGTATATACCCTACAACTCCCAGTTATAACTCCCATATTTTTCCAGCTGATGACCAATGATGAGATTGTATAATAATATAGTTCAACAGTATTTAAGTAGTTAATATGTTTCATTTTTTGTTATAGCATCTTAATTTATAATTACTCTATTTTTTCTTGCCTTATTTTCATTAATATTGTTTTTTATGATCATGATTATTATTTTTATTGACTGATTAGAGGTTATATTTAGTCTTATATTCTATACATAATACATGTTGTATAGATGGGATTATTGCTAATGCTCTGTGATTCTCTTTTGTTCCTAATGAGTTTTTAAATCTAAGTCCGTCTACCAATTTTCTTGATTACACAGGTATGATTATGTAACCTATTTTTTGCGAATGTGGTCCAGGCTTTAGTCTACACTTAACCCTCTGAAAAACTTGTACTTGGCTATAACGAAAGGCGTTAGTGTGGAGCATTATTATCCCCAAACCTCTTCAGTGTTGTTGCTTTATCGAGAACATCTCCTGCTAACTTTGGGGTTAAGTCGCCTAATTTTATCTGGATCTGTGCAAGGTATTTATTATTCTATTTTTACAGCAAAATACCCCCAAAACTACAGTTTTCGTGGGACAGCCGTATTTTAAAGTAAAGTTGTAATTTATTAATAGGGCATCGAAGCAGATATCGTGTATAATTATCTGCTGCTTTGCCTTTTTCTTTGATTTCCAAAACAGTCCCCATGGATATCTACAGGGACTGCTATTTTGCACTATTTACCAAGTTTTATTTTCTTTGCTTTTGAGAACTTGTGCCGAAAAGGCTAACCATCGTGTGCAAGTTCCATTGAAGCCTATGGGGAGAGAATTGCAGTAGAGGGATTTTCAGATCCCTCACCACAACTTACCTGCCCTCCCCTCCGGTCAGTAGCGCGAAGGTGGTCACTTATCTTTGTGATAAGGATTGAAAGGAATCTTGGTTAATATGCAGTAATTAATAAATATGCCTGTTTATGAGATACTGGTTTAGTCAGAAAGCCCTCCTTGCGATCGCTTGGAAGGAGCTGTGCTAGTCCGTGTGGAGTCATGCAGGATCCATAATAAACATCAGATTATTGTTTACTAGTGTAAACAACATGTTAACATTTTGATGTTGATATTTTAGCAGCATATGAAAGGTTGAATTTCTTATACTAAATGACAGCTTAAATGTATATGCCTTTCTGGAGGTTGTCATCTGTGTTTCCCACTACTATCTGAGGAACCGTTAGGATCCATATAAGACACTATATTTCAGTTCATCTTCAATGCTGGAAGTTTCCATTTTTTATATATATTGTCATTTACTCTGGGATTGAGATATATCTCTGAAACTTTTGCTGTATAATTGCAAAATCTAGAGACCATTCACATTACTTTGTGATCTCTGATATTTTTCAAGTCAGCAGTTGCTTTGTAATTAGTGTACACTGAAAGGGAACTGTTTTTAGTGATCTGCCATTTTTTTTACATAGGTATCTGTTAATTACTGTGTTGCATGTGTTCTATTAAATTATTACGTAATTGTTATGTGGCCTTAGTGTTATATATATATTTTTGCAATCTATATAGAGGCAAGCGCTGTTATAACTTTTAGTGTTTTCATTTCTGAAGGTCAGTAAAACTATTTCTTTCAGCTGCCGCCTCATTAATTGTCTCCGGTGCTTAGAGCGCCCAGAATCAGTGCGCACGTTAGAGTTACTTATTTAAATGTGCAGTAACCCATAGCAACCAGATAGCAGTTAGCTTTAATTGATCTAGTGCAAATTATATGAGTTGATATTGGTTTTTGCGCATTTGTTCGTTTAAGCAAATAACTTCCTTTATTATGTCTCACTTGCTGACCTTCAATTTTCATTGTGTTATGCCTTTTTAGTCTACCTAATATGACCCAGAGCCGTAACTAGGACTGTGCGATAGGGGCGACTGCCCAGGGCGCAACGCTGAAGGGGGGGGCGCAATTTAGGAATGTTTTAGGTTTATTTGGGTAAAATTGAGGGCTAGGGGGGCGGCATTTGTCTTTCTCGCCCCAGGCGCTAGAATTCTAAGTTACGGTTCTGATCTGACCTTTTCTAATGTACAAGATAAAAATAGATAAATTGTTACAAACGTATCAAATTAAAAACAGCAATTTGAACCAAATATGTAATAATCAGAAATAACAAGATAATGTTTAATTTCACAAGAAAATTCATAGCTCACTTGCAATATGCGCATAATACAAATGTATTACTTATTATTTTGCAAACATGGTTTGGATTAAAACAAGAGCTAAACACAAAATGCCTCAACATAATTCAATTAAATAATTATTTCAGATTAATATTATTAGCACAAACAGGAACCTATTTTGGAACCAGGACTCAAATGAAGTTCGAAGCCCAGAGCAAATGCTCTTTCTGTCTTGCCTTATATTGGCTCAGTTCACATATTTTCATACACATTTATAAAAGGTATATTGTGTCATAATGTACATATACCTGCACTGGGACAGAGAGTTTCATCCCTCTTCTCATTTATATACCACAAGAGACTATTTTCTAAAGATTGACTTTAAAAAGCACATATTAAACCTGATTCATGTTTGGACACAACCGGCACACAACCTCCATTTAAAAAGGAACTTGGGCATAGTCCCACCAGTATTCCAATGACTGCGGATCTCAAGATACTTTGCCGTTACAATCTGGGTGTAAGTACTAGAGATGAGGGCAGACCCCTATGTTTTTGGTTTTGGTTCTAAAACTATCTTCATGTGCTGGTTTTGGCAAAAAATCCTCATGTGTTTTGTTTTTGAAGGATAGCAGCGGGATAAATAGTCATTTCAGAAAAGAAGATAGACCAAGGTGGGCCTAACTCAGAAATGATATGGTTTGAGAAATGCAATTTGTTATTTTCAATGTTAAACAGCATGTGTGACAAATGGCTTGATGTGTAGGTATGATGGCTGGCTGTTGTTCCTTCATATACGGAAGCATATAAAGTGTGGAATTCCACCTCATTACTACCTCTTGCTTCAGTTGGTGGCATAACAGGCAATTTTTTTTAAGCTGCTGCAATGATTTACAAGCGGTCATTGAATGACGAAAATGTAGAAATTTTATGGGCCACAGACAGAACTCCTGCACTGACCTCTCATTTTTAAGAAATTCTGAACAACCAAGTTTATTGTATTTGCAAAGCATAGTAAATGTTGAAATCCACCCAGTCGTAATGCTTACATGTTTGTTCCATTATCGGCAATGAGAAATCCTTGTGAGAGTCTTAGCGGTGTGAGCCATTTTGCTATGACATTCCTGAGTTTCTCCAACAGATTAACACCGGTATGCTTCTTAGTAAAGCAGTGAAACAGGGAGTGGCTTAATCTGTTTGACTCTGAGTAAAGCAGCCCCCCCCAAAAAAATTCTTGATTTTAAAATCCAAGGCCCTGATTAATCATGGCACGTATATGCCGAATTTGAACATATAATATGCAATCACCCTGCTCATGCCCAGAATCGGGACATATGCCAGTAAACGCAGCCCTTTCTGCTCCATCCTTGCACTCAAAGAACACTTACTACAGGCTATGACTTCTGGGAGTAAATGGGGCAGGGAAGGGGCATTTGCCGGGAGACAAGTTACAATAAGGACATTCCAAACTCAAGCGCACGCAGTCACGTCCAAATCAAACTCTGGTCATCAAAAAGTTACTTGTTTATCTGCCGGTTCTCTTGCTCCATGTACAGGGCTAGCCTAAGACCCGATCACTAGTGATGACATGTGTTTGCAATCAGGAGCAACTGTAAAAAATATATTATGATGAGTAGACATTAACAGCATATTAATAAAAATGTATTTCATGGAGGTGGGGTGAAATTTTTTTTTTTTAAATTGGTGGCATTAATTATAGTTATATATTTAGCTTCTGTGTATTCTTTTGCAAATTTATAATCCACATAGGTATTGGATGTATCGTGCAGTGTCTTGTGTAGTAGAGCACAGCAGACCTACACCTGAACTCAACAGCGCACGTATATTGAGATTCATGCCTTGATGAATTCAGACGGAATACATGCGTTTTAAGCCAAACGCAGGTTGCGCTCAGAATATGTGCCTTGATGAATCAGGCCCAAGTGTTTGACTGTGAAGGCAATTGTGTAATAGGCAGTATCACATCTATAGCAAGACTAGTAAGCGGCCAAAAGACAGGGCGCTGTTTTTGACAGCACAACACAACATTTTTTATTCATTTTTTTTTTTAAACTAAACAATTGTATAATTTGAATGCTATTGTGGAGCAGTGCCTGCAATGCAATTTAACAGTTCCTCCTTTCTCTATCTCATTGGGCATTTACGTGGTGTGGTGGCAGCTACAAGTAGCTCCAAATTCAAGTAACTTTACTCCTGTTGTTAAATATTGATCAGTCTATAGATCAGAAGCAGAAGGGGCCTCCAAATCCAAACGACATTTGTCAATCTCAAAGAAAACATCAGCTCTTGATGTAAGCATTAGGGGAAAAGTTATTGATAAATGTAGTAATTTGTCTAAAAAAATACAAATACAAATAGATAAGATTCCATACAACACCCACAGGGGCAAGAAGAGGCTCAGACCATGATCACAGTTAGCTAGTCATTGTCCTGCTACTGCTCTTACACATACTACAATGCCCACTGCATAAGCAGTTGCTCAACATTTTCATGCATCCTCTGTAACTTCCCATTCACCACTCTCTTTCCCATATCATTGCATGGGGGATAATTGTGAATCTGAAAATGTTGGAATGAACTTTACTTGAACAAGATAGTGAGGAGGAGGATGATTGTGTCCAAGTAAAGTAGCCACCAGTGCTACCATCGCATGTCCATGCGTGGGCAAAATACCAAAAAATGCACCTCTAGCTTGTGCAAATATTTTTATCCCAACCCAGACAACATTTGTTAAGGCATCTGAAGTCTTTGTATCACCACAATAAGCAGAAATAGGAAAGTTGACCATCTAGGCACCTCCTACATGTTAAGTCATTTGCAGCTACTTCATTCAAGCAGTTTATCCAAAGATGGAAAATTATGTATAATAACAAGAAGTCCAGCATCAGCTAGAAGCAGAATGGATAGACACCTTATGTAATGTAATCATCACCTTTAACAATTTCATCATCAACCTCCTCATTATTAGTACATAGTCCAGCATCAAATTTTCAAATACAAACTGACTCCCCCAATGCAAAACATGAGGCATTATTATTATTATTATTATGTACCCAAGTATGTCACATTTGTCAGGTGCAGGCTACTCTGTGTATCACCGGCTTCACTAAGAGGCATACAGCTGACAATTTGTTACAAAAACTAAGGGATGTCATTGCAACATGGCTTCTCCCACTTGGACTCTCCTCAGGATATGTCATTTCTGATAACGCCACAAATATTGTGAGAGCATTACAGCTGGGTGAATTCCATCACATTCCCTGTTTTGCTCACACAATAAACTTTGTGGTGCAGAGCTTTTTAAAACATGACAGGGACGTGCAGGAGATGGTGTCTGTGGCCCGTAAAATATCTGGACATTTCCGGCATTCGGCAACTGTGTGTAGGAGATTGCAGCAGCTGCAACAGCAATTTAATTTGCCCTGCTACCAACTGAAACAAGAGGTGGTGACAAAGTGTAATTCCACCCTGTATATGCTTCTGTGGATGGAGGAGCAGCAAAAAGCCATCCACGCTTACTCCACAAGCCATGACATTGGGAAAGGAGGGGGGGTGTATTTTAGTCAAGCGCACTGGAGAATACTTTCCGTGTTGTGCAAGGTGCTGAAGCCATTCAAAATAGTCACCTGTGAAGTGAGTTCAGACACTGCTGGCTTGAGTCAAGTCGTTCCCTTAATTAGACTTTTGGAAAAGCAGCTTGAGAAACTGAAGGAGGAGATGAAACAAAGCAATTACGATAAGTATGTCGGACTTGTAGATTAAGTACTTTGTTTGCTTCGCCAGGATCCAAGGGCCTGATTCATTAAGGATCTTAAATGAAGAGGATCCTTATTTCAGTCTCCTGGACAAAACCATGTTACAATGGAAGGGGTGCAAATGAGTGTTCTGTTTTGCACATAAGTTAAATACTGACTGTTTTTTCATGTAGCACCATGATCCATTAATCAGGAGATCCAACATTTTACCGGAAATTATGTTTTGCCTTGTTTCCAAATCTGAATCCAAATCATGACTCGGTTCAACTCGGCCCCCCAAAATTTGGATTTGTCAGAGTTCTCTGACTCTGAACCACTCATCTCTACAATAAACTCTGTCATAACAATGTGGTAGTTAGAAATTTAAATGGCATCCAAACACTAGAAACAGAATATGAGAAAAGTAGCTAAACAATACCATGAACATTTTTGTATTCTAGGAAGGTTGAGGGCCCCCTGATCTAAATGAGTTAGTTCGCAGACAGGAAGGCCTACATCTGATTAAGTTTCTGTTTGCTCTATTGTCATTTGTACTAAATATTTATTCTTGACTTTTACATGTGTCCCTTCTTCTTCATTACCAATGGCTTGGGTAATGGAACAGATCCTGACCCAGGATACAACTGTTATTATTTCTCTAACCAGAATATGAAGTGATGCTCCACATTACACAATCTGTGCACATGCAGATTAAATGGTTAGCATATTTTGACTATTGCCATGACATTATGTGGAATATAATGAGTTAAGAATGTTTTTCTTATTGAGTAAAGACAAGGGTATTTCAATGGATGGGAGATCATTTGTTAAAAGATTACTGCTTGTTCGACCATTGTCCTGATAACAAGGCTACTAAGAGTACTTTTCTATTGATGTATATGGTTTCATTATATTAGCAAAAGACGTAGTATGGCAGGCTCAAACTATATAAATAAATGCACTATGCAATATTTAGACAAACAGTGATCTCTATGCAGAACGATACATATGTTATATTGAACATTTAAAAAAAGGCAATCCTGCACCTTTTCTAATACAATAACCTGCTCCAAGCACTGCTGCAGGGGAATACTGTACTGAGTGACTACTAATACTAGTAAGGCGGTCAGGGAAGTGCTGATTAAGTTTTTACAAAAATAAATATACTATAATTTCTCTAACAAATATAAGTTAATGAGCTCATTAAATAAATAAATAAGCAATATGCTTAATGAAACATATACTTTACTTTTTTCTCCCGCTGGATTGGTTTATATATAGCCAGTGCCACCACACTCCAATTTTTCAGACACTATAACTATAATGCTACACTGTGTTTATTAATACTAACTAGATATGTGATTCTGTACATTTTTGTTGTGCAAAGTTGAAAACGGGCTCTTTAGTTCATCTGTAAAAAAAAATCTCCACCGTCACTGGTTAAACCAGCAGTTACCAAACTATGCGCATCAGCTACCTAGGGTGCCGCGACATTCTCACAGGGGTGCCGCACAGTGTTCCCTCTAAGCTGAGCAATCTGGAAATGATAGAGTTAAACCTGTATCTTACTAGGAAACATCCTGCAGATTGTGAATGCAAACCTTTCGGGTGGAGCCCTCATTAGAGTGACCTTTTAACTCTTTCTTTTCCAGATTGCTCAGCTTAGAGGGAACACTGGTGCCGCAGCTGGGGCCGCTGGTAAACAAGGAGGGGGACTACTTAGTAATTATTTTGGTTTAGGGGTGTCTTGAAAACATTAAGCCAACCCTCAGGGTAGCTCGAACTGAGAAAATCTTGGATCCACTGGGTTAAACAATACTAAAACGCACAGCTGGCGGAACAGGAAGCCCTCCTGCCAGACTTACCGGGACACCCGGCAAGCCTGCCCACACACTAAAAATATTATTTTTTTGGGTCACTGGTGCTTTCTTCCTTAGCCTCCAAGTCCCCGATGTGAACCGAGCATGGATAGGAATAGGCACCTGGGTATGGGGGAGCGGCGCATGCACAGTGAAGCTAGAATTGCCAGCACAGAGCTTGCCAACACGTGACAAAAAAGAGCAAAGTAGAAACTGTGAAGACATGATTTAAGTGCACTGATGAAAACCACAGAAGGACAGATGATAAAAAAAAAAGCAAAGTAGAAACAGTGATTACATGGTATAAATGCATTGGTAGAAAACATAACATGACAGATAAAGTAATTTATGGAAAAATAAGCTTTATGTAGACCTGTAACATGTATAATATGTGTTCCTTTTGTACATTTGTGCATCTGCAAACCGCTAGAAAATAGATTTTTCAAGAAATGTATGACCTATTAGAATAATGCTGTAAGTAATATGACTCAAAGGATAATAAAATTGAACATACTCTACACTTGCAAGCTTAATGATAGCTTTGGACAATAACATCGGCCACAATTCAGCTTCACAGGTTGTTGCTGGAAGTAGCAACTTGTCGTCTTTGCTGAATGGTAGAGTATCATCCACAACGATTTTTCTCCAACACCCCTGAGAATAAAACAGAAAGAGCAAAGTAATGAAATCCCTGTGCAGAAATAGAAACTATGATTCAGAGCAAGTTGTCCATCTCTCCTACACAAAACACTCCCATTGTTTTCCTGCTGTGGCCTAAATGAAATTATTGAAGGCTTAAATGAAGAGAAGTCACTAAGATTGCAGCTTAGGAACCACGCACACACGCTATGTGTGACAGCTACTGATAATCTGTACTAATTTGGTAACTTGCGTACTTCACTTCCGACTTTGTCGCTGGTGTATGTATATATAAATGTCATAGCTATGTGAAACTGCAACATAGTATTTATTCTAAACAATTGCACTAAAGCTTTAATTTGTCTCTCTAAAACATCTGCAAAATGTATTATTAAAATGGTGCATTCACAAATTAAATATGGCATCCAGATGCTAGAAACAGATCAACACATAGCTAAAAAATACCATGGGATAGAAGTGGGTGGAAGTAGCTGAACAAATGGAATCTTTCATTTACTTACGAGTGATGTTGTAGTTTAAATACACATTGATTGCCAATGATTGTCTATCTTTGGCATATTGTGTCAACAGCTTCTGGTTGATATGAAGTATTGAACTTTAAGTTTCACATTGCCAGAATAGGGCACATATCTAACTATGAAATTTATATGTATCAGTCCATTAGTATGCTCCCATCTTTAAAGGTTTTGTTTATATAGATATCTGAAACACTGCCCATAGATTAGCAACCCAAGCCTGGGTATTTCACAGTAAAGGTAATGATGCTTGGGTGGTTTACTTCTACCTGTGGTATGGAGCAGAAACAAGGATCATTCAAGAACAGGTTCATTATGCACACAATGTCAGCCACCTGATGGATAGTAAACACTAAACACACTTCCATCCATGAATTGCTATTCTTTCTCTAGAAAAATGTTTGTATGTGAGACTAGAAGAAACCTTTCTAAATTGAATAAGGCAACTAGGCGCAAATATTTCATATACTTACACTAAACAAGCTCCCAGTGATAAAGAAGTGCTACCCTAAAAATAAATCCCAAAATATCAATGCAGAATAAATTGACACAAGAATTTTTTTAGCCAATCAGAGCACTAGAATGCTAACAGTAACACAAAATATTTGAGGAGTCGAGAGTGACTGTGTTAGGGTAGAATTGAATTTTACAGGTTCAGAGCTAGGATGTGGGGGAGGAATTGTGGAAAAGTGGATGGGATTTAGACAGTGGAAGGAGCAAGGTCCCACAAAGATATTGATATAGCTGCTGGGTTCATAAGTCACTTTTTATTATTGCTGAGCATATTACTGAGCATTACGTCACCTGCTAGGCAGGTCATTGGCCACATTATTAATATTACTACTGCTAGGAATATTGCTAGACGTTACTATTATTGCAATGTATTAGCAGGTATTGCTACTATCACTGGCCATCTTGCTGAGCATTAATGCTGTAGATGTACGCTACATTTGTTTGATACATGCCATTCCTAGTTGGCAAGTGGTTGGAAGTGACATCACTGCCATCCACTTGCCAACCAGGAAGTGCTGGCTGACAGGAAATACCTGGCAGCCATTTTCAGTTCTCAGTATATACCACATAGTAAAAACATATTTTCACAGCTCTCCAGCCTCTTCTTATTGATTTGAACTCTTGACAGTTGACAGTTCTACATGGTGTCAGAAGGTTGGCTGCGATGGCACAAGGTCTCCGACGCATAGATACACTTGTTTTAAGGACACCAACGTGGATGCATAGCTCAAATTGAAGAAGGAATGGTGTGTATACTGCTGTGCTGGACTCAGACAAATCAAAGAAGGTACAGGCATACACCCTGCTCAATTTAGCTGGAGCTGAAGCTGTAGATGAAGCTGACATGTTTTTCTATTCAGATGGGGAGGATCAGGAGGATCCAGGCACACTAATAAAAAATTTGACGAGATATGCATACCAGTGAAATATGTCATAATGGACAGACATGCATTTAACACTAATCTGCAGAGCCTCTCTGAAAGCATCACGGCATAATCTGTCAGATAGAAACTATTAGCAAAGAAATGTGAATATGGTGACTTATCAAGTGAACTTATCAGGGACAGAATTGTGTGTGGGACACGTACGCATCTCATGCAGGAGAAGACACTGACATTGGACACTGCTATACACATATGCATGTTACATGAGCAGTCCCGCAAAAGTTAAATCGAGTTGAAAAAAGAACCTCATATATGTGACCTCCGTCAACATGAGCAGCAACAAACATGCTGAGTGAATTGCGGGAGTCGCCATTCCTATGAACATCACAAATGTCCTGCTTTCAATAAACACTGCAATGTTGTGATAAACTAAATCACTTTGGCTCACTGGTGCAGGTCCAAGCCCAAAGCTAATGACAGACAATACTACAGGGCACGTTTCAGCAGCCCGTTGCACCGAGTCCATACGGTAGATACACCGCCAGAAAACAATCCAACACCAGTCTTCACTGTGAAAGTGTTGACCTC
Organism: Mixophyes fleayi; assembly: GCF_038048845.1. Lineage (NCBI taxonomy): Eukaryota > Metazoa > Chordata > Amphibia > Anura > Limnodynastidae > Mixophyes > Mixophyes fleayi. Next base: position 272,132,067 of record NC_134404.1, read on the forward strand.
AGGACTGAAAAGGGTGAAATATTTACCACCATAGTTTATTAGTAGACAACGCCATCAAAATTAAAATTTACACTGGCTCCAAATGCAATGTCATGTCACATGAACTCCTCCAGCGTACAAACCCAAAGACACCTATTGACTGTTCTCACACAGTAAATCTAATTGCTTACGGTAGCCAGATAATCAAGACTGTGGGTATGGCCACGTTTCACTCCACAGGTGTCCCACTCCAGTTTCATATTGTGGATAGTAATGTTAAACCTTTGCTAGGTCTGCCAGATGGTATAAAACTGAGGTTAATAACATTAAATGCTGACGTGCACATGCTGCAACAGGGTATTCCAGAATTAAGAGACTTTGCTGATCTGTTCGATTGTGAGACCATTGGAAAACTCCCTGTCACATATCACATGTGTCTTGATGAGACTGTTCCTCCTACAGTGTGTGCTCACAGAAGGGTGCTTTTGGCCATGAAAGATAAGATGATAGCAGAAACAATTCGTATGACTTCATTGGGTGTCATTGCTCCAGTGGTAGAAGTCACTTTGTGGGTGTCGGCCATGGTTGCTGCAGTTAAACAGGATGGTTCAGGACGCATCTGCATTGACCCTGTGTATCTGAATAAAGCTCTGATGAGACCGCATCACCCTCAGGACCGTGGAGCAAGTCATAGCCGACATGCCAAATGCAAAGATATTCACAACTCTGGATGCCAAGTGCAGGTTCTGGCAGATCACATTGGACAAGCAGTCATCCTTACTTACTACATTTATGACGCCTCTGGGCAGACATGCTTTCCTCCGAATGCCCTATTGCATCTGTACTGACAGTGAAGTGTTCCAACGCAGCATGGAACACCTCTTTGAGGGATACCCTTGTAAAATCATTATTGACATCCTCGTGTGGTATCGCACCATGGAGGAACATGACATGCGCCTCTGCAAAGTCCTCCACAGGATTTTCAAAATCAACATGCGGTTAAACCCTGACAAGTGTCATTTCAGAGTTACTGAGGTCCTATATGTTGGCCACCTTTTAACCTCAGAGGGTGTCAAGCCAGATTCAGCCAAGACATGGGCCATCCAGCAAATGCCCAACCCCATAGACAAGCTGAGTATGACAAATTACCTTTCAAAATTTCTGCCTCACTACAGTGACGGCACAGATCTGCTCCGCCTGCTTTTACACAATGACGTTGAATGGTGTTGGTTGGGTTGTCATGCTGATGCTACTGCTCACATCAAGGTTATGATCACTTCTAGCTAAGTGCTCCAGTTATATATTGTAAAGCGCTATGGAATATGTTGGCTCTATATAAATAAATGATGATGATATTCCTGTGGTCATCTCTGCTAATGCTTCCCAGCATGGTCTTGGTGCTGTCTGTTTGCAGCGCAATAAACCCATCAGTTTTGCATCCAGAGCCCTTACAGACACTGAGTCACGATATGCTCAGATTGAAAAGGAACTGCTTGCCCTTGTCTTTACCTGACAAAAGTTCCATGAGTTCATCTATGTACGTCCAGTGGTGGTTGAAACAGATCACCAAACACTGATCACTATTCTCCGCAAACCTATGCACACTGCTTCGTCACATATCCAACGGTTCAAGCTCAAGCTCCAAAGGTACCATCTCAATGTGGTGTATAAGCGTGGAAAGGACCTCCACGTAGCTGATGCTTTATCACTTGCTCACCTTCTAGACTCAGGTGTCCCTGATGCTGACGATGACATGGATGTTATGGAGTTTGGTGTCCTCTCCACCCGGCGCATGGAAGAGCTGCGTGATGTTACACTCAGGGATGACCTTTGCCAACGTTTGTCGCATGTTATCCTGCATGGTTGGTCATCTTCCTCCAGGGAATTGCCTCGTGCCTCAAGTCATTCTTTGCTTTCCAGGACGAGTGGACTATCTCAGAGGGCATCCTCTTGCGTGGTCAGCGGTTTGTAATCCCATATGCTCTCCAAGGATTTTATGCTCAACAGGCCCATCAGAGGCACCCCGGGGCGGGAGGCCACCTTGTAACGGACTAAGGATGCATTGTATTGGCCCTCTATGGCTGTTGACATTAAGTGAATTCCAGTCCTTCACCAATGAATGGGACATCTCACATGTCACTAGCAGTCCGCATTATCCACAATCTAATGGACTAGCATGAAGCGCAGTACATACTGTAAAGCACCTGTTAGACAAATGATACAGAGATGGTTCAAACGTATTCATGGCGCTCCTTAATTTGAGAAATACCCCAAGAGATGAGCTCCCTTCTTCTTAACGACTTCTGTCCAGACGCACTCGCACTATCATTCCTACCACCTAAGCCAAGCTTACACCAACCATTGAGACCAATGTGCAGAGTGCTCTGGAGAAGTCCAGGTTACGGCTCAAAGTCAATCAAGACAAAACCTCTCATCAGTTGACACCACAGTTCCCGGGGCAGACCATCTGCATCCAGACCCCAGTCGGGTTTGACAGAGTCGGGACTGTGCAAGGATCCTCCAACATTCCCAACAGCTACGTGGTGCAATCCAACAGTGCTTTGTATGAGCGCAACAGGCATCACCTCTTAGGGGTGTGTGAGCCAGCACCCCCACACCACGGAATACCACCTGAGGGTGTCAGAACACCTATCAATGTGGACAATAGGTCCTATGAGAGGCATCTATTGCAATGCAGGACAGTCCTATACCCCTGACCAATAGTGAGCCCTGTTCAACACAGGACACATCACTACCCCCTTTCTTCAACACGAGGTCTGGTAGCATCTCCAGGCCTAATACTAAATTCCAGGACTTTGTTATGTAACTTTCGGCATTACCAGTTCATGTGTATTTTCACTTGCACACTGTTCCCACATCCAACACCTGTCACACTGTCTTGCACCTCCCCACACACATATTGATTGTTACTTTGTTCTAAAAAAAAAAAAAGAGGATGTAGATGTATGCTATATGTGTTTGATGGAAGTCACATCATTGCCATCCACTTGTCAACCAGGAAGTGCTGGCTGACAGGAAGTACCTAGCAGCCATTTTCAGTTTTCAGAATATACCACATACTAAAGACATGTTTTCACATCTATGCTGGAGACTGGTAGTGATGATCTGCGGGTACATGTGCTGGAGACTCAGAGAACAGGTAGCAATAATCTACAGAGTGTTACCACAGGATAGTGGAGTAGACACAGAGGCTGTGATGATCTGCGGATAGATGTGCTGGAGACTCGGGAAACAGGTAGCAATAATCTGCAGAGTGTTACCACAGGATAGTGGAGTAGTCACAGAGGCTGTGATGATCTGAGGATAGATGTGCTGGAGACTTCAGAGAACAGGTAGCAAACAGGAGCCAGGGAACAGGACATCTGAACAGGAGAGTAGACCTAAAGATCTGGCAACTTGATAGAGAAGGAGATGCTTTAAATAGACAGAGCTGACAGGCAATTAGCCAATCAAGAGGCTGCAGGAAGTATTGAGCAAACCCGGTGTGTGCATGCTCAGTTCAGACCAGCAAGTGAATGCAGGAAGAGGGAAACAGGCGAGAACGGTAACCATAAAGCAGGTTTAGCTGGTGCAATGTGTGACAGTGCTCCCCTCAGGTCCATGCCAATAGTTGGGGAACCTTTTCAGCGAGTGGCTGTGGACATAGTAGGTTCCCTGCCTGTGCCCAGTAGATCAGGGAAGAAGTACATCCTCATTGTGGTGGACTACGCTAACCGGTATCAAGAGGCTGTAGCTCTGTCCTCCATAACTGCAGATAAGGTAGCTGATGTGCTACTAGGAGTATTTAGCAGAGTAGCGTTCCCTAGTGAGATCCTAAACGGTTAAGGGACACAGTTCATTGATGCTCAGAGATCGGTTAGATAATCTCATGGGACTCGCGCAGGCTAACCTAGCAGAAGCGCAGGTGAAACAGAAGACTTGGTATGATCAGGGCATGCGTTCCAGAGTATTTGAGGTAGGGCAGTAGGTCCTTGTTCTGATGCCTACGCGCCAGAACAAGCTCCAGGCTGCCTGGGCTGGGCCGTACACGGTCTCAAAAAGCCTGAGTGACATCACTTACGTGGTGTCATTTGATAACGACGGTAGGTGGCAGCGGACCTACCACATAAATATGTTGAAGGCATACCACGAGCGTGTGGAGTCGGCAGCAGTGGTTTGCTGCTTACCGACTGAGGAACCAGGTTGTGACCCACTACCTGACCTCTTCGCGGATGCCAGAGGTGAAGGTGGTGTAGAGGAATTGGTTTGGGATGAGTAGTTGAGTACCCGCAAGAGGGAGCAGCTTGAGGCAGTGCTGTGGCAGTTCAGTAGGAAGCCCGGTCAGACTTTCTTGGTGATGCACCATGTGGACACTGGTGAGCCTGCTCATCGGGTCTCACCAGAGGCCAAGGAAAGTATATACAAGGAGGTACAGGAAATGCTTGAGCTGGGGTGATCCAGCCATTGCATAGTCTATGGGCATTCTCTGCTGTATTGGTTCCCAAGAAGGACAAGACAACACGGTTTTGCGTAGACTACTACTGGTGGAACGAGGTGACCGTGTCTGATGCCCTGCGGTGAATTGATGCTCTGTTAGACGAGTTAGCTGGAGCAAAGTATATTTCCACCTTTGACTGGAGCAAGGAGTATTGGCAGATACCGCTGACCCCCGAGGCTCAGGAATGGTCAGAATTCATCACCCCATTTGGTCTGTTCGAGTTTAAGTCCATGCCATTTGGGATGAAGAACACGCCAGCCACCTTCCAGCATATGGTTGATTATCTGCTGGAAGGGTGTAAAGGCTTTGCTCAGGCGTACTTGGATGACATTGCTATTTTCAGTAAATCCTGGGAGGGGCATCTGAAACATGTAGGGTCAGAGGTGCAGTGTCTGGATCATCTTGTGGGGGGAGGTAGGGTTAAGCCGGAACCAGGAAAAGATGGAGGCAATCCGAGACTGGCCCCGGCCCACAACCCAAAGACAAGTACTGGCCTTCTTAGGGACCGCAGGGTACTAGAGACGTTTCGTCCCAGACTTTAGTCTGTAGTGATGCCCCTGACAGATCTCACTAAACCCTCCAAAGTAGTTCACTGGAAACTCGCTTGTGAGCTGGCATTTCAGTCAAGAAAGGAAGCCCTGGGTCCCGCTCCAGTACTGATGGTGCCCAATTATGACCAGGACTTTATTGTGCAGACTGATGCGTCACAGTATGGACTGGGAGCAGTACTTAGCCAGGTGGGGCCAGATGGAGTAGCACCCTGTGGCCTATTTGAGTAGAAAACTGCTGAGTTTTGGTTATGCCACAATTGAAAAAAAGTGTTTGGTCATTGTTCGGGCAGTGAAAAAACTTCCGCCTTATTTGTATGGATGACATTTTACTGCGCTGACTGATCATAATCCTTTAAAATGGCTGCAACACACCTCAGGGGAGAATGGCAGAATATTGAGATGGAGCCTTGCACTTCAAATGTATGACTTTCACATAATTCACAAGCAAGGAAAGCATCACAGCAATGCGGATGGACTGTCTCGGCAGGAAGAGCCATCACATATTGGCCCGGTATGAAGGGTCCGATACCCTTAACTGGTGCTGGCGGGGGTCCCTCTCGGCGTAGAGCGCCGCGTTTCGTTCGGTGGCGGCGGCCATCTTGGTTTCGGGACTGAGCATGTGCAGACCCGTTCTGCCCATTAAAACTCCTCCCCTCTGCTCCCATTCATTCAGCCTTCTATTAGCCCTCTATTTAAGGCACCTGAGCTGACACTCAAGTTGCCTGTTCTTTCGTTGTCTAACCTGACTGTGAGAAGACGTGGCTCATTTTGCTCCAGCTATTTGTTCCTGTGAATCTGCATTACTGACCCAGCACTCCTCATCTCTGGAATCCAGCTCATAGAGTTTACCATTCATTGCAGCATTTCTACTCTGCTGTTCAGTGTAACTTATCCTTGGATATCAGCTCATAGAGTTCTACCACTTGTTTCTGTGTTTCTATATTATTGACCCTGCACTCCTCATCTCTGGAATTCAGCTTATAGAATTTACCATTCATTCCAGTATTTCTACTTCACTGTTCAATGTAACTTATTCCTGGATACCAGCTCTCAGAGCTCAACTATCTGCTCCTGCTTTGGCCGCATGCTCAATTTCTCTCCGCTGCCTTATGGCGCCTCACTGCTGTGACTTTCCTAGAGTTCTTCTCCTATTCAGGTCTCTTCTGACACTCTCCTGGGGGGCCGCGACCTGCCGGGCAGGGGCTGCTAAGGCCAGACCTTCTTGAGAAGGCTCCTGGTGAAGACAACCTGTTTTGTTAGATTCTGCGATTTCGGGTAAGAGTAGCATCAAGTCAGTCAGACCCAGGAATCCTATTTCTTGCCGTGAACTGTGACAGCCAGATCCCCCGGGTCACCTCCGATAACCCCAAGAAACTGCGGGACCATGGACCAAATTGTGGGGACATGGCCTACTGGTTGCCCAAATGGACAAGGGGGAGGAGCATAAAACAGCACTGGTTTGTACTGAAATGTATCATTATTGTTCCTTCTGATCACTGGTACCTTAAACCAGTGTCAGCTGTCCTTATCAGGACACTTGAGCTAATAAACATCACTTGCTTCAAGATCCTGCTTTGACAACTTCTTCCCTGCTGTATTTCCTGTGACCTACAGATTAGACCCAAATCTAAACCATTTCCAGCTGGTCTGAGGTTTTGACCCAGCTTTTCAGTACCAACGCTTTGCCACTACCTGCAGCCCTGGCCAGTATGATAGGCCAGGGGTACTATCCATAGCAACCCTGATCTAAAGGCAAAAGGGCAAGGGTACCAGACCAGGTGTACCAGCAAGGGGGTACACTAACAGCGACTGTTACCCAGAAGGACGTGGTTCTCAATGCTGCTAAGGAGTCCAGTGGTGGCAGCAGCCTAAGCCCCTCCTACTTCAAATAGAGAGCGCATTTGGGATAAGGAAAGAGAATGGTGGCAAAGACCAGACGGTTACCAACAACAACAGACAGGTGGCATAGGCAGTCCATCCTGTCACACATGTGTGATACAGCGATCTGCACTGAGAAATCTTTTGATTTCAGTGCCTGCTGATATCAGCAGGTGTGGTTCTGAGCTGCCATCCCAAGTCCTGAGCTGCCATCTATGTCTGGAGCTGCACAGCGTAAAAAGAATGATAGAGTTGGGTGCATACCTAAACAGTGCAGCAGGAGCTGAAGTGCAAAGGTTTTGTTTTATTCTGCAGATATAATATATATATATAAATTTATATATATATATATATATATATATATATAATATACAAACACACATATACACACGGTATATGTGTATATATACACCGGTCAACTACAACAATAAAACCACCTGCCGGATATTTTGTAGGTCACCCTCATGCCGCCAAAACAACTCTCATAGTTGGGGCATGAACTCCACAAGACCTTTGAAGGTGTCCTGTGGTATCTGGCACCAAAACATTAGCAGCAGATCTGTTAAGTTGTGAGGTAGGATCTCCATGCCTCATTCTTGTTTTTCCAGCACATCCCACAATCAGAGTAAGATCTGGGGAATTTGGAGGTCAAGTCAACACCTTGAACTCTTTGTCATGTTCCTCAAGCCATTCCTGAACAATTTTTACAGTGTGGCAGGACCATCAAGGAGTACCGTTGCCATGAAGGGGTGCACTTGATGTACAACAGTGTTAGGTAGGTGGTATGTGTCATAGTGACATCCACATGAATGCCAGAACCCAAGGTTTCCCAGCAGAACATTGTTCAGATCATCACACTGCCTCTGCCGACTTGCCTTCTTCCTATAATGCATCCTTGTGCCATCTCTTCCCCAGGTAAAAGCGATGCCATCCACATGATGTAAAAGAAAACATAATTCAACAGTCCAGGCTCACATACCCATTGTAGGCGCTTTCGGTGGTAGACAGGGGTCAGCATGTGTACTCTGACTGGTATGTGGCTATACAGCCCCATATGCAGTAAGCTGCGGTGCACTGTGTGTTCTGACACCTTTCTATTATAGTAGCTCTTCTGTGGGATTGGATCAGATGGCTTAGCCTTTGCTCCCCCACATATGTCAATGAGGCTTGGGTGCCCATTACCCTGTTGTTGGTGTGGCACTTGTCCTTCCTTGGACCAATTTTTGTAGGTACTAACCACTGCATACCGGGAACATCCCACAAAACATGCTGTTTTGGAGACACTATGACCCAGCCTAGCCACCTAGCCATCACAATGTGTCCCTTACTAAAATCGCTCAGATCCTTATGTTTTCCCATTTTTCCTGTGTCCAACACATCAAGTTCAAGAACTGACAGCTTAATATATCTCACCTCTTGACAGGTGCCACTGTAACGAGATAATCAATATTATTCACTTCACTTGTCAGTGGTTTTAATGTTGAGGCTGATCGGTGTATATGTAAGTGTGTGTGATTTATAATGAACTTTTTTGGTAGCTGTGCATAATAATAGGGTCTATTTCTTGTTTTATGTTTTTCTGCTATTATTTATTAACAATGCCACTTAGCTCTAACCATATTCTCTGTCAGCAGCTGTGGCTTCCAAATTACTTAGAGCACACACTCCTGGGGGTAAATGTATCAAGCAGAGTTTTCCAGCGGGTTTGATAAGTGGAGATGTTGCCTATAGCAACCAATTAGATTCTATCATTTTGTAGAATGTACTAAATAAATGATAGCTAGAATATGATTGTTTTTTCAAACCCGCCGGAAAACTTTCAGCTTGATACATTTACCCCCTGGTGAGTAACGCTGGCATGGGGCTTGAAGTGTTAACTTTCTTCCAAAATATTGCACAAACAACACCTTTACAGTACAAAAATCCATTTTAACTTTTCTTAAAGGAAAATTATTTATCATGGATTGCCTCAATAGCATCAATATTTTACTGCATAAGCATGCTGTTACAATTCTGTTTCAAAGCTAGATCCTTGCAATGGCAGCCATGAAGCCAGAAGTATGATGAAAGCATAAAAAACTATTTATTGCAGCAAGAACACAATCCAGGTAATGCAAGGTGCTGATTAGGTCAAGTTTGGTAAATAAACAAGCATCCGGGTGTGGAAGGATAACAAGTAAATGACAGTGAAAACAACACAGCAGGTACAGGTAATTTAGCTGAACAAAGATTAACAGCGAGTGCCAGGAATTCACAGGAACTGTAGATTTGCAGTAAGTCCGAGCATAAGACATATCAAGTTAACATCCTGGTGACTGGGTACAGATGAGTAGTAAGTGGTACAGGCAAAAAAGCAAAGAATTCACAGGAACATACTGTTGCAATACAGGTAGTCCAAAACCAAACAATGGCCAGCAAGGTGCCTTGTGGGAGGCAGGCATAAATAATCATTGACACAGGTGTGGCAATTAGCAAGGAGCAGAAGATTAACTTCTGCCATTGAGGGGAAAATATTCAAAGGTAGAACAGCAGCACCTCTAGTGGCATAGAGGTACTGCAGCCAGGTACAAAACAATGGCAGAGACTTAATGCAGAGTCCTAACACATGCAGCATATTTGCTAAAATGTTAGGAGAGCTTTATGTTTAAAATAAATATAAAATATATAAAATAATACCTAACACATGAATATGGTGTTATGTAATTTAAATATATTTGCTAGAAATATATATACGACATGGTACCTACAACGCTCAATAAGATTTATCCAGCTACATTTCCCTTATGCTGGCAGGGTTGTAGGCACAGAGGTGACTTTATTCATATATAGTGGCATTGTCACAATATCTTAATATTCTGGAGGGAAATTCATACAATGTTTCAACAGATATTGAACACCAAGGGACAAATTCAATTTTGTGCAAGGTTACGCGATGTGTTTCCGAAACAGGCCGTGGAGAAACATTGCAGAGTTTCTCCATAAATTTGTACTCATTTTTCTCTCGTCCCATAGAGGTGCGCAGAAAAATGAGTGGAGATTTGTTACCGTAATAGTTAGAAATATGCACATCTGAACATCAAAGTGATGTTCAGCGGAACCTCGCACTATATTGAATCTGCCACCAATTTTCAACTCTTCCCTTGTCTGCTCTCTTGTGCTTCCCTGTCCTTGGTTTAGGACCACAGTCCAGTAAACTTGTTTTCCATATTTTAAATACAGCAACATTTTCTAAAGCTAACTGCTTGAAAGACCCATGCCCTCATCCCCTTCAGTATGTTTAATTACCTCTGTGGGAAAAAACATTTTTAACTGCAAGGGAAAGCAGATATATTTGTTAATGTTATCTCTTAAAATAATGCTTGGTTAAGTCTTGAATATGGCTTATATTAATCATAAGAGTATAGGGACATGGGAATTGTCTTTATTACAGGTGGCACTTTTGTGTGTGTTAAGCGTTTTGTTACATTATGTAGAGTGCATCTGGAAATTCACTTCTCTGCTGAAGTGTAAATGAGTCCCATCAAAAGTAAAGAAGAATATCTGATCTCTGACAGTGATGCAAAATTCAAGTCCTTTTGAGGAATGTAAATGGTTGTTCACCTCCTGCATGACAAAAATGCCTCAATTTCCAGTTCAACTTGTTAAAACAAAGTGTTAAAAAGTATATGATAAATATATATAAAAAATATATTAGAGCCACTCAGAATAGAAAAAATGCTTTATTAAATTAAATAAAGCATTTGTTTCTATTAATGAATGTTCTCTTTGTTTAAAACCGTCTGCATTTGGGACTATTATCCTACCTCTTTAATTTACCAACTTTATTGATTTTTTTTCTACAATCTGTTTAATACTAGCTGTATAATATGCCAGTAGCTATTTATCGAAAAATGTATATAGAGAAGAAGCACTTTTCTTTTGGACAAATGGCATGATCAAGCACCACATGTCACTTTAATCAAACTGTCCACCCCTAACTGCGCCACAACTAAGCAGTATTACTACAGTGAACGATGCAGTTAGCCATTGAGTCAAAATAAAACAGGCTTCTTTTGTACCTATATTATAAGAGTGTATTTGATCATAATTTTAACTACAGAGGCTAGTTTTATATGTTATTTATGTTTTATATTGGCACAGATGTTAGGAGCTTTGAATAAGCAATTTAAAATTTAATCTATTAACTGAAGAGACAATGCTGATTCCAGTGTACAGTGTATTCTCGGCATATTTGCAGTGACAAATATGAATGTGAATGACCATTTTTGACCTGCTTAAACAAAATGAAATATCAATTATAGACAGCAAACAGTGCTACTAACCAAAAATAAACAAAAAGATAGAAAACAAACAGTGACTTTCAAACAGAATAGAGGCTTTATCCAGAACATGTACAGAATGTGTACCAATTCATTAAAAAAGCCCAGTGCAAGTGCATTCTTGCCAGGCGCGGGCTGGCAAATTTCAGCCCGGGGGGCGCACAGGCTGCCGGATCACATGACACGCGATGCGGGCGCGTCATTGATGATGCGGCCACATCGCGTGTCATGTTATGCGGCCGCTTGTGCGCTGACGCGACCGCATCGCATGTCCGTGGATGAAATATTGAGGTAATATTGCATCCACAGGGGGGAAGCCGGTCCAAACAGCGGACACTCTGAGTGGGCCAGGGGGCATCCGCCCCTGATTCTCGCACAATCACTGTCACTGCAAGGCCAATGAAAATGCTGTGAGTTTTGCACTGGTTTAGTGTGCAAGTTCCCAGCATTTTTATAATGGAGACCAAACAGTCACAATTGCACAATTTATGCAACTGTCTGAACAGTCACATTTTTGAAAATTAATAATCCTCATCCCTAAATACTAAAGATCGACTGGCATTTACTTTCTTGAAAAATGCATGTGTTGCAAAGATCTAACCATACAAATGTAGGTCAACATTTTGAACTCATAAAAACATGTTTAATGACTTACCATCCAATATAGTTTGACAATATATTTCCCATAGCTGTTGTACAGAGGCATGTGCCCCTTTACGGCTTTACACAGGGCATATATGTGTTCCCATGGCTTCCATGCCAGCACTGGTGGATCCGCTGATGTGCCTTTATCATCTGTCATATTTCCATTATAAATTCTCCAGACAGCACTGATCTCACTAATTATCCACCTCATAAGCTGGCAGGAAAAAATGACAATTTTCACATTAAAAAAAAGTGTTATTCTTTCAGGTTTTAAAAAGTGCCTTCAAACTAAGTTAAAAAATATATCAGTACAATTTTACATACCTCGTTTCCAATTAAATGCTCATTTGCTGACAACAAATCACAGGAGGTTTCATCCTTCACAACCACAGGAGCCTACGTCAAAAATGGAAAAGATAAAAGAAGCACATATTATACTTTGGCATATTATGCTTAAATGAACCCTGGTGTGGGAATTGTAGAAGGTGATATATTAACATGTATTTAATGTGTATATGATGGAAACCCATGGAAAAGGTACCACATTTGTAATTAAACCAAAATACTAAACATTTTAACACTCTAGTTACAGTTGTTTTAATAGAGAGGATAATCAGGCATTTGGCCACATTCAATCATGACACAATTAATAGACCCTGGTTACATGAGTCTTTAAAGGAAGTGCTATGTTAGTGTATACATTTTTCAAAGGAGGGGTCTCAGCTGTTAAATACATTCTTGCACTGGGTGAAACATACTACTAAAAGCCTTATTTTAATGGTCTTAGTTCTAAACTTTACCTCTCCATAACATCAGTCTAAGTCCTAAATCAGAGCCTATCCATACTTTACTCATAGAATTAACTTCTTAAGTGTAAATTTAACTTGAGCTCTAAAGCTATCCCAATAAAGTTCTCTTCTTATTCCCAAACTCTAAAATGTAAGGAACCTTCTCACAGCTTAATCTGTACCAGTGGAAATGTACTGCTTGCAATATTTAATGGAACTGATTACATCTAACAACTTCGGAGTCTCCATTTAGAATGATGGCCACCCAAATGTGTCAGCAATTTAAAATAAAATAAATAAGTTTACGGGTATAAAATAATCTTACCTTAGACAATGTTATGTCAAATCTAGCAGACATAGTCAATGAATACATACAGTACACACTTGTTCACAAGCAGCTGATAACTGATTGTTCTGGGCAAAGCACTGACCTTTATGCCCAAGCTGAGTGACATCACAAAGGCTATGTATGATGTAGATCAATCACATGACCAACTTAACAATCCATTTTTTATATCTCAACCCACCTCTGTTTTATAACTGTATTTATGGAAATTACATGTATATTTAAAATATATTAGTGAACACAAAGTTGTTGTTTTTTTAGCTATTAAAGGATGATCCACTGAATCAAGATATGTTGCGGGGATTTTGTAAGAGTAAGTGGACATTATTCAAGGAGAACAAACTTTAAGGCAATAGAAATGAGCAAACTCCTAAAAGCATAGCCATTATCTCTCCTGAACAGTAACTCAACCTTAAAGCTGAAAAGATCCAAGTTTGAACTAAAAAGGAAAAGAGGTAATGTTCTAACCCCATAAACCTAGCTTAAGCTCAAAAATTATCTAACTACTAACTCATATCACCTCCCAAAATTATGATAATGTAAGAGACCATTTCACAGCACAATTTGTAGCAGTGCAAATGTAAAAGTTATTTTTAACTGAGCAATAAACATTTACTGTGGTGAGAGACAGTTTAAAGAAAACTTTATCTACTATTTGGACTCAAAAAATCAGATCATATTTTAAGTGCAATAACAGAGGTCCTTCTCATACCTGTGTGCAAATTGAGGGCCCCATTGTTGATAAGGTTTGATTATTTTCATTTATTATTTAATTACCTAGAATCACATTTTATGCAAATGGACTTCTGGAATGACAGTTATCCTAGTACTCTGAGTCAGATTTTAAGACTGTTCAATAAGTCTCTAAATCTCTATTATGGGCCACAATTCCTGCCACATGGCAAATTTAAAACTATATAGCAACATTTTCAATTAAATAATAAAACCATTTAAATTCAGATACTGTCTCTGTCCCTATTCCTCCTTCATGCAGCCTCTTTACAACAATACTGACTTGTTTGTGTACCAGCACGTAGCCTCCCTGGTACAACTATGACAAAATCAATGACCTCTCGTCTCCTAAAGATATTAAATATATTCAGCATATGTTTGTCAAACTCAAAAATACTTCAATGGAGGAACATTTTCACTACTTCCATCTCAATTTACTGTTCTGCCTAATTGGCCACTAATTACCCTAGAATTACCTTCAAAGTCAGATGTATATAGAAGTGAGGAAAATTATTTCTCTAGTCCCAATTTTAAAGGTTATTGGCTGAGCGGTACAAGAGACTGTGCTTTATTGGCTGCCCTGTTATTAACTCACTGAATACCCATTCATTTTGTGGTGCATGCTTTTGGGGGGCAGTCCGTTCATTACAGATTTTTTTTTATCTTTTTCATATTGATTACCATCTTTCCAATGGGTTACGGTAACCCAAGAAAGAAAGAAGATTTTAGGTAAGTATTTATTATAGGTCATTGGCATGATGTGAGAACAGAAAGGGAGACAAGCTGGAATCTACAGACCGTGAGTTAGATAGTGCAAGGAACAAGGTGCCCAAAAGCTCAAAATAGTAATGTGAGGCTCCTGTCACACTGATCCAGGAAGAGCGTGGCTTTAAATACAGCTCTAAATTAAATATACTTTCTTCCCCCTGATCGTTTGATTTTTTGCATTTTTTTATTTCACTCAGGAGAACTTAGGATCTTGGTCAGCACATTTGAGAATTGAAAAATGTATCTTTGTCTTCCTAGGATTTCTAAAGCAAAAATAGAAAACACGACTGGACTCATCTGTCACTACAATAGGGTGCCTGGGAACCGTCTCGGGACCCCTGGGGCTAGCTGTGGCAGGAGTGTAGTGGAAACTGGGAGACCGGATGAATGCCTTGTTCATAGAGCTTGCTCTATTCCAGTATACTGGAAGTTAGGAGGAGGAATGCTGGACTGGACTCTGTACTGAAATAAATGCTTGGAATCTGGAGCTCATGGACTGGAACCTGCACGAAGGAACAGGAGGGACCTGAACCCACGACCAAAGACTCAGTACTTCCAAGAACTCAAGACTCAGGCAAATATAGTACCACAACTGGGACTGGGAAGACTCAGAACTCAGGCAGAGGATATACAGGGGTGGCAACCTCCTGAACAGACTAAGCCAGGAATTGGCCCTGGACAACTCAGAACTCCGAACTTGGTTTAGGCCTGGAACTGGAAATCGATACCCCGAGACACAGAAATTGCTCCAGAAGGTGGATGACTCAGAACAACAATCTACTACCCCAGATAGCCAGTAGGAGAGACAGGAATAGATTGATGAGAGGAGGATCCACACAGAAGATAACAGCTGGAATCTGTTCACAAGCTGAGAGAATGAAGGTGAATTCACACAAGGAATAAATAACCAAAGTATTTATTTCAGCAGGCAGAATGAAGCTGAATTCACACGAAGGGTTAATGGTTTGCAGTTCATATAACGGCAACAGGATGAAGCTGAATTCACACAAAGGGTTAATGGTTGCAGTTCATAACAGCCACAGGATGAATCTGAATTCACACAGAGGGTTAATGGTTTGCAGTTCATATAACAGCACACACGATGAGGCTGAACTCATTCAGAGTGTTAATGGTAAAAGTCCATATAACAGCATACACAGTGAATCTGAACTCACTCAGAGAGTTAATGCTAGCAATCCATAAAACAGTAAATAGGGTGAAGCTGAATTCACACAAATGGATGATGGTTGAGATATGTATACAGCAGACAGGATTAAAGCAGCAACCAACAGCAACTGTGGGAGTCTGGAACCAGGAAAGTGTTGCACTGGCACTTTGCTGAGTGTAGGAGGAGACTCTTATAGTCTGCAGAGGAAGCCAATTGGTGGATGATATCAGGTGTTCAGACTCAGCAGGATGTTCAGCAAATGTCTCACCCAAGATGGCAGCCTCCAGTACTGCAGACAGAATTCACGCTTGTTCTAGGATAGAATGCTGCTTTTGACCAGGAGGGAATTGTACGGTGATATGGTACTGCTGAGTGGTGTAAACAGGACTAAGACCCCAATTTGTGACATCATCTATTCAAGCTTACATTAACAAAAAGTGCCCTTTGTCATAGGGCCCAGCTTTCCCAACTGCAGTGGGACAGTCTTGATGTGCAGACCCAGGAATGGCTGTGGATTTTGAAGATGGTTGGCCATCATTGGAAAGTGGACATTGTTGGACAGATTATGGCGCATTTTGTGTGAAAGGGCAGTGCTGCATGGACAGGTTGGGACGAGGCTTACTTGTCCTGACTTTACCTTGGTAAATGTTGAGATGTATGCTTTTGCTTATTCAATTAAATATATATTACAAATAAATTACACAATACAATCATGGCCAAAAGTTTTAAGAATGACACAAAAATTGTTTTTCACAAAGTTTGCTGCTTCAGTGTTTTTGGACCTTTTGTCAGATGTTGCTATGGTATACTGAAGTAAAATTACAAGCATTTCATAAGTGTCAAAGGCTTTTATTGACAATTACATCAAGTTTATGCAAAGAGTCAATTTGCAGTGTTGACCCATTTTTTCAAAATTTCGAAAGTTTTGATCCCTCAGCCACTTAGTTATCACTTTTACCTTATGACAAGGTACTCCATCATCCTGGAAAAGGCATTGTTCGTCACTAAACTGTTCTTGGATTGTTGGGAGAAGTTGCTCTTGGAGGATGTTTTGGTACCATTCTTTATTCATGTCTGTGTTCTTAGGCAAAAGAGTGAGTGAGCCCGCTCCCTTGGCTGAGAAGAAACCCCACACATGAATGGTCTCAGGATGCTTCACTGTTGGCATGACACAGGACTTATGGTAGCACTCAATTCTCCTTCTCCGGTCAAGCATTTTTCCAGATGCCCTAAACAATCAGAAAGGGGGTTCTCACAAAAAAATGACTTTAACCCAGTCCTCAGCAGTCCAATCCCTGTACCTTTTGCAGAATATAAGTCTGTCCCTGATGTTTTTAATGGAGACAAGTGGCTTGTTTGCTGACCTTCATGACACCAGGCCAGCCTCCAAAAGTCTTTGCCTCTCTGTGTGTGCAGATGCACGCTCACCTGCTATTCCTGAGCAAGCTCTGCACTAGTGGTGCCCTGATCCCACAGCTGAATCAACTTTAGGAGATGGTTCTGGCACTTGCTGGACGTTTTAGGGTGCCCTGAAGCCTTATTCACAACTATTGAACCTCTCTCCTTGAAGTTCTTGATGATCCGATAAATGGTTGATTTAGGTGCAATCTAGCAGCAATATCCTTGCCTGTGAAGCCCCTTTTCTGCAAAGCAATGATGACTGCACGTGTTTCCTTGCAGAAAACCATGGTTAACAGAGGAAGAACAATGATTTCAAGCACCACCCTCCTTTTAAAGCTTCCAATATGTTATTCTAACTCAATCAGCATGACAGAATGATCTCCAACCTTGTCTTCTTTAACACTCTCACCAGTGTTAAGGAAAGAATCATGAACCTGATGTCAGCTGGTCCTTATAAGGCAGGGATGAAATGCAGTAGAAATGTTGTGTTTGGGATAAAGTTCATTGTCATGGCAAAGAGGGACTTTGAAATTTATCACTCTTCATGACATTCAAGAGTTTATACAAATTGCCATCATAAAAACTGAGGCAGCAGACTTTGTGAAAAATAATATTTGTGTAATTCTTAAAACTTTTGGCCATGACTGTACACAAAATAAAAAAAAAATAAAAGGTAACATACACTGAGGTAGAGTTATGGAAACTGATGGAAAGGAAAAAGTGGTGTTGTCCATTGCCACCAATCAGATTCTTTCATTTTTCTAGTGCAGTTTATAAATTGAAATCAATTATCAATTATCAGATTGGTTCATCTGCGCCAGTTTTGATAAATATTCATCCTCTGTATTTAGTTCTTTATTTACTAAAATCTCACTAACAAATTGACATTTTATTGTGTACAGAGAACAATATTTATCAGGATATCAAAATTGTAACAAGCAAGGAATACCCATAGTGTTTTTTATAACAGGATAAAAAAGAATGTAATCAAAAGAGCAATGCTACCCAATGGGCAATTATTATTTTTATCGTAATCCTTTTCCTGCATGGCTGTACATTCCAAAACATTGAAGAGACTATGAAAACAATTTTGAAAACATGATAAAAAATAAAAGTAAACTTATATGCATCTAACAGGAAGTTTTGAATGAATGAATGAAAGTCAACTTGTAGACATGTTTTACAAACCAAACATGTAATACATTTACAAACCAAAGGTACAGCAGCATTTTCAGGTTTTGTACCTATTTCTCAGTGTGGTGAACCCAGTAGCAAATATATATTCTATAGGAATGTAGATAGACCCTGGGAAGGCCTTCCCGTGCCTACCTATTGTTAGCTCAACTTAGAGGTAAATCCATTTTACTATGTAAATATTTTTTTGCATTTGTTGCCCGGAATCAATGTTTGGGTATATTTTTGTTAAGTATCCTGCTCATAACCACTAGATGGCATTAATCACCTGTATACAAATCAGAAGAAAAAAAAATTATGAAACTCGTAAAAATGAAAGAGTATCCCCAATTTTTTCTTCATTCATCTAGATTACGATGTAACTGGAATCCCCAAATATAGGTTTGCATAATGTTATCTATCTAAATACATTAACTTGATATAAATGACCATCCAATCAGAGATTCAAGTTGTAGCCACACTTATTGATCTGTAGATTTGATTGTAATCTTGCTTCAGTACAGTAAGTTTTTTTTAACCCATTATAATTGATTATTAGTTGTTCTGTAAAATGATAACAAATACTCATCTGGAAAGAGAAGAGTCATAACTATAAGATTGTAATGTTTAAATAGACTGGAACAAAACCATTTTGGTAAGTCTGTAGTAACTAGCCTCTGATCGTAACTTGAGGTGCCTTTTTCCACACAACTCCCAAATATGGAAAGCCCAGGGCAGTCTTTGTTTCAGTACATTTGGTGAGAGATGTGATGGCATTACCATTACTTTGCTTATCTTCACAATGCTAGGCTTTGCCAACTACTATCTATGAATCAGTTACAAAAGATTTTCCCACCACTCTCCGTTTGGTTAAAGATTTCAACCAGTCTATATAAAATACTTTTTTTCTTAGGTATTTTTTTTTTAAGTGTTGGAATAAAAAAAGGAACAATTAAGACTACATCGGACTCCCATTATGCATATAATGAGAGTTGGTAAGTACATTTGGGGTTAAAAGACAGAAAAGGACAAACTAGATGAATGTAATGCAAAAGTGACATTACTATATAAAACCCTATAAATAATGCTTATACAGAGATTGTAATGCCATCACTCAGTATTTCATAGGAGCAATTATGTCCTATAAAGAAAATGTACCCTCTGCTGAACATCGTTTTATGTAATGATAATGTACTTACTTGTGCCAATTACAAACATATTAAAGACACAGAGAAATTACATCACAATATAAATTTACAGTGCTGCAACTTCATTAAAGTCTCTATTGCAGCGGTTCCCAAAGTGTGTGTCGAGCACTGTCCCATGGGGTGCCGTGGCCAGGGGAAAAACAAAAAACTTACCAATCCGGCGGCGCCCGGGACCCAGCATCCTCCTCCCTCCTCGCTTCTCACTGAATGTGACGCTATCATGTCCGACATATTCAGTGAGCAGTGGCAGGAGAGAGGAGGATACTGGGTCCCGGGCACCGCCGGATTGGTAAGAAGACAGAAGAAATAGAAGAAAGAAGGCCAAGTATGGTAAGTAAAGAAATGGAGGGGAAATGGTGATAGGAAACAGCAATGGAGGGGCAAAAGAAAGAAGGAGGGTACAGAGTGTGAGAATGAAGGAGGGCACAGAGTGTGAGAATGAAGGGGGGGCACAGAGTGTGAGAATGAAGGAGGGCAGAGAGTGTGAGAATAAAGGAGGGCACAGAGTGTGAGAATGAAGGAGGGCACAGAGTGTGACGATGAAGGAGGGCACAGAGTGTGAGGAAAAAGGAGGGCACAAAGTGCGAGGATGAAAGAGGGCATAGAGTGTGAGGATAAAGGAGGGCACAGAGTATGAGAATGAAGGGGCACAGAGTGTGAGAATGAAGGAGGACACAGAGTATGAGAATGAAGGAGGGCACAGAGTGTGAGAATGAAGGAGGGCACAGAATGTGAGAATGAAGGAGGACACAGAGTGTGAGGATGATGGAGGGCACAGAGTGTGAGGGTGAAAGAGGACACAGAGTGTGAGAATGAAGGAGGTTACAGAGTGTGAGGATGATGGAGGGCACAGAGTGTGAGGATGAAAGAGGGCACAGAGTGTGAGAATGAAGGAGGGCACAGAGTGTGAGAATGAAGAAGGGCACAGAGTGTAAGGATGAAGGGGCACACAGAGTGTGAGGATGAAGGGGCGCGCAGAGTAAGGATGAAGGGGCGCACAGTGTGAGGATGAAGGGGCGCACAGTGTGAGGATGAAGGGGCGCACAGAGTGAGTATGAAGGGGTACACAGTGTGAGAATGAAGGGGTACACAGTGTGATGATTTTTGTACATGTTGTTGTTTTATTTTGTTTGATCTTATTCCTCTTAATATTAGCTGTAAATTATTCTTTGACAAAAATATAATTGAAAAAAATATATAAAAATTTTCTTTTCCCTTGGATTTATGTGTATTATTTTTGCAAACAATGTACTAATTATTTCTGTCCTGACCTAAGTACTTATTACGCTATTTTGACCAAACTACTTATAAAACGGGACTGGACGTGAGTTATTTTGGAGGGGTGTCTTGAAAAAATTATGGAGACTCTAAGGGTGCCGCAAACTGAAAAATTTGAGAACCACTTTTCTAGTTGTTATCTTTATGTCGCCCCTTGTCTTGATAGATACAATCAAATGCTGAACAATATATCATAAATTTCTAATACTCATGGGAGTTTCCCCTACCTGGAGCGTCAGACATGAATATATCTCAGCAAAAAAACAAATTGCTTATATGGAGTGATCAAGACCATTTTAAAATACTTATCATTAGTATAGGGGCAAAGAGATAAGGTGGATGACCTCAGTATCTGCCAATACAGGCATTGGATTTTAGTAGTAAAGCCTTGATGGGGATACATGTGGGGCTTTGCCCTTCTGAGGATCTACTGCAATACCAGCTACAGACAATAGGTGGCAGTCCGCCATCAACACTCACAAAGGCACATTATTATTCACTTAATGCAATCAGAACTTTGCTAAAAGTCATGTCAATTAGGGCTAAATTACCTGACCTGTTTGCAGCCTTTATAAGGGTCTCACTCCAACTGAGACTTACATGAGCAAAGTTGGAATTTAATTTCTCTCATGTGCTTCTAAGAGTCTTGTTTTGTTTGCCTGTTTACCAACTTCAGCTTCATCGTTCACAATTCTACTTTCTCCAATCCATCAACTTCAGCCTAGACCCCAATGATTCTACCATCTCCAACCCATGAACTTTAGCTTTGTCCCTTACAACCCAGCCTCTCAGACCTAGGTGGCTTGACTGGTTTTGGTGTATATCTGTCAGCTACCTCAGGGAAGGTGGTTTTATCCTGAGGATAACCAGCACCATGACAGCCCTACACTATACACTCTGAAGTGTAGGTGAACTATGTAGCAAACAAATGCAGAATAAGATATATGTAAGTATGGTTTTGTGTGTTCAGCCTTGATAAAAGTGTGTTATCATTGAGAAACCTCGGCCTAGTTGATACAGCACACAGGAGGGGAGAATTAATTCAAAATACCAGTGTTAAAGTTGCAAAGGTCGAAAGACTTTCAGAGAGAAAAAGATTCTTGAAGTTCGTATAAATATACTGTTCACATTATTTTATTGGGGACAGTGAAAAGATATCTTCATTCACTACATTAATTAACTAATTTAACAGCATTTCACAGAATCACACATGGGTGCTTTCCAGCTTTCTGACTCTCCATCAGTTCAGTCTGCAATAGGAGTTGGGGCCTAGGCCTGACTCTGCAAACATCACAGACTTACGTACTCCAGAGACATATTGCCTCCTTTTTCAACGTTAGGTGATGTCATAAGATTAATAGTATAAATTATATAAATTATACATAACCTTTTATAGATGTTAGAGCTAATCAGTTGTTGTAAATAATAAGAAACAGTCCTATTAAAAATATAGCTGGAAACAAATAATATTCCTATTAGAAACCGTATCAGGTCTGTTTAAAAAGTATGCTAAACTGTATCATTCAAAGACATTTGGTAAATTGGCAGCTGAACTGGGGCAAAGAAAACATAGAGAACATTCATGTTGCTGTTTGTTTGTGCATCTGAGCCAGCCTCCATTTGACTACTGTTTAATCGCTGCCTGCTATACTGATCCAGCTATTCATGTTGACCATTGCTTGCCTACAGTGAACGTTGGCTGCTCTAACTTTCAGTCATGACTATTAACATCAGTGCATTGTTGGAGCTAACTTGTTTATTGGATGAATCTTCCACTGAAGGAACTGTATTACTGACTGCTGATACTGTTGTTACTGAAGCGGTTTGTGTCTGAATCTCGAGGGCTATTCATCATTTTGTGGTGTTCCTGGTACTGTGTCCTGGCTGAGGATTTGACTATAACTTTGAATTATGAATGTTGCTTAAAGGTTTTGTGAGTCCCATGATATATACATTGCTTGAGAATGTGTTAATGATGAAGCAAGCTCTTATTTGTAATCTGCCGGCTGTTTTATGCATTTGTACTGTAGTTGCTCAGGTGCTGTACTCTGGCTGGAGATTAGATGTTATGAGACTGTGTGGTGATCCACAGAATTTTGATATATGTGTAAATTTTGCTAGTATTATTGACCTTGAAAACTGCTACACTAGTTTGTATGTGGAGCTTCAGTTGGAGCTTCTCCCAGAGTCCTCTGGGAACTCTGCCTGAAAGTTGCTTGCTGTCTTTTGTTTCTCTATTTAAACAAGTCATTTTAGAAGATTGTCCTAGAGTATAGGATATATTACTACTGCATTTCCAGATCAACTTTTAGTCAACAAACCAGGTTTGCTGTTCCTGATATACCTGCTACAAATAGTGAAATGTATTGCTGTATTTAGAGGCTGCTAATGGGTATAAGAGGTTGCCAACCTTTGGGGTCTGACCCTGTATGTATATATTGACAAAGTCCTGACAATTCTCTACAAAGCAGGAGAGTCCCAAACAAACAGGGTCTAAGGCTGAGTTGGAGACATAAGCATGAAAGTGGCAGCTGTTTTGTACTTTGTAAATAACCTCCACAGAATCCCAAACCATTATGCAATCGATGTACACATATACAATATACAAAAATAAGAAAATTATAATAATATACAAAAAAAAAAGTCAAATTCAGACTAAAATATTTAATAAAGAAAGGGACTAAATTAATGTAAATCTCTAAGTGGTTAAAATATAAATCAGATCAAAACGTTACCATGGCATCGACCATAATATAACTATATACAAATATTACAAAAATGAAATTAACAATGAGATATGACAAGAAGTATTGCTCATAAAAAGATGGATCTTCATCATTATGGGGACAGGATCTAAACCTTTTTTTTCATACTTCTACTATTGTTTTAAAACTGGCTTTCTTAATAAATGTTGGTCTATCTGGTATCGTCCTTACTAACAATGTATCTCTTTTTAAAATGTCCCAGTACTTTGCAATAATATATTTTAACCTGCTATAATTAGCAGAAAAGTATATACGAAGAGCTAATTCGGCTGAATTCTTCTTTGGGTCCACTATCCTGTTACCTTGTACCTTACATTTACTACAGTAACACTTCTGCTCCCACAGTTTTTACTTCCATCGCTTCCCTTACAATCCAAAGGAAGACCAAGAAAACAAGATTATAAAAAATTACCTATAAAACTCACAGTATACATGAATGCTATTTGTATTTCAAGGCTGAGCTTGTTATATAAATGTACAAATGTTCAATATTGTTATATTATTACATCTATAACAATTCTTACCATGTTTGTTATGAACTCATTGGGACGTTTCCAAGAATGAATTTTTAAATTAGCTGGTAAGTCAATTTTTCCTTCGGGATCATCAAAAAAATGCTGAAAAGCAATAATACAGTTTTGATGATTACTAAATATTTATAATAAATATCATATACAAAAGCCAATGTACTCTCATGTAATCTGTACCAGAAATACATATTTGACATAAGGCCTCCACTGAAAGTAGCACCATACCTAGAGATGAGCTAAATCATCAAACTATTGGTCACATTTTCCATTGGCCACAAAATGTCAAATGTTTAGTATTTTCAGTCCAACCCAACCACGATCCCAGCTGAATTCAACTTTAAAAATACAGTGCAGAATGGCTTTGCCGAAAACGTTGAAACAAAAATTTAAAGACTGTATCGTTCAGGGGCTGGCTGGGCTGGGGGCATGTGGCCACCTGCATTTTTTTCTTTAAAACAGAAATAATTAATAAGTTGTTTGCAAAAATAATACACA
This sequence comes from Mixophyes fleayi, assembly GCF_038048845.1. Lineage (NCBI taxonomy): Eukaryota > Metazoa > Chordata > Amphibia > Anura > Limnodynastidae > Mixophyes > Mixophyes fleayi. The sequence goes on from NC_134404.1 coordinate 272,156,589, forward strand.
TAAACCCAAGGAAAAAGAATATTTTTATATATTATTTTCAATTATATTTCTGTCAAAGAATAATTTACAGCAAATATTAAGAGGAATAAGATCAAAAAATTATCACACTGTGCCGCTTCATCCTCACTCTGTGCGCCCCTTCATCCTCACACTGTGCACCCCTTCATCTGAAACTCTGTACGCCCCTTCATCCTTACACTCTGTGCCCCTTCATTCTCACACTCTGTGTCCCTTCATTCTCACACTCTGTGCCCACCCTTCATCCTCACACTCTGTGCCCTTCTTTATTCTGACTCTGTGGCCTCCTTCATTCTGACTCTGTGCCCTCCTTCATTCTCACACTTTGGGCATATGTGATTTTTTTTTTTAAAAAAAACCCCATTTGTTAGCTCAGATGGAGGAATATCATGGGCTGACTCCCTGTGTACATGCAACCTTAACAAGTTACTCCTATGAGATACTTGTACAGGCAAGTTCAGCGCTGCATTTCAAGCGCTGTCCTGTCGGAAATTTACGCATGCACGGTGAAGCCTCTCATCGCTCTCCTGCACAGGAGAGCGATGAGCTCCTATGTTACAGTGGGAGACTCAGATGTTAAGGGAGAAGGCGCTTGTGCTGAAAAAAAAATAGATTTTTTTGTTTATGCAGAATAGTGGGGTGCCAGCACCTGCCACGCATATTATATTCCACCAGCCCTGTATACAGGTGTGTTTCGCGTCAACTATATCAGTTTTACATTCTACTATGGCTTGCCTTTAGCCACGCCACACAACATCCCAAATTTCCTAGAAAGTCACTCCCATAACATCCAGAAATCAAAGGCCTGCAAAAATCACAGATGAAGATGGACGGAAAAAAAATGCTTCAGAATATACACAGGAACATTACTGTGCAGTAATAAGTGTAGGAACAGCACTACTGACTTTCATTTGCTCTACTGTCCATGTTTTTTAAACACTAAATGCTTAATGAGCAGGTGCCATTTTACCACTACAGAAGTTCATCACAGAAGTCAATTAGCCCTACAAAGCCAGAGGCTCGCTAACCACCACCCCTTCTATTTAATAACTGGCAGAAGGGTGAATATGTCAACCTGGTTATACGAGCTGACACTTGCGCTCTCAGATGACGAGCCTAAGATGGACACCACTTGCACGCACACACACTGCTTAAAATTATACAAGCAAGAATAATAGTGACATAATATGAGGACAATTGTGTTTAATATAGCTACACTAGTGTTGAAATCACATGAAAGTATAAGTACATCAAACAGATTCATTTTTTTTTCTATGCCAGTACGTGTACTACACTTACCAATGCTGGACTTTTCCCAGTTTTGTCTTTTTCCTTTCCAGCTTTTCCTGTGTCCCATTTCTCAGCATTTATATCTGCTTCATTCCACTCAGGCCATATAGAAAAGGATCCTTTCTTTAACTCAACCGAGGCAGTCAACGTACTGGCAATCACTGATAACGTGCTAGAAATAAGAACAGTGGTTTATTTTAGTAAGGTATAATAAAGAAACATGCATGTTGTGATCCTAGCATATGCTACTGCTTGCTATGGATTACAAAATATTTTTTTTTACATTCGGCCCGTGCTATTACATAATCCTTACAGCTGCTTATATCAATAGAACATGATTTCAGGCTTCTTACGAAATTTGAAGCCAGAGCATGTAGAGTAATAACAGCACCATGTAACACAAACACAAAGGGGAAATAGATAGGTGGTAAGGACTGGACAAATACATTTTAACCTGCGAAAACGTCCTGTCACCGTTTAAAAGCAGACCCTGTAAACTGATGTTGTGACTTGATAATGACAGAGTTAATCAGCTAAACCAGCCTAAATAGGGAAGAGTTAAGGTATTCTACTGTTGTTTTGAATGTTCTTTCTAAGAATTCAAGTGTCTGTATTGATTCAAGTGTGAACATGTCTTTTTATATTATCACCTAAAGATAATGTACAGTAGGAGGCATTTATTGCACAACAGAGTCTTGTTTACCTGTACCACAAGCCAACTGCTAGAGGTCACAAGAATATTCTATGAATAAATGTATTTCACTTGTGCTACAGATATAACAACAGGATATTTGGAATTCTAACGATTAAACCTCTCAAAATGTATTTATTATTTGTGTATCCTGCGTACAATTTAAGCATTATCCAAATAATGACACTGAAACATGATGGGCAGATAATGTTTAGTGTGGACTACATCTGATTGTTCTAAAACATTAAAACTTCTGCAGGAATATGAAAGCAATGATTTTTTTCACCATACTTTGGGGGTTACATGCTGAGGCATATATGGAGGAGTGAGTGGTGCATTTCCACTTTTCCTTAATATGTGCACTCACTTACAATACAGTAAGTTTGTATTAAATATTTTGTGGTAAGTGCATTAACCTTTGGCTGGCAGACAGCGTGTGAATTGTTTTTTAGGTGAGTTTGCACTAATTTATATATGCTGGATTAAGTATGAGATTGTGAGATTTATTAACTTCTTGCATACTTGCCAACTTTTCCTCGTTGGATTCAGGGAGATCCCAGGGGAGGTGGGTATGCGGGGGTGGGTCTTGACGAATCGCATCATTTTGGCCCCACCCCTGAACAATTGTCACAATTTTGGCCAATTACAGCAGGGGACGGTGCTAAGATGACGCAATATTTGCGCCATTAAGCCCCCCCTTGCCACTTATGTATTGCGGGGGCAAGAACCGGGAGGTATCCTATAAATGCGGGAATCTCCCGGACATTCCGGGAGAGTAGGCAACTATGCGTTAAAGAAAAGCAGATAATGAATCTCTAGAGACTGAAGTGTCTTTTACATTTCTGTCTCCATTACTGAAGTCATGTTGTCTTACCTGACAGTCTTTTATTAAATCTTGGTCTCCATGAAAATGGCCACCTCCATAGGCATGAATACATGAACATAGGACACAATTTCTGAACTGTGTCATCATGCCACAGATGGTGAAGCCAACCACGTCTTGTACTGGCTCAGCATCAGGGAGAATGCCAGATACTTCAGGGAGTGAGGGAGATCACCCCTATTTCAGGGAGTCTCCCTGACATTCAGGGAGAGTTGGCAAGTATGACTTCTTGTAGTCACATGCAAAGATAAACAAAATGTATTTTGGTGGAAAAAACAAAACTTGAAGTATTTCTGTTTATAACCCATCTATAGTGATTATACTACAAATGTAGTATGGATTCCAACTGCAAGCAGTTACATACTATGGATGGTCTTTTTTAAACAAGTTTAACAATATATCACTGTAAATGAAAATAACAATTGTCTGGTAAGGGGTTATGTTGTTCAGCAATGTGTTATGTAGAACAAGCAATAGGGAAACAATAGCATTAGGAACTGTGGGACTCCTGTAGAGTTGTCGTAAGTCCTGTTTTTTGCGTAGAATATGCATTTTCGCACTGCATATTCACACACAAAAAAACGTAATCATACATCCCATTGCACAGTCGGATGCATCTAACACTTGCAACCCCTTACACTTAGAGAAGTAGAACAAGCCAAATACAGTAAGGGAGGATCCCATCTGTTATGGGTGTACAACCCCTGGTGCAGATATGTGCTGATGATGATGACCAGCACGGACCTTGATAGTATTTTTAAAAAAATATTTAAAAAACTAATAAAATGACCTTCCTTCTCCTCAATGAGTGCTTCTAGCACCAACACACATAACCTGAATCCATTGGGGGAATAAGAAACCCTATATATGATGAAGACTGGTGTGAGGCACCCTGGCGCCCAAGGTATTTCACGCTAAAAGTTTTTTGTGCATTTTTGTAGTACACAACAAACTACGGAAGTGTGACAGCTCAGACCAATAGCAAGCCGCACCCATTTTCACCAGCCATTTTGTATTTACAAAAGCAACTTTTGCAAGTACAGAAACAGAGGAACCCGTAAAAACAGCATGCAGTTCCAGCTTCACTGACAGGAACAGGTCAGCGAAAGTTTAATGACTAACAGGAAGAAACACAGAGTAATATACAGCATTCTTCCATGCAATTACCAGCTACAGACCTATTTCCTTATTTAATGTAGACATTAAGTGATATGCCAAGCTCTTTGCAAATAGATTGAAGCTCATTTTACCTAAATTAATACACCTTGACCAAGTAGGATTTCTCCTGGGCAGAGAGGCACAAGACAAGACAACCAAAATAATCGACTTAATACACTTAGCCTCTTGCTCCAATGTCCCTTCAATATTGCAGTCAACGTTTGCCAAAAAGGCCTTTGTCAGAGTTGACTGTGACTTCATGTTGGGCATGCTGGGACACTTGAGATTGGGCCATGTGGATCTTCATAGGATCTGTGCACTGCATACATACCATACTGTCAGGATCAAAATTAATGGGGAATTTTCTAACCCAGTAGACATCAAAAACAGCACTAGACAAACTTGTCCACTCTCATTATATTTCATATACATATGTCTCATACATATTTGTACTATGTATGGAGGTAAATAACAAGATCCATAAAGGCTAATTTAGATCTCTCCTGGAAAATGGGTTAGCTCTTTTTGCTGACGATCTCCTGGCTGTTATTACTAACCTCGTCATCTTGATCCCCAACCTGCTAACAGAGTTCACGTAAATCTATCTATCTAATTTTAAGATTAATTACACAAAATCTATCACATTTAACATTTCTACCCCTCCTAATGTCATTGAGGGTTTGAGACACGGGTTCACCTTTGCTTGGCACCAAAACTTAGATAAAGTATTTAGGAGTTATTATTAACAAAGACGTGTCCCAGATTTGTACAGATAACTTTTTACCTATTAATAATAAAGTTTGAAAAGATCTTAGAGACTGGGGCTTTTCCTGAATAAGGAAAATCAATATTATTAAAATGATTAAAAAATAGGTTTAGTGCTAATTGGTTTACAGCTCAACTTCGTTCATGTGAATGAGAAGTTTATAGGAGAGGAACATCAACATCTGCGTCGCCTGGTACAAGCATACAGAGTGGTGTCAATGTCCCCTTTGTGGAGAGGAGAGATGAATGCGACATGGAACTCTGTTGTATATTTACTTTTAAAGAATCTTTATGTAGATGTTACTCACCTCCCCCTTTTGGCCCAACCACAAGGAACTATTGGAAGACATATGGAAGACAAATTGCTTATTGTGCACCAATGTTTAAAACTAGCTTTGTGGGATGAGACTCCCTTACAATTTACATATCAATGAAAGTCACTACTTCCGTCTGCTCACAAACACACAGCTAAATAAAACTAGGACACATGTGGCTTTTCACTCTCTTTCTTCATAGATCCTTAAAGACAACACAAGTCCCTATCTACTCTTCTCCTTACTCAGTTCCTGCAGACACAATGGAACCATGAGAAACGCACACAACATACAATGTAGTAGACAATGGATACACAATAAGGCTGAGCATGGGAATACTAAAATAATGAGTATATGATGATTGGGATTGAAATATGATTAAGAAAATGCTGAAATTTGTATCATTGAGATTGTAATCTGATATTAAGTTTACATAATGACGTGCTGAGATTGGTATGATTGGGAGAGTCATATGGGAGACACAAGAAGAGATCAGTAATGGAAGTTAACGTTGGAAAAGTTGGATTACTCAGATAAGTGCTGCCACAAATCCTAATTGGGGTGAGTCAATTCCCCAACAATAATAAAAGGGAGAAGGCGCACTGGGGGAAGGACAGACAAGCTGGGTAATGATAATGATACATTGATCAGCCACAACAATCAAACCAATGACAAATGATGTGATTGACATTGATTATCTTGTGCAGTTGATGTGCTGGACACAGGAAAAATGGACAAGGCTCTGAGAGACTTTGACAAGGGTCAAATTGTGACGGGGTCAAAACAACTCCAAAACGACAGGTCTCGTGGGATGTTGCCATCATGCAGTGCTTTTGATAGTTGCAGTAAAACTATCAAAAGTGGTCCAAGGAAAGAAAACTGTTGAACCGGCGACAGGGTCATGGGCTCCCAAGGCTCATTGATACGCGTGGGGAGGGAAGACTAGTCCGTCTGACCCAATACCACAGAAGAGTTATTATAGCATAAATTACTGAAAAAGTTACTGCTTGATATAATAGAAAGGTGTCAGAACACACAGTGAATCGCAGCTTGCTGTATATGGGGCTGCGTAACCGAAGACTAGAGTGCCCATGCTGACCTCTCTCCACTGCTGAAAGTGCCTACAATGGGCATGTGAGCACAAGAATTGGACAATGGAGCAATTGAAGAAGGTGTCCTGGTCTGATGAATTACATTTTCTTTTACATCATGTGGACGACTGGGTGCGTGTACATCGTTTACCTGGAGAAGATATGGCACCAGAATGCACTATGGGAAGAAGGTAAGCCAGCAGAGGCAGTATGATACTTTGAGCAATGTCATGTTGGGACACCTTGGGTCCTGGCATTCATGTGAATGTTACTTTGAAATGTACCACCTAACAAAACACTGTTGCAGACCAAGTACATCTCTTCATGGCAACGGTATTCCCTGATAGCAGTGGCCATTTCAGCAGGATAATGCGCCCTGCCACACTTCAAAAATTATTTAGGAATGGTTTGAGGAACATGACAAAGGGCCGAAAATCATAGCAATGGAGGCCCCACCTCACAATTTACAGGGCTTAAAGAATCTGCTGCAAATGTCTTGGTGCCAGATACCACAGGACACCTTCGGAGATCTTGTGGATTCCATGCCTCAACAAGACAGAGCTGTTTTGGTGGCACAAATGGGACCTACATTACCTACATACCTACATTAAACAATGAGGTACTTTACGAAGAGTACAGAGGTAGCAAGTGTATAGTAACATCTTTAATCTGATTAATCTGGTAGTGGACAGATGCTAGTTGGAGACACAAAATAAGTTGGGAATGCTAAAACATTCTAAAAAAAAATTCTAGGGAGAGTAGTGTTACCTCCAGTATCTAGCCCTCTTCCCTTGTGAATGAAGTGACTGTCCTGATGATGTAATTCACAGCAAATCACGTTGTTCTAGCCTCGCTCCCGGCTGTATTATCCCGCAAACTGCGGGATTTGAGCATTAGGGGGATGCGGCCTAGTGACGCATTCTACACAGCCACGCACCTAGCAGTCAGCACCGGGATCTCCCCTTGGGGACATATTAATAGGTGCCTAGTATGTACTACAGTAAAAATAAATGCAAGTATGAAATATTCATTACAAACACACACCTGAGGCTCTAGAAGAGGAAACAGAACTAATCATGCTTTGGACTACAAATTATGATGAGAGGTAATATTCCAGTATTAAATTAGAGCATACTTTATAAATGATGTCTTCTCTTTAAAGTGAGCAATAGTAAACATTACAATTTATTTCTTGTCTTCATCAAATGCATTACTCTAGTTCCTTTCTACCATTTTCCAGAGCTGTTTTGCAAACTCAATCACATACTCACATAATTTTAGATCCTGCAAAGCAAATGTCACTATTTAATTATGTCATTTGTATGTCTTCAGCATACAGCAAGTGATTGAGTATTTTGACTAAGTCAGGTACTGTTTTCTTTGTTAACAGTACAGTTAAGCAGGCATTACAACAATTAATACTTGCATATAGCAGTGTAAGCATCCTAAAGACTTGACTTATTCTTACATGAAATTCTTACACCTTGTCCTCCCATCTGTTGCTGAGGACTATGAAGCCAACTGACTGCACTGCAGTCTGTCAATTTGGCATTCTTAACACCTTTTATTTCTTTTCTTTCTTAAAATTGCATCCCTGTTGAGACACATATTAAATTGGCAAGAACATCGAACTGCCTTGAAGGGCAAATGGAAGTGTAAGGGTATGCATAATGATGTTTAAAACTGTAGCATATGGACCTTGCACAGTTGCTTAGGATAAACATTATTTGAGAATATTTATTGCCTGTCTTTTACATGCAAGTCATTGCATATTTCTAATCACACATCGGGTGACTTTCTGATACAAGACATTCATTATTACTAAACGGCTTCAATGGTTTCTGCATTTTTGTGAATCAGTGCCATGTTGCCCACAATGCCTAATTTTCCTGAAGATCACCAGCACAACACATACACTATATGGAGACGTATTTGGCCACACCTGTTAATTATTGAATTGAGGTGTTTCAATCAGACCCGTTGCCAGAGGTGCATAAAATCAAGCACCTAGCCATGCAGTCTCTGTTTGCAAACATTTGTGATACAAAATTGGTCGTTCTGAAGAGCTCTGTGACTTCAAGCGTGGTACAGTGATAGGATGGTTTGTGAAATTTCATCCCTGCTGGATATTCCACGGTCAACTATTAGTGATATTATTAGAAAGTGGAAGCATTTAGAAACAATAGCAACTCAGCCATAAAGCGGAAGACCAAGTAAAATTACAGATGGGTTTCTATGGCTGAGCAGCTGCATGCAAGTCTCACATCACCAAGACCAATGCCAAGAGTCGGATGGAGTGGTGTAAAGCACACCGACAATGGACTGTGGAGCAGTGGAAATGTCTGACTGCATTAAACCAACTGTGAAGTTTGGTGGAGGAGGGATAATGGTATGGGGCTTTTTTTCAGGGTTTGAGCTAGGCCCCTTATCTCCAATGATAGGCAATCTTAATGATTCAGCATACCAAGTCATTTTGGACAATGCTATGCTTCCAACTTTTTGGCAACCGTTTGGGGAAAGCCCTTTTCTATTATAACATGACTGTGCCCCAGTGCACAACGTAAGGACTACAAAGACATGATTTGATAAGTTCGGTGAGGAAGAACTTGACTGGCCCGCACAGAATCCTGACCTCAACCCCATCGAACACCTTTGGGATGAACTGGAATGGAGATTGCGAGCCAGGCCTTCTTGTCCAACATCAGTGCCTGACCTTATAAATGCTCTACAGAATGAATGGGCACAAATTCCCACAGAAACACTCCACCATCTTATGGAAAATCTTCCAAGAAGAGTGGAAGCTGATATTGCAGCAAAAGGGGGACCAACTCCATATTAAAGTATATATATATTTGAATACAATGTCAATACAGTTCCTGTTGGTATAATGGTCAAGCGTCCGATTACTTTTGCCCATATAGAGTAGCTATATAATTAGCATTTGAAAAAATTATAAAAAGAACTGCTCAGCACTTTCTGTGGTTTAGACACTGGAAGGTAATACTAAAAAAATTTAAGTTTTTAAAAACAATTTATAGTTGTATGACTGTTGTTCAGCAAGTATACAAAAATGCCCATATCTGAGAAATGCACGTTAGAAAGCTATTACACGGTAATGAAATGTAAAGCAGGTGTTCTATAATACATAAGAATTTCAAAACTAGATGACGCTGTTCATTTGCTGTTCACAGGTGACTTTTCATCAACTTTGGCAAAACAACACATTTAGCAGGGACTGATGTGAGTTCTCTGTACAGCGCTGCAGAATTAGTGGCGCTATATAAATAAATGGTAATAATGATAATTTGAAGAGTAATAATGTCATGTTTGCACAATAATTAATGGCTACAGTTTTAGTAGACATTTCCAGAAAAACATAAGTGAAATTAATAAATAAGGTATATTTCCCTTTACTTTTTCCAGGTAAATTGAAAGATTCAGAAAGATTCAGACTACATGCACAGAAGTTAAACTGTCATGTAAAATGAGTACTTCTGATTGGTTCAAAAATATGAACAGTTTACACTTGATATATTAATAACACAATAAGCGCAATGGTAATGTTTGTAACTTTACATTTTCTATATAGTATTACATCTGCAAAAACATTGATTCTACATACATATTTTAATCACATTGTGGATGCCCATTCCACATTATGGTGACCTCAGTTTAGATAGGTCTAAAAATTTAAACTCAAGTATAAGATAACAAATACTTGACACTTATAATAAGAAAAAATAAAAAAATTTAAACTACCAATTTCTGAAACAGTAGTTTTACAGTAGTTTTACCCTTTTATGCCCTGAAAATTTAAAGATACATTATTATGCTTAGTATATTTTTAGCGTTTTAATTTAAGTGTGTACCTGCACATATTTTCTTCCATATATACAAAACAAATACAGTACAACTGTAGTAATAGGCAGGTAGAGCACTACAAAATTATATTGTTTTTAAAGTAAGTAATAAGTCAGATGTATGTCAACTATATTACATAGATCACAACTCGGGAACCAGATAGACATGGCAACTAAAAAAAAATCACTTTTGGGATAATTATCTTAATGGGTGGCATCTATATATAACTGGCTCCCGAATTCAATATTATTTGCCTATTTCTAGTTACACAGGGAATGTAATTTATTACTTATTCTTACACATAGGGCCTGATTTATTAAGGAGCTTAAGCAAGAAATTTCTTACTTAAGTCTCCTGGACAAAACCATGTTAAAATGCAAGGGGTGAAAAGTAGTTTTCTATTTTGCACATAATTTAAATACTGTCTGTTTTTTCATGTAGCACACAAATATCAACTTTAAATTTCAGCGTACAAATAACCTATCAATTATTTGTGTACTACATGAAAAAAACAGACAGTATTTAACTTATGTGCAAAATAGAAAACTAATTTTCACCCCTTACATTGTAACATTGTTTTGTCCAAAACACTTAAGTAAGAAATTTGTTGCCTAAGCTCCTTAATAAATCAGGTCCATAATATGAAACATAGCAACATAAAAACCTTTGGTTTTGATAAATTCCAAAGCTAGCTTTATGTATTTCACCAACTTCCAGTCTTGGTATTACACACGACCAATGGGCTTTCATAAAATATGTCAGTGTAGATGTAATTAGTCGTTTTCAATTCTTCTTCTTATTATTATTATTTAGTATAAGCTAAATAAATAAGTAAATACACATAATACTTTGTTTTGCATGGTTTAATACACTGAAGTCCACCTCCTATAGATAGCTAATTTATACCATCTATTGTATATTGTGTTGATCTTCAAAAGGACATGTCATATCCCTATGTATAAAAGAGTGTTATTATATAACTATTTCTGTGTTTTTCTTTGCTTCTTTTGAGTAGTTCTATCTTGGAGCTGTAGGTAATTTTCTCTCTGGATTACAGTGCTGCATGGGATTGCATATGAATGAAAACAATAAAACACACAAAATATATACTTATAGCATAAACAAAGGCTACCTGAGCTAGTATAGGAGACACTAGGCTGCAATACAATGACCACCAATTCCGAGCACCCAAGTAGAACAACAAAGGATATACGTTACCCATCCTACAATTTAATGAGCTCTTGCGGTCTATGAAAGTTATGTCAGGGTTTTCTTCACTACTCACTTCCGCTCTGTTCTCGTTCTCACAATCTCCGAGCAGACTGTGACCTGTGCTACTCTACATTACATAATATGCAGTAGAATCATCAAGATAGTGCTGCCCAGAGCTATCTCTTTGACCACTCCTCAAATGATGGACTTTGACAGGTCCTCTATTAATATTATAACATCAAGGATTCAAATGGTGGAGAAAAAAATCAAATACTAAGGATGTTTCTGAAAAACACACACTTCCATAAAATGAGCCAGATCTTCTGCTTGCAAAGCTGGAGAGTCATGCCAAGGTGGTTTCCATTCAACTCTGATGTGTTTCCCATGATCTCAGAGCAGAATAGAACTCGCGTCACTCACTATTACATAGTAACAGATAGCAAATATAGGACTTTGATAACGTAAACTATTGGTGCATAATAAATATTATTGCGCCAAGTGGTTGAAATCATCAAGATGGACCTGACACTGCCATTTGGACCATCTCTCTCTAGGTTAGGACTTTCCACAGTAGACAATCTATTTACTGTATAGTTTTTGTTGAAATTATGACTTTGCAGGTCCACTTTAATATTAATTCTATAGATTATTTACACCTAGATATACCAAAGGCTAACTCTGCTCCTCACCTTTATACACAATAAAACACACAAATTTGATAAAATGATTGCAAATAACTATTTTGTGTATTTGACCATTCCTACTGACTAGATTTTCCTCATTTCTTGGGCTTATTTTGGTTGGTTCATTTAGGTTTTACTGTGTGGCAGTTACCATTTATAACGACCTTTGCTATTCAAATTGACTCAATTTTCTATCCATTCGTTTTATTTGCACTTAGTGTTAAATTAATAAGAATATACAAATTAATTTAAGCAGCAATGTGTAACTGCAATGTCACCTAAAAGGCAAATGTCTGCTGTGGGAGTAACTGCACAGCAAGAAACAGCAAAAAGACGAAGGGCAGAGCGGGATAAAGCCCAACAACAAACTATGACTGATGATCCAACAGAACACAAACGTGATCGTCATCGCCATGCAAATATGATTCCTCTGCAAATTGTCCGTCACAGAGAAACCAATCGAAAAGCGAAAAGCGAAGAGGAGAGAGGTAATATCACGTCAACACCTACAAAGTCAGCAAACAAGATGCCACGCCATTCTTGTTGTCGGTAACTTTGATGAAACAAATATTAAACAAATATGAAACAAATATTAATGCTCATAACTGTGGTCCAATGATCCTACTCTTATTTTTTTCTATCATTTTGACAGGCTTTAAACTAGTAAGAAAATAATCGGTTAGAAAACACACATTCAGAATGTGTTTATATAAATTAAATCAAGATGTATTTATATTTCTATCTATGTGTAGAAGACAATGTCCCCCACTAGTGATGACCAAATTCCTTAAAACCCCCTGGCAAAAGTAATCAATTGTCATCCTCAGCATAAAGTGACCCATAGCCTAGAGCAAAATTTGGAGAAAAATATAGTTTGACGGTTAGTATCTGCACATATCCGATGCAATGTGAAAGCATATAGTCACCCTAAATCAAGATATGATGCAGTGCATTGACATTGCTATTATCTTAAGGGCTGTTGTTTCCGAAACAATTCATTATTTTATAAACTGACAGCACTCACTTCAAATGTTTTTGGACTTGGGTATATAAGAAACAACTCCTTGTCAGACAGTATAACTGTCATATAGACATTGCATTTATGTGATATTAAGGTTTGTCAGAAGCACACATTCTCCAGTTAATGCTGTGCAGATTCTCAAACGTCTCACCTGCTGTTGCAAAGGGACTGTCTATTGCTTAGATTCAGCTGGCATGTCTACAGTGTATATGTCGTTTTCCATCCTAATCTAGGTAAAGAAAGCTACAAATAGCTTAGGTTTTAGGTCAATCAATACATCTACCAAGAATTGCAGTCCACATGCCAATAGGACTAATGATATCTTGTTAGCTGGAAAGCAAAAGGGAATTTTGTAAAGCCTGTTAACCTTTAAATAAAAACAATAGAAGCAATAACAAAAACAAGTATGACGATAATAAGAATAATGATCTGGGGCCTGATTCATTAAGGATCTTAAATGAAGAGGATCCTTATTTCAGTCTCCTGGACAGAACCATGTTACAATGGAAGGGGTGCAAATGTGTGTTCTGTTTTGCACATAAGTTAAATACTGACTGTTTTTTCATGCAACACACAAATACTTGATAGCTTATTTGTACACTGAAATTTAAAGTTGATATGTGTGTGTTACATGAAAAAACAGTCAGTATTTAACTTATGTGCAAAACAGAAAACTCATTTGCACCCCTTGCATTGTAACATGGTTCTGTCCAGGAGACTGAAATAAGGATCCTCTTCATTTAAGATCCTTAATGAATCAGGCCCCAGATTAACAACACTGGAGATCCCTTAAAATGAATCAAAGTATGTATGTTGATTTAATATTCTGCAGTAGTTGCAATATTACAGTTATTTTATGTACCCTTTATGTATTCCCTTGTCTGTATGTATACATTGTCTTCAAACTAAGAAAAAGAGTAAAGTATCAGTAAAGATTGAAATGTCTGCCTAATTTTATTGGGCTGTTCATTAAAATGTTTCACAGCTGGAAGTAATATCAATATACTATTTCTGCTTAAATCTATAACACAATTTTGAAAACTAACTTCAGAGACAACAAAAAAAACCGAATGGATTATTGCTAGTGTGCCAATGTTTGTTTGTGTGGCAAAGAATTTAGGGTGTAAGCTCCACTTGGGCAGGGACTAAAATTAGCCCAGTGGTTTGCTAGAAAGTTTCTGTCTCTTCCCCCTCCTGACATCACAGTCCCGTCTCCATTGTCCACAATGCTGAAAGAATGTTTGTAAATGCTTTATGATTTTCTGCATTTTTGAATCAACTTGGTATTAAATTTCCTCTGATCCTCATCTAACTTTTAATAGTAATAAAAAGATAATTGGACTATACTAATAACACTGAGAATTTTTATTTAATTTAAAAAGAGAATCAAACATTCCTATTTTTTGTTGGAACAAGTAAGTAAAACTGTAGATTTTACAACAGGTAGCACCTCCATAAGCAGCAATGACTTCAACTTAATTAATGTTCTACTGGTAGACTGGTAAATCTACTCTGTCCATTATTATTCCTAAAAATCTCAGACCTGATTTAGGGGCTTATGTAGAGTTGGACACAAACTGCTTTTTTAGCATATAATATGCTTCTTTACTTCTGTGCATGCCCACCAAGCATTAGTTATGTTCGTGGCCATATGTAGACTGAGTCGTATTTTGTGCTTAAGGCCGCTTGCAACCCTTTACGTATGAAAAGGCGGAAGGAGGGAAGCTGGTAGCATGTAAGGGCACATTGTAGCAAATGTGTCTCATGTAGATAAAGACTAGATTAAGCGCCTGTCAGGAGACTTGCGGGTGCTCTCTCAGTCACTGGTGTAAGATAGCGATGAGCACCCAACTTCCATGTAAGATATGTCATTTTTTGGGATGCAATTTCCATTTGAATTTTGTTTATTCCAAGAATGTTTAAATTCCCCTACCATATTTGCTCTTTCAACATAATTCTTCCTCTTTCCCTAAACCTGTTACCCTCCAATCTGAATGCATATCCTCATGTTCTAATACTTCTCTTTCTCTGTAGAATGCTTCCCTCTTCTCCTCTCTTGTGTCAAAATATCTCCCAACTCGGCAACTTCGTTCTGCACAAGATCTGCGTCTCTCATTCACCCTCATTACATCCTTCCATTCCCGGTTACAGGACTTTTTTCGGACTGCACCCACTGTATGGAATTCTCTCCCTCACACAATAAGACTATCCTCTGGTCTACAAACTTTCAAGCATTTTCTGAAAACCCACCTCTTCAGACAAGCTTATAATATTCCTCAACCACCGTCTTAACCTCACTACATTACCCTATTACCACCCATTACACAAGACAGCTACTCCCTGACCAACATTGTTGTGTGACAGGATCATTTAGCTTATGAGTCACTTTTACCTTTGCAGTCTGGCTGAGCCGAAATGCAAAATGTAGACTTGAAAAAGTCCGTTCAGCGGATGAAACGCGTAGGTTAGCACACCTGTAAAACTCTCAATATACTTGAAAGCTTCTATCATATGTCCCTCTCAATTTTTTGCTCCAAGCTATACAAATTAACCTTCCCTAGTAAGTCTTCTGATGTAGTCCACTGTTTTGGGCGCTCTTCTTTATACAATCTCTAATTTATTTATGTCCTTCTAGAATATGGCCTCTAGAACAGAACACAGTATTCTAGATGTGGTCTTGATCTATATAGTGGAGCTACCACCTCTCTCTGCTACTAATTCCTTTACCTATGCAACTTAGCAAATGAAGTGTCTCCCTCATTGCTTTGCTACATTGTCTGACCACTGTTAAGTTACCTGTAATAATGACACCTAGATCATTTTCCTGATCAGTAGCTGCAATTTTTTAGACATTTCATTCATCTTTTGATCTTTGAGATCCAAGTGCAAGATTTTACATTTTGTTGGTGCTGAATGGCACTGAGTTGCCAGTCCTTTGAACAGTCCTCAGATCTACCTAGATCATCAATCACTTGGAGACTGAACTAGTCCACATTCTTTCAGCAGTGTTTCCATTATTCCCCATTATTGATGTCAGTGTACTGGTCTGGAGTAGCCAGACCTTTCTCTACTTCCACTTTTGTGAAGTGGAACTACACTTGCTATTTTCCATTTATATGGGATTAACCCAATTAATAGTGAATTATACAGTTAATGTCATAACCAGCACCCCTTTAAGCCCTTTTAGTATTCAGATGTATTCCATCTGGCCCCATAGACTTGACTACTTTCAGTTTTCAGAGCTTAGTCAGAATCCTCTCCTCTGTAAATACACACTTTTTTTTGCATCAGTGTTCTTGCTACTTAACAGAGGTCCATATACTTCTATTTGTAATGTAACAACTGAATAGAAATAATGTTTTGGTTGCTCTACTATCACATTTAGACTTCCACATTCATTACTTTGATTTTTTCTTTTTTCTTTTTTTTACTGAAAATAGCTTGTTTGGAGCCCAGAAGACTCCCAAAGAGACATGCTTGTTATCCCTGCTTTCTAAAATGTGTCCTATGAACATTTTACAGTGATATGTTACAGCTCTACATGGCATTACTTAATTTAATAAAGATTTCTCTGCATGGCTCCCTCACTTCTTATCTTCAGACACCCCCACTTTCATCCTGGGTGATTTCAACATCCCCTTTGATAACCCACCTTCCACAGCTGCTTCCAAACTACTCTCTCTAACCTCCTCACTTGACCTCTCCCAGTGGATTGAATCATCTACTCATCAGGATGGCCATTGCCTTGATCTTGTTTTCTCTAGACAATGCTCATTTTCTAATTTCCTTAACACATCCTTCCCCCTCTCGGATCATCACCTTATCAGCTACACCAGTGGTTCCCAAACTGTGTGCCGCGGCTCCCTGGGGTGCCGTGGCGATCTCACAGGGGTGCCGTGGGCAGTGCCTTTAACAGAGAAAGTTTGGGATTCACTGAGCTACACGCTCACCCCCACTACTCTAACCTCTATACTGTCTAACTCTACCAAGCCTCCTCATACCCGCAGAAATCGTAATTCTATTAATCTTCAACAATTTCCCACCTCTCTCCAACACCTTTTTTCCCCTATCTCTACATTGTCCTCCCCTGAGATGGCAGTACCTCATTTTCACCAAACCTTAGCAACAGCCCTTGATCAGGTGGCTCCAATGACACTACATACTACACGTCATGTGCGGTTAATAGCTGCACACAGACACCCGGTCAAGAGCAAGTCGAGGATATTGCAGCATCCACCAAACCTTTGATTTAAGCACACATCGCTAACTGCACGCAGCGCTTCCAACCAGCCTGCAGCCTCCGCGGGAACCTCTAACCATCTACACCACAACCTGCTCCAAGCAGCCACAGTCACACAGCGGGAAACGACGAGACTAGACCACAGCTGACTGCACCACAGAACCACATGCCGAGCGCACTCACCTCTCGAACTAGGTAATTGCAACCACCTATACACTCAAAGGATAACAGTAGCACCTGCTGCTACACAACCATCCCCGGCACACACCAGCTGTTACAACAATCACTGGCATTCCAGCTCAGTCATCTGGGACATTTGTCATCATTCACCGCATTACTGTTCATCCATCATTTATCCTTAATTGACTTTGCATTTGTTCCATTTGCACCCGTTTACACATTCCCAGTCACCACGCAGTTTCCACTGTGAGCATATACAAGATATTGTGTACAACAGCTACTACACATTTCATCACACCCCATTATTGTACTTGAGTGCCCTGTGGACCATTCCTTCAACAATTTTCTTAGGGGATTGGTTACCCCCGTCCACGGCGCAGCCCGTACAATCCAATTACTGTCTTGTGCATCCTCCACCCGCCTCTTTACATACTACACGTCGACTTCGATGTCAGCTGTGGCACATTACAGCAACGCAAAATCTTCAAAAACTTTCCCGCAAAGCAGAACGTCACTGGCATAAATCTCACACCTCTAATGAATTGTTAACATATACTTCTAGCTACCGCTCCTATCGAAATGCTCTGGACAATGCAAAAAAACATACTTCTAATCTCTTATCTATGCTCAGGCTTCTAACCCGAAATGCTTTTTTAACACATTTAAATCTCTTCTCAATCCTACCACCCCGAACCCTCCGTCTAATATCAGTGCCCAGAATCTTGCTTCTTACTTCAAGGACAAGATTGATAGGATCAGATTAGAAATGGTATCCTCTTCCTCGACAAGCAATCAGCTCAATTCCTTCCCACTACCCTCTGACACCCTCTCTGCATTTGATCCCACAAATGAATAGGACATTTCTACTCTCTTCTTATCTTCCTACTCTACATCCTGTCCTCTTGATCCTATTCCCTCGCAAATTGGTAGATCCCTGTCTCCTGTGCTCATTTCACCTCAAACTAAAATCTGTAATCTCTTGCTCTCTACTGGCATCTTTCCATCACTATACAAGCACGCAGTGATTACTCCTATTCTAAAAATACAGGATTCCGACCCAAACTCTCTCTCAAATTACCGTCCCATCTCTCAGCTCCCATGCCACTCCAAGAGTGACGTGCCTACACTCGCCTCACATGCTTCCTTTCCACAAACAACCTGTTGGATTCTCTTCAGTCTGGCTTTCTCTCTCAACAGTCCACAGAGACTGCGTTAACTAAGGTTGTCAATGATCTGATCACTGGTAAAACTAAATGCCATTAC
This sequence comes from Mixophyes fleayi, assembly GCF_038048845.1. NCBI lineage: Eukaryota > Metazoa > Chordata > Amphibia > Anura > Limnodynastidae > Mixophyes > Mixophyes fleayi. The sequence goes on from NC_134404.1 coordinate 272,175,259, forward strand.
CCTCTCCTAATTCTCCTGGATTTCTCGGCTGCATTTGACACGTTGACCACTCTCTTTTCATACAATCGCTACAATCCATAGGTCTTCAAGACACTGTTCTATCCTGGTTCTCATCCTACCTTTCTAATCGCTCTTTCACTGTTAATTTCTCTGGGGCCACATCTGCTCTGCTTCCTTTATCAGCTGGAGTACTGCAAGGCTCAGTGCTAGGTCATCTGCTGGTCTCTATCTATACCGCTTCTCTTGGAAATCGAATAAGTTCCTTTGGATTTCAGTATCATCTCTATGCGGATGAAACCTAAATTTATGTATCCTCTCCTGATCTCTCGACATCTGTGTTGTCCCGTGTAACTGACTGTCTTTCTGCCATTTTATCTTGGATGTCCTCTCGCCAACTCAAACTTAATCTTTCTAAAACAGAGTTAATAATATTCCCACCCACCAACAAGAGCATACCTGACATGTTGAAAACATGACCATAAATCCCACCCCACAAGCTCACGGCCAAGGTGTAATCCTTGAATCACACCTATCCTTTGTTCTCCACATTGACTCTATATCTAAATCATGTTACATACATCTAAAAAAACATTTTCCAGAATTCGCACATATCTCACACAAGACACGGCAAAAACCTTAATTCATGCACTTATCATCTCCCGCATTGACTATTGCAATTCCCTCCTTAATGGTCTTCCCCAAAACAGACTCAATCACCTACAATCTATTTTGCACGCAGCGGCAAGATTGATTTCCCTTGCAAATCGTTATTCCACCGCTGAATCTGTATGTCTCTACACTGCTTGCCTGTTTTCTACTAAGTCCAATATAAAATACTTTTACTAACCTACAAGGCCATCAACAAAGCTGCACCAACATACATCTCCTCTCTTGTCTCAAAATATCTCCAAACTCGGCAACTCCGTTCCGCACAAGATCTGCGTCTCTCATCCACCCTCATTACATCCTCCATTCCCAGTTACAGGACTTTTTTTGGGCTGCACCCACTGTATGGAATTCTCTCCCTCACACAATAAGACTATCCTCTGGTCTACAAACTTTCAAGCGTTGTCTGAAAAACCACCTCTTCAGACAAGCTTATAATATTCCTCAACCACCCTCTTAACCTCACTACATTACCCTTTTACCACCCGTTACACAATTTCACACAAGACAACTACCCCCTGACCAACATTGTTGTGTGACAGGATCATTTAGCTTATGAGTTACTTTTATCTTTGCAGTCTGGCTGGGCCGAAATGCAAAATGTAGACTTGAAAAAGTCAGTTCAGCGGATGAAACGTGTAGGATAGCACACCTGTTTTTTTTTTCTCCTGGTCGCGACCCATACACTTCCGGTTTGCGGTCCATATGCGTTCCACATCCGGAGTGCACTGCCCTGTTTGAATCTTACACCTTTGTATCTACAGTGGATCGCTTCGGGACTTTTAGGGACAGTGTTAGGGTAAGTTACAACCTGCCACAGGGGCCTCTGACCCTCTATGCCCTTGTCACGGGCACTAGGAGTCTTTGCCCAGGATATCACCAGATGATGGACTTACCAGAGTAATATAGTTGGTACTATGGTTCTCTGGTAGCAGGGTAACAACGGAACAGGAGAAACAGCAGATGGGGAGAGAATGCTCGAGGAAAGTCTATGACTAGCAGCAACTGGTAATGAGTAGATGAATGTACACGAGGAACCAGATGGACATGGAAATGTGAGGAAAGTCAGTGGTCTGCGTATAGCAAGTTGTGCCACTGCTATAGTGAGGAGGAATGTCCAGGAGTAGCGAGGAGGTAGTGAGAGTCAGCGGTCTGCGTATAGCAAGTTGTACCGCTGTCTATAGTGAAGGAATGGAATCCAGGTGAAAGTAGGTAAAGGGGAAGTCAGTGGTCTGCGTATAGCAAGTTGTACCATTGCTTATGTGAGAGGATACTTGAAACTGGTGTCGCAGGGAACAGGAGTCAGTGGTCTGCGTCAGCAAGTTGTACCACTGCTATATATGTGAGGAGGGGCACGAGGAGATGAATGTAAAGCAGAGTATACACGGGGCACACAGAACTGGATCCCATGATGATATCCACAATACAACAATAACTGACAAGCACTGCTTGAAGTATACAAAGTCACAATAGCTATCCAGGCAATAGGAAACAAAGTCAATGGTAACAATAGCTTCAGTGGATAGGAGGCTCCGGAGGAGAACACAACTCAGTCCAGATGGATATGCAATACAAAAGCAAAGTCAATGGAAAGTATGCATACCGCGGTTCAGGAGAGCAGGCTGTCAGAGAGACGTGCAGGGATACCTGAACGGCTGAAGGCCGGCAGGAGGAGAGACCACTGGAGGGTGGAAGCGGTAATCAGGTTGGTGCAGCGCACGGCAGGTAATCCAGAATCAACGAAGCAATACTCAGGAAGCAGTAGTAAGTGGAACTGGAAACATGAAAAACACGGGAGAGTTGAGGCTGTCTGGTATCCAGTAGTAGTGGTGGAGGCAGCAGAGAGAAGGGACGCTGAACACGGGAGAGTAGAGGCGGTCTGGAACTCTGTAGTAGTAACGGAGGCAGCGGAGAGCTGACACGATAAACACAGGAGCGTTGAGACGATCAGGAATTCTGTAGTAGTAACGGAGGCAGCGGAGAGCTGACACGATAAACCCAGGAGAGTTGAGACGATCAGGAACTCTGTAGTAGTAACGGAGGCAGTGGATAGGAATCAGCTGAGTGCAGGCACGATGAACACAGGAGAGTTGAAATGAACAGGAGTCCGGTAGTAATAGCAGATAGGAATCAGCTGAGTGCAGGCACGATGAACACAGGAGAGTTGAAGTGGTCTGGAAACCACAATAGCAGTAAACAGGAATCAGCAGGAGCTGAATACACGAGGAACACAGGAACACCTTCAGAGGCTCATGGGGAATGAGACTCCAAGATCAGGCAACCAGGTAATGATCACAGGTGGTTTAAATAGGGAGGGTTGCCTGAACATCCAATCAATTAAAAGCAACAGGTACTGAAGGTTTGATAAGGGCTGCACATGCGCAGACCCTCAGGATGGCGGACGGCCACGGTTCCTGAACACACGGGAAATGGCACTCACAGTCTGGTAAGTGACAGTACCCCCCCTTTTAAAGGTGGTCACAGAACACCTGGTACTGGGTTTGTCCGGAAACTTGGAATAAAACTTCTTAAGAAGAGCTGGAGCATTGAGATCTTCTGCTTTAATCCATGACTGCTCTTCAGGACCAAAGCCCTTCCAATGAACGAGGAAACGAAGAACTCCTCGCGAAATTTTTGCATCCAATGTGTGAGTAATCTCAAAGTCCTCCTCTTGATGGATTTGAACTGGCCGAGGTGCTGAAGGAGGAACCGAGAAACGGTTGATAAGAGGTTTGAGCAAAGACACATGGAAGGCATTGGAAATACGAAGGTTCTTAGGTAGAAGTTTGAAACAAACTGGATTTATCACTTGAATGATCCTATACGGACCAATAAAAGGAGGAGCGAACTTCATAGATGGGACCTTCAAATGAATATTTTTGGTTGATAACCAAACACGATCTCCGATTTTCAGTGGTGGAATAGCCCGTCTCTTTTTATCTGCAAAAGACTTATATCTGGCAGATATTTTCTTTAAACAGGTTTTGACCTGAGACCAAATATTTTTGAAGGTCTGACAAACAGTCTCTACAGCAGGAACTTGGGTGGGAGGGAGGGCAGGAAATTCCGGAAAAGACGGATGGTGACCGTAAACCACAAAGAATGGAGTTTTAGAAGATGACTCATGATACATGTTGTTATGAGCGAATTCAGCCCATGGAAGCAAATCTACCCAGTTGTCTTGGTTGGCTGAAGAGAACATCCTTATAAAAGTCTCAAGATCTTGATTGACCCTTTCGGTTTGTCCGTTTGATTGAGGATGGTAGGAGGATGAGAGTGATAATCGGATACCCAAGGTCTTACAGAGGGCCCGCCAGAATCTGGAAACGAATTGTACTCCTCTATCTGAAACAATCTCGGAAGGACATCCATGAATACGGAAGATTTCTTTGATGAAATAATCAGCCAGAGTAGATGAAGAAGGTAAACCGGTCAAAGGAACGAAATGTGCCATCTTCGAAAATCTGTCCACCACTACTCAAATAGTATTACAGTTTTTACTAGGAGGAAGATCAATAACAAAGTCCATACTAATATGGGTCCACGGCTTGGAAGGAATGGGTAGTGGTTGAAGCAAACCCGCTGGAGTTCTGCGGGGAGTCTTAAACTGGGAACACAAATCACACGCAGCCACAAAATCTTTGACATCTTTCCTCATAGAAGGCCACCAGTAACTTCGAGAAAGAATTTCAAAGGTCTTTCGTTCACCAGAGTGTCCAGAAAAACAAGAAGAGTGAAACCACGAAAGGATTTTCTTCCTAAGAGCAGGAGGCACGAGGGTTCTCCCAAATGGTAGCACCTTAGTGGAAGAAGCAGCCAGAGAAACACATTTGGGGTCTAATATAGAGTGGTTGGGACCATCTTCAACGTCTGAGGACGTCACAAAAGCTCGAGATAGGGCGTCTGCTTTTTAATTTTTTGCAGCTGGTTTGAAGGTTATGATTAGTTCAAAACGAGAAAAGAAAAGAGACCATCTTGCTTGACGAGGATTCAAACATTGAGCAGATTGTAAATATGACAAATTTTTATGATCAGTAAAAATTGTCACAGGATGACGAGCTCCCTCCAACAAATATCTCCATTCCTCTAATGCTACTTTTATAGCCAGCAACTCCTTGTCCCCGATGGTATAATTCTTCTCCGCAGGCAGAAGACCCCGAGAGTAAAAGGCACAAGGATGGAATTTTTGTTGCTCCGATCTTTGGGAGAGAATGGCTCCTAAACCAACATTAGAGGCATCTACCTCTAGGAAGAAAGGAAGCGTCACATCAGGCTGTCGAAGAACAGGAGCAGAGGAGAAGGACTCTTTGAGAAACTGGAAGGCTTGAAGAGCCTCAGAGGACCATTGTTTAGTATTGGCCCCTTTACGAGTTAGGGCCACAATAGGAGATGCAATCGAGGAAAAATCTTGAATGAAGCGTCTATAGTAATTGGCAAAACCTAAAAAACGCTGAATTGCACGAAGAGTAGTTGGCTGAGGCCAATGTAACACAGCATTCACCTTTTCTGGATCCATCTGAAGACCAACTCCGGAGACAATATATCCCAGAAATGGAATCTGGGGCAACTCGAATGAACATTTTTCTAACTTGCAGAATAATGAATTTCTCCGGAGTCTGGAAAGGACCTCTGCCACATGTTGATGATGAGAAGGCAGGTCCTGCGAAAAGATCAATATGTCGTCCAGATAGACGACGACACAAACATATAACAAGTCCCGGAAGTTCTCATTAATGAAACCCTGGAAAACAGCGGGGGCATTACATAACCCAAAGGGCATTACTAAATATTCATAATGCCCGTCTCTGGTGTTGAAAGCTGTCTTCCATTCGTCACCGGACCTGATTCAAATTAAATTGTAGGCACCACGAAAATCCAACTTGGTAAAGATCCGGGCTCCCTTGATACGATCAAATAACTCAGTAATTAATGGAATGGGATACCGATTTTTGATAGTTATGGCATTAAGTCCACGGAAATCTATGCAGGGGCATAATGACCCATCCTTCTCTTTTACAAAGAAAAACCCTGCTCCAGCGGGAGAGGTAGAAGGTCGAATAAATCCTCGCTGGAGATTCTCTTGGATGTATTCAGATGTAGCTTGAGTTTCAGGTAACGAAAGTGGATACACACGTCCCCTGGGAGGAGTCTTGCCAGGTTGAAGATCAATCGGACAGTCCCACGAACGATGAGGAGGAAGACGTTCAGACTGAGTTTTATCAAATACATCGGCAAAAGAAGCATACTGAGGAGGAAGTCCCGGTGAACAAGGTGAAATGGAGGATTGCTGCATTTTGAGAGTTGCGAGAGGCAACGATGATGACATTCAGGACCCCAAGACGTAACTTGAGGAGTGTGCCAGTCAATCTGAGGAGAGTGACGTTGAAGCCATGGAAGGCCTAATACAATCGGACTGGTAGTAACAGGAAGAATTAGAAATGAAATTTCTTCCTGGTGTAATACACCAATTTGAAGGGTTACTGGAGACATACTCTGGGTGATGAGACCATTAATAATGCGTGATCCATCGATAGCAGTCACAGTAATAGGTATTTTCAAAGTAATCACTGGTAGGGACCATTGATTCACGAGGGATTTAGAAATAAAATTTCCTGCAGCTCCAGAGTCAATAAGTGCTTGGGACTTAAACGATTTGGTAGCAAAGGAAACTGTAACATCAAAAGCACAAACTTTTAATTTCGTAGAACATGGAAAGGACTCCAGGGACCCTAACTTCACCTCTCCAGAACTGGTTAGGGCCTGGCATTTCCCGATTTTTTAGGGCATGAATTGAGCATATGAGTAGACTCAGCACAATAGATACAAAGTCTATTTTTTACTCTTCGGTCCCTCTCCTCTGAAGTTAATTTGGAGCGACCTATCTCCATGGGTATCATCGGAGATGAAACTGGGCGAACTTGAGGGCTTGAGCGAAGAGGTGGTTTAAATGAAGTTGTTTTTTCAGACTCTCTTTCACGAAATCTCATGTCTACACGGTGGCAAAGAGAAATCAAATCTTCTAGAGAAGTAGGTAATTCTTGAGTAGTCAGTGCATCTTTAATTTTATCAGAAAGCCCCTGCCAGAAGGAGGCAATTAACGCTTCAGTGTTCCACTGAAGTTCAGAGGCTAATATCCGAAATTGAATGACGTACTGGCCTACAGTACGAGAACCCTGACTTAGACGGAGGATGCTGGATGCAGCGGAAATAACACGACCAGGTTCATCAAATACACTTCGAAACGTGGAAATAAATTTGGCACTATCTTGTAATAATGGATCATTTCTTTCCCACAGAGGGGAAGCCCATGCGAGAGCTTGTCCGGAAAACAAGGAAATGAGATAGGCCACTCTGGAATGATGAGTAGAGAAATTGTGAGGTTGAAGCTCAAAATGAACTGAGCATTGATTTAGAAAACCCCTGCATGTTTTGGGGTCTCCATCATATTTTGACGGAGTAGGCAGGTGAAGCGTGGAAGCAGTAGACACCTGGGATGGCACTGGGGAAACGGAGGAAGGCACAGGAGCATCAACAGTAGCTGTGATATTTTGCACAGCCGTTCTTTGGGAGGCTAACGCCTGGCAACATTGCAGCAAATGTTGTTGGCGAACATCCTGTTGTTCAATACGGGTAACCAGATGCTGCAGCATCTCTTTAGTTGTAGATTCCGCACCTGGGTCTGTCAGTGCCTGATCTTACTGTCACGGGCACTAGGAGTCTTTGCCCAGGATATCACCAGATGATGGACTTACCAGAGTAATATAGTTGGTACTATGGTTCTCTGGTAGCAGGGTGACAACGGAACAGGAGAAACAGCAGATGGTGAGAGAATGCTCAAGGAAAGTCTATGACTAGCAGCAACTGGTAATGAGTAGATGAATGTACACGAGGAACCAGATGGACAGGGAAACGTGAGGAAAGTCAGTGGTCTGCGTATAGCAAGTTGTACCACTGCTTATGTGAGAGGATACTTGAAACTGGTGTCGCAGGGAACAGGAGTCAGTGGTCTGCGTCAGCAAGTTGTACCACTGCTATATATATGTGAGGAGGGGCACGAGGAGATGAATGTAAAGCAGAGTATATATACGGGGCACACAGAACTGGATCCCACGATGATATCCACAATACAACGATAACTGACAAGCACTGCTTGAAGTATACAAAGTCACAATAGCTATCCAGGCAATAGGAAACAAAGTCAATGGTAACAATAGCTTCAGTGGATAGGAGGCTCCGGAGGAGAACACAACTCAGTCCAGATGGATATGCAATACAAAAGCAAAGTCAATGGAAAGTATGCATACCGCGGTTCAGGAGAGCAGGCTGTCAGAGACGTGCAGGGATACCTGAACGGCTGAAGGCCGGCAGGAGGAGAGACCACTGGAGGGTGGAAGCGGTAATCAGGTTGGTGCAGCGCATGGCAGGTAATCCAGAATCAACGAAGCAATACTCAGGAAGCAGTAGTAAGTGGAACTGGAAACATGAAAAACACGGGAGAGTTGAGGCTGTCTGGTATCCAGTAGTAGTGGTGGAGGCAGCGGAGAGAAGGCACGCTGAACACGGGAGAGTAGAGGCAGTCTGGAACTCTGTAGTAGTAACGGAGGCAGCGGAAAGCTGACACGATAAACCCAGGAGAGTTGAGACGATCAGGAACTCTGTAGTAGTAACGGAGGCAGCGGATAGGAATCAGCTGAGTGCAGGCACGATGAACACAGGAGAGTTGAAGTGGTCTGGAAACCACAATAGCAGTAAACAGGAATCAGCAGGAGCTGAATACACGAGGAACACAGGAACACCTTCAGAGGCTCATGGGGAATGAGACTCCAAGATCAGGCAACCAAGTAATGATCACAGGTGGTTTAAATAGGGAGGGTTGCCTGAACATCCAATCAATTAAAAGCAACAGGTACTGAAGGTTTCATAAGGGCTGCACATGCGCAGACCCTCAGGATGGCGGACGGCCACGGTTCCTGAACACACGGGAAATGGCACTCACAGTCCGGTGAGTGACAGCCCTGATGCCTCCCTTAATTTGTTCACCGTAAGAGCTATAAACATACAATCTTTTATACATGTTTTGAGGTGATTTTGTATGGTTTACTTTGTCATATTTTGCGCTTCCCCCCTTTTTTGTCTATTTTAACCTCATGTATCAAACTCCCATTGTCCCATAGATTGTAAGCTAGCGAGCAGGGCCTTCTCACCTTGTTGTCTGTTTTACCCAGTTTGATTATTAGTTTACTGTGTTTGCCACTAATTATAAAGCGTTACGGAATATGTTGGCGCTATATAAATAAATGATGATGATGATAAAGGTGAAATTCTGGAGATCAGTGATGTGTCTGGATGTCAAATCTATATGGAACTTTATTATATGGTCTCCATGAAGCTGTACAGCAGAAGCTGATTAGTTAGAGACAGCGTGGGCATTATTGGGTAGATTAATGTATTTAATAAAGTCATAAACATCCTAATGAAGAGGGGCTTTACATGTGTGTATTTTATGTATAGTATTATTGACTTTTATGCTCTGTTGTTTCCATCACATAAGTGATGCAATTAAAAAATGACTCTAAATGGCTCATGGTCACTTCAAATATGACTTATTACTTTTATCTAACACTAAAGCCATAATGGCTCTAGTTCAATGAGTTTTATAACCGACATTAATATTCCATGTGCACAAATCAATACAGAGCAGCAACCCTAGTCTTTCAAGTAAAAAAAAAATCTTTCCACTTCAACTGTTAATTTAACCTGTGCTAATAATATTTTAAGGAGCAGCAAATTGGAAAATGCTGTTTGAAATGTTTAGCGTGCAAAGGACCACTGCCAAGCTTTAGTTATGATTAATACTCTTTTACTTTATCGGGTTTTTTCCTGAAAGATGAATGTTTTCATGAATTCTTTAAGCATTGAACACTAACTTTTAAAGCCATTTAATTACATAAGTTACTCATTTTTATACAGAGACAGAAAAAACCTGTAAAATGTATACCCATGCCAAACATCCATACTCTACATCCCAGCCCTGCTCCTGTGGCATCACAGAGCTTGTCTATGGGCAGTCAGGTTAGTTCCTACAGAAAAGTACATTGGTAGTTTAGCTTAACATAGTAAATTAGAGAAAGTGAAGCTGTAGGACTGCCCGGGCTTCCAATTCCATTGTGCAGGTATAGACTGGCAATGCCAGGACATGCATTGGCAGAGGCCCCCGGAACTGGTTTATGCAACAGCAAGAATCCACTTACGGCCTCTTACGGCTGTATGCCAGTATCACAGTGAAGCTGAGTAGCTCACATGCCCCTGCAAAATTTTCTTAGTATTTTAATTGTGGCTATGGGAGATTTTGTATCACCACAATAAGTGGCGATAGAAAACCAACCACTTGATGGTAAATAGGCACCATAATGTGGTTTACTAAGTGCCCTATAATGAGTTAACACACTACTAGCTGAAAACCAGAATCCTAACTTCAGTTGCCATCTTTATTGTCGTGATGGATTGCACCTGAATGAGGAGGGGGCTGCAGTGCTAGGGGAGAGGATAGTTAGAAGGTTGGAGGAGATTTTAAACTAGGCTCCAGGGGGGAGGGGCAAGCAAGTATTTATGGGATAGACATTGAGAGTAGTAAGGAGGAATTTAACAAGAGTAAAGGGGGTGGAGAGGGGGGAAAGGGAAGCATAGCCGATAAGGAGCGGCCCTTTTTAAAGCAAAAAGAAATACCTAAGGGAGGCAATAGACTTAAGTGTATGCTTGCAAATGCAAGAAGCCTGACAGGTAAAATGGGGGAGTTAGAACTAGTAGCAATGAATGAGCAGTATGATATTATAGGTATTACTGAGACCTGGTGGGATGATACACATGACTGGGCAGTCAACTTGGAAGGCTATTCTCTCTTCAGGAGGGATAGGGTAAATAAAAGGGGAGGAGGAGTATGTCTTTATATTAAGCCAGAATTAAAACCAAGTATTCAGGAAGTTATATACGAGAATATTGGTGATAATATAGAGGCATTGTGGGTGGAAATATCCAGCGGAGGAAAAAGTTCAGAGAAGTTTCTGATAGGGATATGCTATAAACCGCCAGATATTAGTACGATTGAGGAAGCCCAACTTCTACAGCAAATTGAAAAGGCTACACAACTAGGTCAAATTTTAATTATGGGGGATTTTAATTATCCGGACATTGATTGGAGTACTGAGACCTGCGGTACAGCTAGGGGAAATAGGTTTCTGAGCACGCTAAAAGACCATTACATGTCCCAATTAGTTGAGGAACCAACTAGGAACCGGACTATACTGGACCTAGTAATAATGTAGACGTAATATCAAATATTCAAGTAAAGGAGCACTTGGGAAACAGTGATCATAATATGGTCTCATTTGAAATTAGTTTCCAGAAACAACAGTATAAGGGATCAACTAGGACTTTAAACTTTAAAAAGGCAAATTTTAATATGCTAAAGGAGTCTATAAAGAGCATAGACTGGGACAAAGCCTTTGAAGGAAAAAATACGGAAGACATGTGGGCTGTCTTTAAAATGTTGTTGGAAACATACACGTATAAGTTCATTCCTATGGGAAATAAATGTAAAAGAATTAAGTCTAAACCAATGTGGCTAAATAAAAAGGTAAGGGAAGAAATGCAAAGGAAGAAGCGTGCATTTAAATTGTTTAAGTCTGAAGGGTCAGAGGAGTCCTTCCATAGGTACAAGGAATGTAATAAAACATGCAAAAAGGAAATTAGATTGGCTAAATTAGAAAATGAAAGGCACGTTGCAAAAGAAAGTAAGACAAACCCCAAAAAGTTTTTTAAGTATATAAATGGCAAAAGGATTAAAAAAGATAATATAGGACCCCTAAGAAGTGAGATGGGTGAATTGATAAATGATACTAAGGAAAAAGCAGAGATATTAAACACGTTCTTTTCTTCAGTATTTACCAGAGAGGAACAAATGGCAGTAGTAATACATAAAAATGGAAATGAAACCATGCCATTAATTAATAGTTGGTTGTCAGAGGAAGAAGTCCAAAGGCGACTGAAGAATATTAAGATAAATAAAGCTCCAGGTCCAGATGGCATACACCCAAGGGTCCTTATGGAGTTAAACTCGGAAATAGCTAGACCGCTATTCTTAATTTTCAGAGATTCAATCTCATCAGGCTCAGTACCAAGGGATTGGCGAATAGCAGATGTGGTGCCGTTGTTTAAAAAGGGGACGAGATCACAACCAGAGAATTATAGACCTGTAAGCCTGACATCAATAGTGGGGAAACTACTTGAAGGTATTTTAAGGGACAGTATTCAGGATTACTTGGTACGCAATAAAATTATTAGTGGCAATCAACATGGATTTGTGAGGGATAGGTCATGTCAAACTAATCTAATTAGTTTCTACGAGGAAGTTAGTGGGAACTTAGACCAGGGCAGGACAGTAGATGTGGTCTACTTAGATTTTGCAAAGGCCTTTGATACAGTGCCACACAAGAGGTTGGTTTACAAAATAAGGGAACTGGGTCTAGAAATCAAAATTTGTACTTGGATCGAAAACTGGTTAGAGAATAGGGAACAGAGAGTTGTGATAAATGGAACATTTTCTAATTGGTCAAAGGTCTTAAGTGGAGTACCTCAAGGTTCCGTGCTGGGACCACTCCTTTTTAATATATTTATTAATGACCTTGGTGATGGTTTAGAGAGTAAAGTTTCTATTTTTGCAGATGACACTAAACTCTGTAAGGTAATAAAATCAGAGCAAGATGTAGCTTCTCTACAGAGAGACTTAAATAAACTGGAGGATTGGGTGGCTAAATGGAATATGAGGTTTAACACAGATAAATGTAAGGTTATGCATTCAGGGATCAAAAACAAGAACGCAATCTATAAATTAAATGGAATTAATTTGGGAGAATCTATAATGGAAAAGGATTTGGGAGTGCTCGTCGACAGTAGACTTAGCAATAGTGCTCAATGTCAAGCAGCAGCTGCAAGGGCAAACAAAGTATTGGCATGCATAAAAAGGGGCATAGATGCAAGGGAAGACAGTGTAATTTTGCCACTGTATAAATCGTTGGTAAGACCTCATCTTGAATATGCAGTACAGTTCTGGGCACCACTCTATAAAAAAGATAATTTGGAACTAGAAAGGGTTCAGAGAAGGGCGACAAAATTGATAAAGGGTATGGAATCATTAAGTTATGAGGAAAGGTTAGCCAGTTTAGGCATGTTTACTTTAGAAAAGAGGCGTCTAAGGGGAGATATGATTACTATGTACAAATACATTAGGGGTCAATACAGAGAGCTTTCATGGGAACTTTTTACCCCAAGGACCATACACAGGACACGTGGTCATCCCCTAAGGTTAGAGGAGAGGAAATTTCACAACCAGCAAAGGAAGGGGTTCTTTACAGTAAGGGCAGTCAATATATGGAATTCATTGCCAGGGAAGGTTGTGATGGCAGATTCAATAGATATGTTTAAGAAAGGGTTAGACAATTTTTTAGCGGAAAGGTGTATCCAGGGATACGACCGTTAATTTAAAATAAAGGATAGTAGTGGATATAGGGTAAAAATTGGATTGCAATATTGAGTCTGGGGGTATTTTCAAAATTGAAACAGATGGGCGGTTGCCTACTCTGGATTAATTTCAAATATAAGTGCAGGATCGCAGGAGATCCAATATAGGTTGAACTTGATGGACTGGTGTCTTTTTTCAACCTCATCAACTATGTAACTATGTAACTGTAAGTAATTAGAGGTTTCTAACTTAGGCCTGCTAAAGTCAACCTGTCTCTAGGTAGGTTAAATGTATTTATAAATATATATTTTACAAATGTATTTTACGCTTTTTATGGCTGTCTACCATACTGTCATCATTGCAATATCTGAGATTGTAATATTGGATATTTTACAGATGCAGCAGAGACAGTAAAAGACACAATGTTTTTTTTTTGCAATTAGCTCCAATATCCCAAGCTATTCACTACTAAACTAATATAACCTATATCACATACATACATTACTGAGCTCCATTTGTACTTGTGTAGTGCTTAACTACACATATTAGTTAATGCTAATGATACATTAGATTGGGATTGCTGACAAAGTTACACCATTATCAGCATACAAAATGTCATCACTGATGCTGGTGGTGTGACTATTGAAATTAACAGCTTTTAACATGTAAGAAAAACTTTTGTGATAAGTCAATTGGCACTTTTTGTTGGCTGGGTCATATCCCACATTAGTTATATTTCACTTGATGTCAAAAGATGATACGAAGGTTACATTGATAGTAAAATCACCATAAAAGGAGGCTGTCCTTTTGGTCAGTTAAACAATAAAAAGCAGATGTTTGTATACTGACTTAACTAAGAATATTAAAAACAGTAGAAAGTAAGTTTGTGATGCATAACATGACACTGTTGATTGCTATCTTGTATTTTACAACAGTGTATCCTGGCGTACCGCAAACGATTACAGACACCATGTCGTCGTTTATACGTGTTGTGTATTCACTTAACATTTGATGACTTGTATTGCCCGCCGCCGCCCCTATCATCATTCCTCGCCCCTCTTAGTACCACTCACTCTCTTGGTGTTTGTCCAAGCGCTGAGTTCATTCGGTTCACAGACTCCTTCTTCTTAGTTTGTTTAGACGACATATTAGCAGCTCTAGATGTCTCGCAGTCTCACTAGTCACTGTGATCTCTGCACTGTTCTGTGTCAGAACACCGAGCGGCGCGTCCTATGGTTGCTAGGAGACAACTGTTACGCGCTTCCAGTGCAGAACGTCTGGGTCGTGAGCGCGCTTCGGAATTTTAGTACCTGATCACGTGGTGAGATTGCGTCAAAGCCAGATATGTTTTTTATATGCGTCCTCTTATTTTACACATATTTTTGCCTATTAGAACTATGGAAAGATATATGCAGGAATAACCTTTGTTTGAAGGTATATAGAGTTTATTTTGTTGGTGATTGGTTCTATATACTTGAAAAAAAGCAGTGGAGGTCTTGCAACTGTTGTACGATGACAGCGGATAGCTTGCTGGCCCATCGGAGCTATGGATCACCCATAAAGCCAGGATTATTTTTATTATGCATAAAAGTCCAGTTCAGTGTGTTATTGTTAAAATTGCACTGTAAATTCCATGATTCATCTCACCTGCCTATCACTTGATAAAACGAACTAACACTTAATGATGTCTTAATGTTTTCCTCTCTTAAACCACTATAAACACAGCTGCATACCTGCTAACTGTCCTGATTTTTGTGAAACAGTCCTGCTAGTGCATTTCTGGTTTGGGCAGCTTAGCACTTGACGCCTATGGCCACAACTTTTGTGACATGGGCATGCCCCTTTGTCGAAGGAGGCCATTTCCCAAGATAAGGATTTTAAATGTTGGAAGGTATGCTGTTGGGCTGCGGACATCCATGATTTCCTGAACAAAACTGCCACCGTAGGATTATTATTAGCATTGAATTGAGAGGCGCCACAGTACCCAGCTAAAGGGATGGGCTATGCAATAGAATGTAAGCTAAGGGCACATCTGAAACAAGAGGAACAAGTGGACAGTGCCACACTTGTATGGGTAGTATATTTGGGAGTAGGGTAAGCTCTAATAAATATATTGATTTTTAGAGAGTTTAAAGAATTGAAGACTGAGAGAGAGGTTAATCTGGCATGGTAGAAAATTACATAAGTGGTTTGTGGCATGTGAGAAGTTTTGTAGTTGGGAGTGAGAGCTGGTTGCCAGAGATGACATGAGGATCAGGTCATAGGTAGAGACTGGCTGGCAGACTTTAGCCCAGGGAGCAAGTACATTGCACTGGCCCATAAGTAGCGGCCTATCTTTAAAGTGTGGTTTTCGGTACAATATGTATTTATCAATATAAAAAAGGCTATTTTAGTGTTGCTTAAGCCGGTGATAGTTTATTATTATAACTGATAAATCTTAAATAATGAAAATAAATAATGCAGCAATAAACAAACCTCACTTATATTGCATTTTATTTTATATGTTCCTTCTCCCTACAGCACTTTATTTTTTTATTTATTTTTACACATACCTGGCTGATTATAATGGGATATAAATCATATAGAAATAGATTATATAATGATGTTCTATTATAGTACTGAACATTGGGGCTGATTTATCAAAATGCAAAAAGCCCCTTTGCTTTAAAAACCTGGGGGTATATTTACTAAACTGCAGGTTTGAAAAGTGGAGATGTTGCCTTTAGCAATCAGATTCTAGCTGGCATTTTGTAGAATGTACTAAATAAATGATAACTAGAATCTGATTGGTTGTTATAGGCAACATCTCCACTTTTTCAAACCCGCAGTTTAGTAAATACACCCACTGATGTTTTTGTCAGCAAAAGGATTTGTTTTTAGCTTTGCACTATATACTAATTAGGTTATTATTTGTTTTAGGGTTAACCTAAAACAAATAATATGATGGGTGCTATTGGGAGGAGGAGCAGAGCACTAGGTGTCAATCTGACACCCTTGCCCAGAGCTGGGGGGCCAGGGTGTACTTTAGACGGGGGGCCCTAAGATGTAACATGGTTATCATTTTAGACAAATACACAAGCAATACTGTGTGCATGCAATTCTGCCTTCATGAGTAGTACAATGTGAAGCAAGACATACCTCCCAACTGTCCTTCCAGTCATCACCAAATCCTGACTAAGCAAGACAGTCACCCAAATTTGCTCCAACAGATTGTCTTGCTCTGTCCTACCTGTTCTTGTCACTTTCACCACCTATGGCTGCTGGTGTCTTTAGATCAGTTGCTGCTTGTCCGGATCCTGGAATGTTGGGGGCCATATTTGGGGAAAAATGGGTACATGAAATTTAGAAAACACCAACCTGCCTCGATATTAAATAAAAATAGCACCCACGTTTTATAATTAGGCCTCCCTCCAGCCCCAACATTAAAAAAATCATATTTACATTTGATAAATAGATCTATTTCCCTTCAACTAGCCCCGACAATAAAAAATTAATAGCAAACACATTTAATAAATAAACCTATTTCCCTCCCTCCAAACAGCCCCAGCAATAATTTAAATAACATTTACATTTAACAAATATAACCATTTCCCACAACAATCACATGTATTAAATAATATATAATCACATTTAATAACCATTTCCCACAACAATCACAGGTATTAAATAATAAATAATCACATTTAATAAATAGACCTCATTTTCCGCAAACAGCCCACAATCAATAAATAGATCCCAAACCACCCCAGCATTAAATTAAAGGTCCAATTACCCCATCATAAATTCATAGGCCCCACTATTAGATTAAATTGCCCCACCATCACCCCACAAATAAAATATCACCCAATATTTAGCCCCCACCTTCACTCCACAATTAAATGAATAGCCTACCTCCCACATTATATTAAGACCCCCCCCCCCCTACCTCTCACACAGACTACATTCAATTACTGGCTCCCTCACACACACACACTGCATTAATTTACTGGCCCCCTCACACACTGCATTCATTTGCTGACCCCCTCACACACAAACTGCATTCATTTACTGGCCCCCTCACAGACACACTGCATTCATTTCCTGGTCCTCTCACACACACACTGCATTCATTTACTGGCCCCCTCACACACACACTGCATTCATTTACTGCCCCCCCCACACACACACACACATTGCATTCATTTACTGGCCCCCTCACACACTGCATTCATTTACTTCCCCCCCCCCCCCCACACACACACACATTGCATTCATTTACTGCCCCCCCCACACACTGCATTAATTTACTGGCCCCCTCACACACAAACTGCATTCATTTACTGGTCCTCTCACACACACACACTGCATTCATTTCCTGGTCCTCTCACACACACACTGCATTAATTTACTGGCCCCCTCACATACACACTGCATTCATTTACTGGCCCCCTCACACACACTTCATTCATTTACTGGCCCCCTCACACACACACTACATTCATTTACTGGCCCCCTCACACACACTACATTCATATGCTGGCCTCTCACACACATGCTACATTCATATGCTGACACACACGCACACTACATTCATATGCTGACCACACACACTACATTCAAATGCTGGCACACACTACTTTCCTATGCTGACACACACACACACACACACATACTATTACCGCACCCCCGTCACTTACCTGGTTCCATCCCTGCGCGCCGTGAAGTTTCTTCCTCTCTTGTTCACACATGGGACGGCACCAGTCACGCGGTGCGCATCCCATGTGACTACAATAGAACAACACACAGAGTGGGAGGGAGGGGGACGAATCTAAGGATCTGCGGCCAACGGGAGAAGGTGGCTGTTCCCGGTAGAGGGACCAGCCATCTAGTCTGTCTTTAGTTACCGGCCCAAAATCTTTTTTTGTCCGGCCCGGGGGGCATATGCCCCCCGTCCAGCCCACCCCTGGTTATAGGTATATCTAAGATGGCAAAAGGGAGTGTATTTTGAGATGAGATTTGAGATGTATGCAGAGGTGGGGTTGCTGAGATCTTTGTAGCTAAGGATGTGTAATTTAAATTGGATTCTTGAGGGGACAGAGGAAGCCATTGTAGGGATTTTAACTGGGTGCAGTATATGAAGAGCGGTGAGAGAGGAAGATCAGTCTTGCTGTGGCATTTCTTGCTGTGATTGCAGTTGCCAGCTCTGTTTGGTTGCAGGACCCTTTGTGCCCAATTGTCAGCATCCTGGGCCTCGTCGTATCAGAGCTGCAGAAACTGCCTACTCTGTTAACTCCAGACAGAGGGCAGTAAAGTATCCTTCATCTTAAACAAAGGGGTTTCTCTGTTTTAACAATTTGGAATACGGGACTCAACTAATTTATCTGGAGGGGGAGAATTTCAGCATGATCCAGACCAACCCCCATCACAGTGTCTGGGTGCAATCGTGTTCCTGGCATCTTATCATTGTGGACACTTGTTCACTACAACATATAATCTTCAATATGATTAGTTAAGTAAAATTAGTGATATATGCTGTGCATACAGTTTTTAATATCTTTCTTTATATATTCCATTATAATTTGCATGAATTACATTGTATATTGTACACTTACACATGTGTCCATGATTATGAATTGATAGATTTATAATTATGTTCCGCCACACATCTCTAGAGATATAATTTTATATTCTTTATATTGTTCCATTTTATATTGTTTGATTATTAATTTGGTATGTACTTTAAAGATGACAACAGTAGTAATATGTAAATATAGCAGTTGTAATTATATTGGTTATAATCTGCAGTTTACAATTGTATTTAATAACTAAAAATCAATGAGCGTTAATGCTTCATTGTGTCATTGTATTGCATGATTAATATCTCTTTGTGCATAGAGTCACTATGGCAATTTATGCTTATATCGGATTTGCTGGGTTACGTACATGTGACCAGCCGCATGACAGCAAGATACGGAACTGTACTGATTATTACTGCTTCTTGATTGGCTTTCTGGGATTGCATCATTCAAATATATTGCAGAGCTTATAAACTGATCCTTACAATTTGTTCATCATCTAACTGCTATTTCACTGGTAACATGTGAGTTCTGAACAAGTATGGACTAACCACTTAATTGATTGGGACTTGATTACTACTTTTTATATAAGAATACCCTCATTATAGGTGTCTTATTAATTCTATATGCATCGATATGTTGCTTATAAGCGAATCATTATGATTCATAGAATGTCTGGGCACATATTATTTATGTTAGTTATATCTAGCGTCATAATTGGTTTTAATTTATCTTAATAAATATACTTTTTCTGTGTAAAGCGCTTTCTTACCTTTTCACTTAAGGCAAAAAGTGGGAATGGCTAGTACAATACAAGCATAAATGCAATTCTCCTATTCTAGCTCTTTCTGGTTCTGATAATGGGCCACGAACAGTGCCCACTTGCATAGATTAATTATCAAGGTCAGGGGTTCTCATAGTCAAAGATTCAAATGGTACAATATGTGGATTAACAGAAACCATGATTGTTGTGCTCACATTTTTCTTGAGCACACTTAGTCATTATCCAGGCAAACTAATTCACCTAGTACCAATTGTAATGCAGTAGTCCATTAAATTATCCAGGCAAGCTTATTCATCCTTTATATTAGCATAAGGCCCAATTGAAACTGATGTTTCTTAGTTAACATATTCCAGTTGGTATACAGATTCGCGCAGCCTGTTTGAGAACAGAATTAGCAGTTGCTGCTCAACTGAGATCATCAAATTCTTGAACAAAGGCTGTAAAAGAATTCAACATGCAGTCCTGTCTTTCTTGTAAAGGAGTAGCCCAGGCCAGTTCACCTTTTAGGAATGTCCAAATCATACCCACTTTGAGTACATCAATGATGGCAAAATCTCACAAAATCTAATCTCCAGCCAGGGTACAGCACCAAGGCAACTGCAGTGGAAACGATTGACAGCCAGCAAATTACAAATGGGAACTTGTATATATGATTGTACTCATCGAACCTTGAAGCGGTAAAGATAACTTGGAGTAGTAGAGTTGAAGCCAAATCCTCAGTTAAGGTATAGCACCGAGAACACCATGGTGCAAACGATGAATGGCCTGTGAGAGGCAGATGAAACCGATTCAGTAACAACTGGGTCAGGAGTTGGTATAATTTCACCAGTAGAGTCACCCATGGGTTCCCTAGCAATAAGCAACACCAACAATAAACAATACACTGATGTTTATAGTCACGACTGAATACTGGAGCAGCGTTCACTGTAGACAAACTATGGTCAAAACAAATAGCCAGTTCAGAATGGCAGGCAGCAATCAAACAGGCACATGGAGGCCAGATCATATGCATGTGTGTGTGTGTGTGTGTGTATATATATATATATATATATATATATATATATATATGACTCTGGGCTTCTGAGTCCCAGACTGAGTCATACCTGACACAGTTTGTGACAGGGTGTCCTCAGCTTAGTATGTGGTACTGGAGTCGAATGAGCGAATTAGTTCCACCGATACTCATAGACATCCAACTTAGGGTCTCATGTAGAGTTGGACGCAAACTGTGTTTTTAGCGTACGATATACCCTTTTACTTTTGCGCATGGCCACAGTGTACTAATTATGTTCAGGGCCGCCATCAGTGGGGTATGGGGGTACAGGCTTATGGGCCATGGGCTCAACAGGGGGCCCGCTGTACCTGATGGCAGCTGTCCTTTCCTGCGTCTCTGCTGCTGTCTGCCTGCTTCTGTGAGCTTGGCTGTCACAGCCAGGCAGCTGTCAAACGCGATCGCAGGGGACTAATAGCTCCGCCCCTACAATCATGTGATCTGCCCCTCTCCCTGTTAGTTCCTGGTGTAACCTGACATCACACTGATGTTCTCGCTGCCGCTGAAGAAAGAAGATGAGAGGTTGCAGAAATCGCTGCTGCTGCTGTGAGCCTGGCAGTGGCAGGCAGCTGTGAAATGCTTATCGGAGATGAATGGTGAGGGAAATATCGTACATTCACCAGTGTCATGTGACCCTCAACCTCTCTGTCAGTTGATGGTGTGACCTCACGTTACACTCATCTTGCCGCCACCACTGTAGGAAGGAGCGCTTTGCCATCAAAACAGAGGAGAGGCTGCAGCAACATTGTAATCTTGTGAATAATTTAATTTTACTTTTTATAAACGGGCAGGTTGAGGAGGTATAGTGGGTCAGTGTTATTATGGTTAATTAAGGGGCACGTTGATAGTTCTAGTGAGTATGTAACAACCATGGTGGTAGATATGTGGAGTGGTCTGATGGGCATGTAAAGGGCACGTGGGGAGGACTGAGGGCACAAAGAGGCTTTTAGTGGCAATTGAATGCCATTTGGGAAAATTTTGATGAGGGGCATGTGAGGGCATTTTAGGATCAGTGATGTGGACATGCCAAGGTACAGTTTAGAAGTTTGTATAATATAGTGTGTGGTTTTATGTACTGTGTTCACTTATTGTTCGGCATTCCATATCTAATGTGCCTATATATTTTCCAAACAGGTCCCAACATTCCATTCAGACAAGAAACCAGAAGAAGGTTATAAAAGCTGTAATGACAGGGAAGGGAGAACAACACAGTCCACAAACAGCCTTGTCCTTTAGTTCTTCTATTTTTTTTTTCCTAAAATCTCTTTCTAACTCTCTCTCTCTACCTCTCTTATTGCTGCTAGTAAGATTGCACCTAAATCAACCATTTATCGGATCATCAAGAACTTCAAGGAGAGAGGTACAATAGTTGTGAAGAAGGCTTCAGGGTGCCCAAGAACGTCCAGAAAGCGGCAGGACCGTCTCCTATAGTTGATTCAGCTGCGGGATTGGGGCACTACAAGTGCAGAGCTTGCTCAGGTTTGAGTGCATGTGCACGCATAGCGAGTGGAAGACTTTTGGAGGCTGTCCTGGTGTCAAGAATGCCAACAAAGAAGCCTTTTCTTTCCAGGGAAAACATCAGGGACAGACTGATATTCTGCAAAAGGTACAGGGATTGGACTGCTGAGGACTTGGGTAAAGTCATTTTCTCTGATGAATCTCCTTTCTGATTGTTTGGGGCATCTGGAAAAATGTTTGTCCGGAGAAGGAAAGGTGAGTGCTACCATCAGTCCTGTGTCGTGCCAACAGTAAAGCATCCTGAGACCATTCATGTGTGGGGTTGCTTCTCAGCCAAGGGAGTGGGCTCACTCCCAATTTTGCCTAAGAACACAGCCATGAATAAAGAATGGTACCAAAACATCCTTCAAGAGCAACTTCTCCCAACCATCCAAGAACAGTTTGGTGACGAACAATAACTTTTTCAGCATGATGGAGCACCTTGCCTAAGGCAAAACTGATATTTAAGTGGCTCGGGGATCAAAACATCCATATTTTGGGTCCATGGCCAGAAAACTTAATCCCATTGAGAACTTGTGGTCACTCCTCAAGAGGCGGGTGGACAAACATAAACCCACAAATTCTGACAAACTCCAAGCATTGATTAGGCAAGAATGGGCGGCCATCAGTAATTATGTGGCCCAGAAGTTGATTGACAGCATGTCAGAGCGAATTGCAGAGGTCTTCAAAAAGAAGGGTCAACACTGCAAATATTGACTCTTTGCATAAATTTAATGTAATTGTCAAGAAAAGCCTTTGGCACTTAGGAAATACTTGTAATTTTACTTCA
Source organism: Mixophyes fleayi (assembly GCF_038048845.1). Lineage (NCBI taxonomy): Eukaryota > Metazoa > Chordata > Amphibia > Anura > Limnodynastidae > Mixophyes > Mixophyes fleayi. The sequence goes on from NC_134404.1 coordinate 272,198,119, forward strand.
GTATACCATAGCAACATGTGACAAAAAGGCCTAAAAACACTGAAGTCGTAAAGTTTGTGAAAATCAATACTTGTGTCATTCTCAAAACTTTTGGCTATGACTGTACAGGCCCATCGGGAAAAAATTGTCTGTTATACTTTCTGAGGCAAATCCCACGTAACCGAAAGATTCAGAAGAAGCATAGTAGAGAAGAGTTGATTCATGAAGTAGATGCTGAAACATTATTCAAAATAAATGTGTTTTTTGTGGTACTTGATTACATCATTAGTGAGCTGAAACAGCATTTTCAATTCATGCAAAATTTTGAAATTTGTTTCCTACAATTTTAAAATTGAGGACTCTGCCGGAAGAAGAATTAGTGTCATTCACTGAAGTTCTGGTCTCCAGGGGGTAAATGTATCAATCTGCGGGTTCTTCAACACCCGCGTGTTCAGCCTCTTCCGCGATTAAATTTCAAGCGGCGCTGCATTGTAAAGGGAAGTTAACCCTTTACAATGCAGCGCCGCTTGAAATTTAATCGCGGAAGAGGCTGAACACGCGGGTGTTGAAGAACCCGCAGATTGATACATTTACCCCCAGATATCCAGAAGATCTTACAGCATCTTTATTAAGTGAACTTCAACACCTCTGAAAATTCTACAATGCTACAGTTAAGAGCCCCTTGGGTACACTTGACTTGCTGAATAACATACACAGCCTACAACTTTTCAAGAGATATTTGGAGAAGTTTGCATTGCTATCAGAATTTTCACCATCCTTCCACTTTCTGTGGCTGAAGGAGAACAAGCATTTAGCAAACTGTCCTTAATTAAAAACTATCTGCGTTCAACAATGAGTGAACAACATTTGAACAGCCTTGCACTTCACTCCATTGAACACGAACTTGCACAGAAATTAAATTTTAAAGCCCCAATACAAGATTTTGCATCCAGTAGAGTGAAAAGGTGGTCAACTAATCTGTAAAAAATCTTAAACCTTTTCATCTTTCTTGAGGGTTGGAGGGAAGGTGGGGGCACTCGGGGGGGGGGGGGGGGGTATCTGTCTGTTTCATCTGCCCCACGATTTCTGATGACATCCCTGGTTATGTTTGCAGCGATATGAAAACTGAGTCGCATCTCATGCTTACGGCCACTTGTGGCCCCATACAATTGAAATGCAGAACTGGGGAAGGAGAGGGCATAAAGGGGAGTTTTGGCACAAATGCAACTTATGTAGGCTCAGACACATATGCGACTGTTAGGTGATAGAAAGCTTGCAGGTGCTTAATCACCGGTGTAAGTTTCATAGTGATGACCATCAGCTTAGACATGTCTGGCTCAATATTTCTTTGTAACATACGTCTTTTTTTGGGGGGGCGGGGGGGGGGGGGGAGGTGTAATTTCCACTTGCATTTTAGACTTCATCCAGCTCTACTTGAGGCTCTACATGTTGTCCTGCCAGGCAGTGCAGGATTTGAAAACAGCTGTCAGATTCTTCATTTTTTTCAGGTTCTTGGCTGCTATCAGAGGGGTTTTTGGGCACAGAGTATTTATTCACTGACTTGAAGACAGTGGGAGATTTCAAACAGTGTTTCAAGTGGTAGGTGCAGCGCTGGTAAGTTACAGTGGTGCCCATATAATTACCACAACATTTATTAAAATTAATAAAACTTATCTAAGCTCTGTGTCTTGGTTTCTTGGAGAGTTACTTTTCTGTCATGGTTATCTAGCCTAGCCTGGACTGACTCAATGCTTTAACATGGGGAGTCTTCTTTATATATTTTATCAGATGGGGTGGTGGAGCGGAGGAACTGAGCTCACTCTCACAGACCCAGTTTTTATTTCAGCATCCAGTGGTGATCAGCCTGTCACTTTAATCTTACTGCCACTGATAACATATGTGAATTACACCCAATAGGAAGCCTCCATACTCTATCTTGCTTTTCTTACTCTTGTTAGACTTATGTTAATGCTGTAAAACATATGTGAATGTGCAGGAATGGGAACCTATTAATATCAGTAGTGAATAAAATTGAGAGAATAAATAAACTGATAAATAATTAAAATATTAGATTGTAAGCCTGCGAGCAGGGCCCACTTACTGCTTTATATGTCAGTCTGATCTACCCATTCTTATTTTATTAGTGTGTCAAATCTAAATCAGATTGCTCACCTGTAAGTGTCAGTCTATCAGTTTATGAGCCCATCGGACGGAGAGAATAAAAGACATTGCGAATTCTGTGTGTACAATTATCTCTGATTTATTAGTTACAAGTTCATCTATGTAGCACAAAATCACGTATTACAAAAAACTATGCCCCAAAAGGTTTTAACAACTCTTGCTTCCTTTACACAGCTCTTGCTACATTCTCACATTTTCACACACAAATTCTCCCCTGGGGGGGGGGGGGGGGGGGGGGTGGTTGGTTTATCACCTGTCTACCATATCCAAGGTCATGGGCATAGTTTCTTGCAAACAATGAATAACTCCTACAAACTAGCTGTATCTAAGCTGTCAATGAGCTATAAGAGAATAAAATGGCTATAAGGCAACAAGATGGCGTCAGCTTAGCAAAATCACATTTGTAAAGTACTTTGACATATGCTGGCGCTATATAATTTTTAATAATAATAATAATAATAAATATTATACATGCTTTAGGTTTTTATACTGTGACAAATAAACAGGAAACTCCTGTTTAAATCCAGTTGTGCTAATCACAGAACAAGAACATCTGTCTCCGATTTAGCGAAACACATGGTAGGGTTAAACAACCATATAATATGATCACCATTAAGGGCAATTGGCTCAAATCTACCACTACAGAGGTTAGCCATAGTTGTCTTTACTTTGTTGAGATCACAATCCTCAACCCCACTAAAACCGATACCATTGCCATATTTGTCTTTGGATTGTTCTGCTTATAACCCCCAGTAAATCAAATTAGGATTGTAACTGAAAGAACTGCAATATAGAGTAGGAAATCCAGCAGCCTGGCTGATCCCGCTACCATGCTGTCACAGACTGTCCCTATGTCACTGACAGCAGTTAATGTAAGTTATATACAATTCAGATGATGTAAAATATAACATCATAAGAATCATTAAGCAACCAGCTTTGTTGAAATCTCCCGCTGCCTAGCTGAGTGCAGTGAATAAATTGTGATGTCAGCCAGGCAGCGGGAGATTTGAATACAGCTTTCAACATACTTTATTACATTACCTGCAATAAAGTATGCTGTTTAAAAAAAATAACCAAGAGGAACTTAACCCCACTAAACTAGATCCCGCTTTAATATCGATCCCAGATATTTAAAATTGGTCCTCTTTGAGCTATTAGAATGGTGTCCATATAATAAACAAGTACCTTTTTTGTTTTAGGACATAAACATTGACTTTACAATGTAAGAATTAGAAACAAACTATGCACAAACAACCCTACACGTAGGCAATGTCAACTAAATATGTACAATAGGAAAAAGAAAAGAAACAGTCCAAATATACTTAGTACAAAATGTATCCAAGATAAGAAAAATACTTTAAATGACAGTTATGTGGGTGTTGAATCAGTAATTGCCACATTTGAACAAAGCCATTCACATTATTCTCTGATATGGCTAGGGATTTTTATGGAGACATAATTTATTAAACCCGTTGCTACTGAGGGGGTTATAAATAAAAGATGTTATAAAGCAAAAAAGGGGTGTCTGTTCTTCTAATGAACATGTATCTGATGGCTGTCAAAATATGGGAAAAATGGGGGGAGGGGGGTTCCAGCCCTTCCAAATGTAGCAGAATATAGAAAGAATTCCCAAGGCACCTGTACGTGTAATCTGGTCATAATTATACAACAATCAGAGGTAAAAGAAGGACCAATAGAAGAGAGATATAATACCACTAGGTCCCCTAGATTGAAACTTCGCTAATACTCAGTTGATCGGTCATTGCTGTGCTTGGATTTTTCACATGCAAAGAAACTTGAGAATTGGGAAGCTGAACTGAATGATCAGAAAATAGTTTGCCACAAGTATTGTTGGGAGACTCACTAGAATACTGATAACCACAAATACTGAAGGATATCATAGACAAGGTCATGTCAACAAACATAAGAGAGTATTAATTGGGAAAGTTCTCCATGGCTATTATTTGAATGTTATACATGCTGAAACTTGCCTCAAACAAATTGAGATGCTAGGCACTGAGAACTTTATCAAGACTTGTGTGATGTTATAACCAATCGTAATGTGCCTTATATCCTACCAGATCATGTGTATTATATTTGTGGGAGAAGGGATTACACATGGTTAACTCAGAGTTCTAAAAGTATATGTTTCCTAGGTAGATTGGTTCCTGAGATCATGACTCGTTAACACATGATAAAATGACTTATATCCATCTAACAACTTGACCTCCATATGTACACACACCATTGCAAAAGAAATATGATTCCAGAGTAATAACCTGGGGCTACAAAGTTAATTACTGAAACTACAGGATTCCAAATCATGGTCACATTAGACCCCACCGAGACCATTCAGGGAACTCTAAATTCTAAATACAAACAAGACCTGGCACAATTAATTGACAATATCACAGAGATGTATGATGACACCTTCAGGTATACGGATAAGGAGCTACAAGCTTATAAGAAGGAGTTAATTCAGCATAAATTGGTGTTAAATTACCTTATATATATTACTGGTGGATATTGTGTGACATTAGCTACCCAATTTGGAGTTAAGTGCTGCACTCACATCACCAATAATACAGATGACCCTAAAGAAATAATTGACCGGAAAATGGATGAGATCCTTCAGTTAAAATGGGAATTCTGGAAGACCTATAATTCTTCACTGTATGAAATAGGATAAAAGTAGCAGTATGGTTCTCGTGGTTGAACCCAGCAAAATGGTCCTCAGGTGTAGGGGAATGGGTACAAAAATTGATTGCTAGTATAGACAAGCTCCTTATCCTTATAGTTGATGTCTGTATAGTAACTGGCTTATGTGTCAGATTTGTTACTAGTGTGTTGAAGTGTGGTAAACAATCAACTGAGGTGACCTGAAAATGACAATGTAATGCTATGATGGAGGACAGACGTCACTGAAAATTAAGATCCTGCAATAGAATCTTGAATGGCTGAGAGTGTTGGTTATACTTTCAAAGGATGGAACTGTCAAAGATAAATAGTTGGATGAAGAAGGTACATTAATAATTTCTGTACAGTACGAACAGCTGCGATGCAAATCGTACACAATGTAATAAAATGAAAGTGTCTTTCATATATCTTATAATCTTTTCATATAAAATATATTGTGGTGAAAAGTGCCAAATAATGTTTTCAACATCTGAATTATATCATGTTTGGTATCACTCAGTTTACAATTTAATGAGAACGCTTCCAGTGCTATTTATCTAGCATTCGCACATAGCGATTGATAGTTATGAATAATATCTTTTTTGTACACTAATAGCAAGCACTCACAGATCATTAAGGACCAGTTTAAACAAGTCTAGAGGCGGGAATCTGAAGTAAGGACTCCTGGCATTACTAAGAAGAATGACCAGAGGAATCCACCAATGCCACATCGAATATCTGAGAGTGCAAGACCCATCAACCAATGAATGAAGACTTTACAATTATAACTGTATGTCACTGTTACTATAAATAGATAATCTTTATTGGTAACGATAGTAAGAAAGCAACAATAGTTCCACCCCCCCCCCCCCCCTCCATGGCTTCTGAACTTTACAGATCCCTATGAAATTCAATAATGAGGTATCTTTTTCATGGCACTTTGCAAAATGGTCTGAGACACTGTGTCTCAAACCCTTTACTAATGTTTCTCTGATGCTCAGATATCCTTGTGTGTAGATTACGCATAGATCTTCCTGCATATTGTCTACCACACGGACATTCGAGTAGATGATTTTATTGCTATTGCAAGTCAGTTTGTTATGGATTTTGTGTGTTCAACCTGTAATGATTGATTTAAAAGTATTGATAGGTTTGGTGCTCTTATTTGGGTGAATTTTACAGGCGTGACAATGATTACAGTAGTAAATTCAACTGGTGTTTTCCCCTAGCATTGGGTACTAGTCTGGATACTGCTCTTGACCAATCTGTTCTTAAGGTTGTCTGCTTTTTATACAGACATTTGAGTCTTTCTGGCAATAGTTCTTTCAATTGGTCATCAAACAGTAGTATTCCCCAGTGTTTCCTTATTATCTTTTCTATTTTGAATCCCTAAATATAGTAATGATTGGGAGATGTATGGAGACATCATGGGGCCCTGTGTATTTCTTTACTAAAAGGCCATCTCTGTTTGTCTCCCGTATTTCTTTGCATGTCTGTTCAATAAGCTTCAAGAAATCTATTCTTGAGTGTTGTGGCCTGCAAGTTATACTGTTCCAGATTGGAGCAGTTCCGCTTAAGCCGTGTAAACTGGCCCTTCGGTATATAGCCAGATATTGTAATGGTGGAATATAGGCATTGAAGTCCACCTTCTTGAGGAAAGTTCTAGTCTCGATTTGGTTATTTTGTAGTATCTAAGTCCATTAATTCCACCCTTTCCGTACTGATGTTGGGGGTAAAGTGAATGTTTAAGTCATTATCATTGATGCAAAGAAAGAACAGGTCAAGTTCTTCTCTGGTCCCTGTCCATATGCATGACATCATGTATGAACTTCTACCACTGCAGGATATTGCTTATGTAGGGGTTGTTCTCCCAAATGCATTGATTCTTCCAGTGGGCCATAAACAGACTTGCGTAACTGGGTGTCACGGGCACTAGGAGTTCTGCCCAGGATTCACCAGGTGACTATGCTTACCAGAGGGGCGGAGTTTGCACAGTGGTCCTCTGGCAGCAGGGTGAATAGTGGAACGTATATAACAGCAGATGGAGAGAGGATGCCAATGAAATTGATGATAGTCAGTGACTTGCAGCTATACTGGTAGATGAGTCAGCGACTTGCAGCTATACTGGTAGATGAGTCAGCGACTTGCAGCTATAGTGGAAGGCAGGTTTCAACCACGGAGAGCCGGGTGGACATGAGCAGCTGAAGAAAGGTAATGGGAGAGTCAGTGGTCTGCGCTCAGCAAGTTGTACCACTGCTGTGAAGGGAAGACTTGTCCAGGTGCAGGTAGGTAGCGGGAAGTCAGTGGTCTGCGTTCAGCAAGTTGTACCACTGCTGTGATGAGAAGACTTGTCCAGGTGCAGGTAGGTAGCGGGAAGTCAGTGGTCTGCATTCAGCAAGTTGTACCACTGCTGTGGTGAGAAGACTTGTCCAGGTGCAGGTAGGGTAGCGGGAAGTCAGTGGTCTGCGTTCAGCAAGTTGTACCACTGCTGTGATGATAAGACTTGTCCAGGTGCAGGTAGGTAGAGGAGGCGTCAGTGGTCTACGGACAGCAAGTTGTACCACTGCGAGGAGGTGAGGACTTGTCCAGGTGCGGATAAGTGGAGGAATGAATAGAGTCAATAATTGTATGAATGCAATGAGAGCACAGAGGAACTTGCTCCAAACAGATATGCAGCGTTATAGCTAATAGTCTATAGCGGGTATGGATACCGCTGCTGAGTAGGGAAGCTTGGCCTAAGCGGATATGCAAGGTAACAGTTGAAAGTCAATAGCAAGTAAGCATACCGCTGATGAGTAGAGACGCTTGTCCACGAGGATATGCAGGCACAGCAGGAGCGCTGAACGGCTGAAGCGGGTATGGGAACCACAGGTGAGCAGAGCAGGTAATCCAACAGACAGCTGAGGACACGAGCAGGATACAAGAGTCAGTAGCGGGTATGAGAACCACCGATGAGTAGAGCAGGTAATCAGCAGGAAGCTGAAGACACGAGCAGGACACAGGAGTCCGTAGCGGGTATGGGAACCACCGATGAGTAGAGCAGGTAATCAGCAGGAAACTGAAGACACGAGCAGGACACAGGAGACACCTTCAGAGACTCACAGGGAATGAAACTCAAGATCAGGCAACGATGTAATGAGCACAGGTGCCTTAAATAGGGAGAGGTGCCTGATCCTCCAATTAGATTAAAAGCAAAGGTCATAAGAGTTCTTGGGTGCTGCGCATGCGCAGTCCATCAAGATGGCGGACGGCAGAGGCTCAGGACAGGCGCTGGCAGGAAGGCTAGAGAACCACGCACCAGCGCAGAGGCACTCGCGGTCCAATGAGTGACACTGGGAGTGAATTTCGTTCCAATTGCAGTCCCGTGAATCTGTCTATAGTACCCACTGGTAGTTCAAAAATAAATGTGATGTAATACAAAGTGAATGCTGTCCTGAAGTCTGTTTGTTTAATAGGTAACTTAGCATAATTAATTTACTCCCTCCTATACATACAGGAACAATCCCAACTAGCTCCAATTATATTTATGCATTTCTGAAGGACAAATATGTTTTTATATGACTTCACACCTGAATACATAAGGTTAAAATTATTTATGGTTATATGGGAGATCAGAGACTTTAATCTAGTTTCTATATTCTTACAAAATGTAGCGACATCAACAACATTTATCATGCTTATACTGTTGCTGACCAACCTTTCTCTACCATCACAGAAGATGATTCACTAATCATCTATTACGAATGGGTCTTTAACCCACAGCTGACTATCTTGGTGAACAGCCAATTACCTTTTAAGAAGCTCATGACTACCCTATTCATAAGAACCTCAAATCAGTCTACTCTGCAGACATTCCTGAGGATTCCAGTTCTTTAGTGAATTGCATTGGAATACTTTATTCATCAAACAACTAAAACATATTTACAGAATAGAAACACTCATATGAAATACCGGTGAGAGTGTTTACTACGATACATCGCATGCGCACCAGCAGCCAACACACCACTGGGAGTTTGGAACTCATCTGGAGGCAGAACTACCTGTGACCTGCATAGTAGGAACTGAACCGGGGACCTGGGAACTACACCAGAGGGTGGGGTAAGTTACTCCTGCTGATTTTCTGCTACTGCCTACAAACTAATGCACGTTTATTACTAGTGTCGATTGGAGGCATTTTGGATTGAGTTTTCTTCTATGCTTGAGTCATGTATAAGGAAAGACGCTTCGGAAGAATCATTTGGTCACTGTGTTACTAAGAACTGATTTCTATGGAGGAATCTCAATTAGACTATATATTTGAAAAGAATCACCTCTATTGTGTGTACACTCAGAATTGAGAGCTCTAAAGGACCATTTTTTAACTACCGCATTTATATATATATGCATATATTTTGTTGGAGTGAACTACATAATTTATCAGTGCACTGCTTTTTGATGTATAAGTTATACATTGATGCTTAGTTTTACAATACAATTGTTCACTTTCATTACCTATGTCTTGTATAATTATCACCTGTTTACATGTACAGGCAGCTTGGGAATTCTTTCTAAATAAGAGATGTATCTGCCTTTGCATCAGCAGTATATATATGATAAGTCATCATCATCAGCACATACTTGCACAAGCCCTATAACAGTTGCATTCTCCTATGCATGTTTCTTTAGGTCTGCATGAGCCGGATTTGCGTGAACACAAGTTCTTGCCCGGCGCCTTCCCTCCTCAGACACAGGCAGACGTAAGTGCCAGAAACACGCAAGTCTGCATAGGAGCATATGCATGTGCATCCATAGAGCTATTTCATGCAAAATACGCTACGCAAACTAGCGTATGTCCCACTCTGAATCAGCCCCATTGATTTCAGCTTACACTATATTTTATCCACCATCTTGCAATTGAGCTTTTAAATTACTTTTTTCAACTGGATGTATTTGCCATGCACGCAACTTGTGCTCTTGTGTAAATGCCAAACAAACTATGTCAAAGATCATTATGTTGATTCTATTCAAGCACTGCCCTTATCGCGCTGACCACTATGTTTTCTGCATATCTGACAAAAAAGGATCACCTTGAAGTGAGAGATTATTGCCTGATCCATTAGGTTTTTTTACTGCTATTGTGAGGAACAGACATAATTGCTCCTATTCTCATGATACATTGATATAATGTGAGTGTTTTACATTCCTTTATTAAACTGGGTCACAGTAATAACTAAGAGACCTAAGAGAATCGTTTTGATATCCTTATGATTCTTCCAAAAAGTAAGTGCAGTTTTGATTTTTACGTAACCCCACTGTTGGGACTAAGTAAAGAATACTTGATTTCTTGTCTCTATCCCCATTTAGGGGCCCTCATGTTGATTTGACTTTTTCTAACCTCCATCTGACTTTATGGCTAGATTACCTATTTTGTCTCCATTTACATACCTGCCGACCATGTGCCTGCACATATAATATTTTTTTGTTGTAAATCACATGATATAAAATAAAGTTACATTCCATGCTTAGGCTAAATAATTAAATGTAATTAATGTTAATGAAATAATGTTACTAAACACATAAGCACATTTATATATTTAACTGTTATTTAAAATGGTTGTGTGATGAATACAACTACCACAGTAAAGAAGTTTAAGAAAATAAACTGTGGGAATTACTTTGAAGTTGTGATTGTGGCTATTAGACTGCATTGTTAATTAGCTTATATACAAACCAAAGTAAAATCAACCTGTTTCCCTAAAGAGTCATTTAGTTTCCAGGAGCACTAGAAGTTACTTATCATTTAGCATTTTAAACAGCACAGCTATAATTTTCTTTTCTTGTTGCTTCAGTAAAAATGTTCTTTTTCTACAATCACTCTACACTTGTAAAGTACCATCTACCTATTGTCTAATTACAATGGGGATGTGTGGTGTATGGTACAAATTAGAGATATGCACAGACCCTAGTGTTATGGTTTAGGTTTTGGTTCCAAAAAACATCTTCATTTTTTGGTTTTGTCCAAGAAACCTCATTGGTGTTATTTTTGGATCTGGATTTCCTTAAAAATTGATTGTGAAAAACAAGTAAAGTTGTGTAAGTTTGTGTTCTTTTTGTACCTATATTAGTATTTATATAATTAACATCCATTTTTCAGTCTTTTTCAGTCTATTTTCTAATGACCACCTCACAAATCAATATTTTCACCATTAGTGGCCAAATGCTGCAGCGAGCTGGCTGGCTAAAAATAGCGACAGAGCAGTTTCACAAATAAATGGTAATTTAATAAAATATATGATCTATGAAACAGTTGCACAGCAGTGGTAGATAGGATGGCAGTTTAATAGAGCTAAGTGGAAACAAATCCAGAGAAGAAATATGCCTGCTCTCGGTACATCCCATATTATATAAGTACCAGCTGTGTGGCAGTAAGCCCAGGCTCGATATATCCAATTTTATATATAGAGCACCAGCTGCATGGCCAAATAAATGCTCACATATATGTGTATTAATGCTTTTATATATATATATATATATATATATATATATATATATATATATATATATATATAAACAATCATCAAGTTTATGTTAGTAACTTTGATAATGATCTCGTGATGGCAACAGTTTTTGTTGGCATGTAGAACTTACTGCGTTGCTCCTCCACGACCTGCAAAAGGAACTGCTTCTGTTCCTCATTTCGTGTTATCGAAGCATTGAATTCTGAGTCTGCAATCTTCTGACTGTTTTGGTATGATTCAAGGTTTTGCCATTCTGCCGGGTCATACTCCAAGAATTCCTCAGACAGACCAAGAATTTTGAACAAACTCAGCTTTGATCTTATGTAAACCCTTTGTTGCTGGCTGAAGAACTGGTGGAATACGTTTCAGAGGAATGTCAAATAGCAGCAGCCATAAGGTTTTCTTTCTGTTGACATTTCATCAGCAAAGAAACTGAAAACGAACCAGTATTTCTCAAAGATACCATTGATGGTTGTTAAATGCCTTTTTGGCTACAGTTGCAACTTCTTTGTTTGGATACACATACAGTGCATGTAACAAGGCAAGGTCATTCCTTGGAGCTGCAGTTGGTGATGAGCTCTGGAACCAGTATCTCACATAAATGGCAGTAATGAACAGACAAACTTCCTGCAGATGATGCCAAACTTTGTCACAGTACGATATCCCGCGAGTCTTCTGTGACTTGCTGAACCCTGGCTGCTTTGGATTGTACTGGTTGCAGAACAGCCACATCTTGATGGAGTAAAGGGCCTGGGCCATGCAGCGAGCCCGATGGATAGCTCCAGGAAATATGAAATGTCCTCCACGTGGAGGAATGCCTCCAAAGAAAATGATGGTGAGTTCCAATAGCTAACAGTAATCATCTCTTGGTTGGAATTTCTCCAAATGAACAACTGCAAACTTAATGATGACATCTTTCCAGGGAGCAACCATAACTGATTTTTTTTCATCTTCAATTGCTGTGCTGAATAAAGCTTGATCGATTCTAGGCCAAAAGTCTCAGAAGTGGACGAAAAGCTCCATGTTTGGAGATTTAAAAAAAACATCATGGATACTGATGATCCTTAGCCAAGTTTTTGCGGTTCAAACCATGTAGTTTCGTAACTGAGAGCAGCTTTATTACATTATGTCCTGAAACCAGAATAGGGAGCCTGTCAACATTTTCGGGGAAACACAGTAATAACAATAAATATCTCCCATATTATCACTCATTGACATGACTGCAGTGCATTAGGTTATTAATGTTATTAATGCAATAATGTCTCATGTTTTCATTTTGCTAGTTAGACCTAGATGGCCTGTACACAGAAGGGAAGCGGTGAGAGAAAGACCATGGACACAATGTTTTCAACATTAGAAAGCATGTGACACATTGTAAAAAGACAGTATTAAAAGCTTATTAGACAGATTGCAGCTGCATCAATAGACATTTTAGTCATGACAATAGACCAGATTGGATAAAGACCATAATGTAAAATAGTGCTAGATGGAGTTATCATTGGGCCTGCTCACCCACCCATATTTTAAAAAGGACATGCATAGTTTAACAAACCAACCACTCAGCGATTGGGAATATCACTTTTGTATCTGAAGTACCTGATTAGTTTGGGCCCCCCACAAAAGAAAAAATTTTGTTGTTTCTGTTGAACTGTAGAATAGAGATGGATTTTAACAATTTACCAATGGGCATTAAGCTAACAGTGGTCCTCTTCCTCAATGTCCTCACCCTAATTTGTATGCTCATCAATGATTTTAAGATTAATGTAATTGACATCCTGATCACTGATGTTAAGATCAATGTAATTGACATTTTAGTAAAGAAGTTACACCAAGTAATTGAATGTTAGATAGCATATGTGAGACATTGGAGAGGGATGGCAGCTGCAGTAATAAGAGCTCATTAGACAGATAGCAGCAGCATCAATGGACATTTTAGACAAATGACAAACCAAAGTGGGCAAAGGTCAAAATGTAAAAAAGTGCAAAATGAAATTGTCCTTTGGCCCTTCCACCCACTTGTATAGTTAGGACTTGTATAGTTTAACCAAGCACTTCAGCATGAAGGAATATCACTTTTCTGGCTGAAAGGCTTGATTTGTTTGGGGCCCCATGAAAGAGATTATTTTGGTTTTTATTTGTTGAACTATAGAATAGAGAGTGATTTTAACAATTTACTAATGGGCTTTAGGCTAACAGTGGTCACCATCCGCAATGTCATCACCCTCAATATCATGATTACCCAATATTAGTTCATCCCCACTGGAATTCAGCATTACAGATTATGTTTGTAATTTGCACTATTAACTGTATTCCTCATACAATTTGTAGTTCATTTTGTTTAACACCAGTTTTTGGGAAGCAGCCTCCAATGACCATCACTCACAATGTTCCCAACTGTGCTAAACACAAGGGGCTCCAAATTGCTTTTTTTCTCCCATAATTCAAAGAGACTGTCTAAATTCTGCTTGTTACTCACATATGATATGGAGTCCACGTGTGTCTCCTTCTGAGTGCTACACTTTATAAGCTGTCACCTGTCCTGCACTCTACTCAGGATTACTCTCCTCAGGGTTCCTTATTGCCAACAATGAAGCAAACATTGTGGGCCCGAGTCATTAAGGAGAGCAAAGCAAAGATAAAGGAGTAATTTTGCACCTTGGCAAAACCATTTTGCATTGGAGACTGGGGGGGGGGGTAAATTTAAAATGTGGGGACAGAATTATAGTTATATGTCTGAGATGCTAATTTGTACATTATCATTAACGTAATCCTTCACCATTCTACTAATACAAGGTGTATGAAATTAAGACATGGTAGAGGTTTCATTATTTTTGGACACTTCCTTTCAGCCTGATCAGATATCATAATGATCTTTCACATTGGTGTGCTCTGTTGACTTCTGTCAGTTGCATTTTTAGGGGAAGCTAAAGCAGGGGACGTGTCATGTGCAACTTGAGCAAACAGCTTGCTCACAAGGAGTTGTTTGCATCTGTGAAGATTTGTATCAAGTGAAAAGAAAGACATTACATATGACTTAAACCTCATAGTTGCCAAAGTGTAGTGATTCAATTTCAAGATGCTGCACCCTTCCTTGGGTCCTGGCAAAGTGAATAAATAATTTGATCTACAAGGCAATCGTACTTAACAGAATCTGTTACTTTCATCTCCTCCTTCAGCTTCTCTAGCTGCTTTTTCAGTAGTTTCATTTGGGGTATGAATTGACTTAGGCTGGTAGTTTCGGAACTCACTTAATTTGTTAGTTTCATATGGTTTAAGAAGCTTGCTAAAAATCGAAAGGATTCTCCAGCGTGCTGGAGTGATGTAACTCTTCCTGTCTCATGACTCTATGGCTTGTTTCTGTTCCTCCATGGTTTACATGTAGTCGCTGAATGCCAAAAATGATCAAAATTTTTTACAGGCCACTGACAGCATCTCTTGCACTGACCTCTTATTTTCTAAGAAATTATGAGCCAGCAAGTTTATTGTGTGTGCAGAACATGGTATATGTTGATATTCGTAATGCACACACAGGGCCTGTGTCATTAAGGAAAGTAAGGTAAAAAAAGGAGTAGATTTGATTCTGGACAAACCATGACACAATGCAAGGGGTGCAAATTAGTTTATTATTTTGCACATGAAGAAAATACTGGCTTTTTGTCATGTAGCACACAAATACTTGATATCTATTTACACTGAAATTTAAAAGTTGATCTAGGACATGCCTCACCCCAACTATAATTCTGTTCCCACATTTTAAATCCCCCCCCCCTCACTCCAATGCAAAATGGTTTTGCCAATGTGCAAAGTTACTCCTTTTTCTTTGCTTTGCTCTCCATAATGACTCGGGCCCACAATGTTTGCTCCATTTTTGGCAATGAGGAATCCTGAAGAGATTAATCCTGAGTAGAGTGCAGGACAGTGAGAGCTTATAAAGTGTAGCCTTCCAATTAGCACTCAGAAGAAGACACACCTGAACTCCATAGCATATGTGAGTAACAAGCAGGATTCAAAGCATTCAGAAGGGAGGGCATATGAGTACCGTCACTACGTTTGTTTAATTTGAGGTGCTCCACTACATTTCCCATTTGCTGTGGCCTTCCCTTGCAGAGATAGACCTTCACTGTCCAATGGCCTTACTTGTTGTAGTTAATCAGGCAAATGCTTACAGGTTCATGGATCACTTCAACAGAAACTCAAGTTAGTTGCCCTGCAATAACACTCCTTGATGTGGACTCTCTGTATCCCTGAAACTGGACCTGAAAAATGGTCATCAAGACATATGATCCCAAGCTCCTTTTGAGTGTACTCCACATGTACTTGCTAATCCTTCCCCCCAACAATTATGCTGAGCTTAAGGCATCCCCAAAAATTGCAGGAGGTTTAGAGCCCTGAAACATTGTGAAATACCAATTATATTCAAACCACAGAGATACCATTGAAAAAACTGAGCTGACACCACAAGAAATAATTGCTTCTGAACTTTCCTCTATATCCACTTCCCCGTTCATAGAGACATTATGACTATAATTTTGTTTGCCCACATTTTGGTACATTATTATTTATGTGTTTACATTGTTACATTAACTAAGGACTCTTATCAGTGCTAGTGATTAAGTGAATTGCTGGTTCTTCATCATCATCATCATCATCATTATCATTTATTTATATAGCGCCAACATATTTCGTAGTGCTTTACAATTGGGGACAAACATAATAAACTAATAAACAAACTGGGTAAAACAGACAAAGAGGTGAGAAGGTCCTGCTCGCAAGCTTAAAATCTATGGGACAATGGGAGATTGACACATGAGGTTAAGTCTACATTTTGCATTTTGGCCCAGCCAGACTGCAAAGGTAAAAGTGACTCGTAAGCTAAATGAACCCGTCACACAACTATGTTGGTCAGGGGGCAGCCGTCCCGCGTGAAACTGTAACAGGCTAAAGGTAGCGAGGTTAAGAGGGTGGCCGAGGAATATTATAAGCTTGTCTGAAGAGGTAGGTTTTCAGAGAACGCTTGAAAGTTTGTAGACCAGAGGAGAGTCTTACTGTGCGAGGGAGAGAATTCCACAGAGTGGGTGCAGTCCGAAAAAAATCCTGTAACAGGGAATGGGAGGATGTAATGAGGGTGGATGAGAGACGCAGATCTTGTGTAGAACGGAGTTGCCGAGTTGGGAGATATTTTGAGACAAGAGAGGAGATGTATGTTGGTGCAGCTTTGTTGATGGCTTTGTAGGTTAGTAAAAGTATTTTATATTGGATTCGGTACAAAACAGGCAGCCAGTGTAGAGAAATACAGAGTGATTCAACAGAGGAAGAATGATTTGCAAGGAAAATCAGTCTTGCCGCAGCATGCAAAATAGATTGTAGAGGTTTGAGTCTGTTTTTGGGAAGACCAGTAAGGAGGGAATTGCAATAGTCAATGCGGGAGATGATGAGTGCATGAATTAAGGTTTTTGCAGTGTCTTGCGTGAGATATGGGCGAATTCTGGAAAGTTCTTTAGATGTATGTAGCAGGATTTAGATATAGAGTCAATGTGGGGAACAAAGGATAGGTGTGAGTCAAGGATTACACCTAGGCAGCGAGCTTGTGGTACTTACTAAAGAATACTTTTTCCATAGTCCTCATAATTTTAAGCAAGCTACAATTGTGGCGAGACATTACGAGTGAAGATAAGGGGAGTTAAACGGTAGTTGGTCTTGCTACACAAACTTGGCAGATAACAGCGGACATATAATTACAGGTCCGCAAGCAAATGAGTATGATGTTGGCTATAATTAAGACAGATGATCTTACAACCAACGTGGACAATCGTCGTTCCCGTTAGAAACAATACTTTTTTATGTTCATTGGCGGGAAGAACATTATTGAATACATGAGATTGTGCCCTTATACTTACCTTTTCAGCTGATAATCATTCTTAAGAGCGTTTGCAATAATTTACATTATTATATATCAATGGAATAGGAGCCATATACACCATGTTTTAAATCACTTTACTTGACACTTTTTCAGTTTAATTTCGCTGTCTTTTAACCACAAGTTCTTTTATATTTTTGATTAATAAAAGTTATGTTTTATATTGTTTAATGTTTTTGGTGCATATATACACTACAATGATTTTTGGGACTACATAAGGCACTGTATTTAGAGCTGGTCCTTTCTCTTTGGATTTTCTAGACTTCATTAGTGTCACTGATTTGAAGTTTGTGAACTATAATATTTTATCGGTAATGTGCACCAATATTATATACACTCTCTTCTCTGCATTTCTAACATTGTTACGTTACTGGCCTAGTTTTACAAATTCTCGGTTACAATGTTGTTACATTACTTCATTGCTAATCTATATTATTATTATTACAACAAAACATTAACCTTGCAGTGTATTACACTTACTTTTGCTTGTTTTTAAACTATCCTGTATAAACCGAATTTGTATTTTCTTTGTGCAAAACTCACATATTACATATAGCATTTTTCTGTAATCTGTCTGTTGTATTTATATTATATTTATGATATTGTATATTATTTATTCTCATTTATTTCATATTATGCAGCACTGTACAGATGATATATAATCATTCACTTCAATTCCTGCTCCATTATAGTTTACAATCTAAATTCCTACCACAGACAACGACACAGAAAATGGCTATAACTTCTGCATTCCTATACACCTCTTGCCATTTGCAATTGCTGCTTATATTTGCTACTGTTTACAATACTTTTCATTATACAACATTATTTCTCTGTACATCCATTTCTGCACTTATATTGTAGTGCGTATTGTAGTATAGTGTAATGGTTCTCAATATATTTTAGCACAAAGAGCCTTAAAAAAAATACAGAACTTACAGAGGAACCCCTACCTGTTCATATCCCACCCCCCTCTAAATCTGGTTATGGTTTCTGGTATCTTAACTAAAAATATACTTTTCACTAGTTGGTAAAAAAAAAGTAAGTAAGACATAAAATAAAAATACCAGCATTAATTTGTCTGTTACATGAAAAAAAAAAAAAAAATCGCATAACTCTTATCATTAAATTTAAAAACATGAAAATAGCATACAGCATAATTATTGAAAGAGAGAGAGGAAAATGTCTTTTAATTTTCCTTTCTCCATTAAACTGGGCATGTAACTAATGAAATGGGTGTGTTTGTCTTCGAGAAATAAGTTGTTTGAAGTCAGGTTTGATGTTGGATAACTGGAGCTGCATGTCTGCTTCAGGATTGATTCTACTACTTTGCTTGGTCTTAGGGTGTATTTTAAAAAAATGCTACCACACAATGTTATGTTGAAGCAAAGGAAGTATTTGTTTTTGCTTCACCTTTTCTAGGTATTCACTTCTAAGCTGAGCCCAGAATTCAAACACAGTTACTGGTTTAAAAATCTTTCAGGGTCCTGTCAGACGCTATGTCAATAAGCTGTTCGATTTCTCTGAAAGACGGGTCCAAATATTTTACTCTGCCGAGAATGATTTTCAGAGCCAGCTCATTTCTTCTTTTGGAAGTGGGAAATAGTATTTGAAGCTTGTAGGTGTTTGAGATGCCCCCTCATTCAAATAGGATTATGATAAAGTCCTATATAGAATATTAAGAGATAACCATATTCCGAAAATATAGGAATGTCCATTAAAGTTTATAAATCTCCAGTGTGGATAATCGTTTGTAGATGCAATGTTTTTGAGATGTTCTATTATTTCTGAAGCAAGAGGAGTTTCTTATTCAGACACAAAACCTTGAAGGGTAGGAATAATATATAATTCCTTCTTCACACAAGATTCCCCAAACTGGATTTTTTTTAACTTTGCTTAATTTTTATAATAAACTAAAAGAACTGTCACAGATGTATCCTGAAGTAAGAGCTTCAGTTCATTGAGATTTGAAAAGATATCAGCGAGATAGGACAAATTTTGCAACCACTTAGGATGACATAGTTGTGATGATAAGTTGAATGAAAACAAAACTTTTTAATTGTGCAAGAGGAAGAGTCAGACCAGAACTTACATCTGTGTGAAGAAACAGAGCTGTGAATTGGCTTCCCTTTTTTTTTGTTTTACAGAGTAGTCAAAAGTCGATCTTGGATTTTATTAAATTTGCTATTTTTATAGCATCACTGAGGACATTTTAAAGGTATAATGGTATTCTCTTCACTGACAGGGCATGTCGGGATGATGCAATTATGGGCTTGATATATTACACATGAGCAGTCAAATCATGGTGCTTTCTAGTCATTAACTTTGCACCATCATTGCAGATGTCATCGCTTTTTTACCATAAGATTCCTTTTATTTTGAGGCAAGAGTTGACCAAGTTAAAAATAACCTATCCAGTACTCTCAGTATTCAGGGGCTTCAAAACCAACATTTCTTCTTCAATTGAGTTATTATTTATGTGCTGAACAATAACAAGAAGTACTGCAAGTCTGGCAACATCTGTTGTCTCATCATGTTGTAATGCATAACATGAACTACTTTTTATATGCTCTTTAAATTCATGTTATTGCTACAGCCTTTACAATGTTATAACATTTTTCGCCAAGCATAGTTTCAACAATGTCTATTATGCATTGCTTTATGAAGGTATTAACAATAGTATGCACCTTCCCAGCTTTAGTTACATGGTAACTCACAAATGATGTTTCACACTTGATTTCACTGATGTCGCCATCAGCTTGAGAAAATAATTTTTTTTTGTTTTTATTTACATCGTCCAACCTACATTGAGAAAATAGTGACTTTGTTTTTATATTCTCTATGATTTGTTTGTAAGGGTCTTAGCTTACTTTCAAACAAATCACACACTGGCCATTTGGAATACTATGAAACTGTAGGACAAACAGTATTTTCTGATTTTGTTGCCGGATTGCTACTTCTGTCTGGAACTTAACTAAGATCGGGCATATACTTCTCTCATTTTCCCTTCAAACTACCAATTTTTAGCCACTTATCTATGTCAAAACATTCACAAACAAGCATGTACAAAAGCAATCTGTTACTAACGACTAACCTCAAACTGACCAATAATCTGATGACATCGCTTGACAGATTGATTCCTCACGCTCTCTGTAGTGGGCTTTGATAACTGACTAATTTTTCCGCCATTTTGGATTTTTGTGTTGCGGAACCCCTGACCTCCCTTGGTGGAACCTTGTGGTTCAGCAGAACCCAATGTCAGAAACACTAATATAGTGTATAGTATAATTCTTCTACTCATAATACAGTGCAGTATAGTCACACTATTTAGCACCTTAGTGTGAGCATTATACCAGTTTAAGTAGCATATCTTTGCCCATAAAATGTGTGTATGTATTTATGCACTTATGCAAATTCTGCCATTTGCGCCAGGCATGACAAGAGTGTTCTAATGTAGGCTAAAAACAGTGAGGGTGTGTTGCAAAATGATGCTGACTGGGGAAAAAGTGTGCCGCAGGTGCCGCTGTGCAACTGACAATGCGCCAGGATAGGAGAAAAACTACACCACCCAGCAAGCTCCACTGCTGCTGGGGAGAGACCAGAGGAGGAGTTAAGACAGGCCAGTGTATATGCCTGCTCAAAGGAAGAAAAAAAGGCTTCAAAACGGGGGTGAAGTCAAAGTGTGAGGAAAAATCTGAGAGAGGAGTCTGTGAAGACATTGAAGCTATGGGAGGAAGACACAAAGTTTGTGAGAAGAGAGAAAACTGTTTAAGCAGAGAGAGACAGCAGCAAAGGCGTGGCAGAGATACTGGGAAGAGAGATAAAACATGCCTGAAGCTACCATTTGGAACAGACAGCAGCCATTGAAGGAGAGTTCAAACAAGGAGCTTTAGAGTGAATGAATTGCAGATAAGTATAGCTGGTTATATTACTTATTTGCGGTGGACTGAGATACTAATCGTAGAGTGAAGAGAATAGGGATAGTGTGGGGAGTCCTGAAGATGTGGATTTGTATTATGCCCTTTTTCTAGTGCTGGACTGAGATCTTTTGCAAGGGAAATATAGATTATGGTGAGATGGTAGTTAGGTTTGAGAGACTGAGTTTAACCTGCTTCAGGTGATACAGAAATTGCAACTGCTGTCAGAAGTTGTAGGAATACAGGAAAATAAAGCTGTTAAACAGAGAGAAGTGAGTTTGCTACACACCATTTTGTGTAGATACAATTTAGCCCATGAGAAGCAGCCATTTTGTGATTACAGAGGAAGTTGTGAAATCTGCTATGGAAATTTATAGCTGCATATATTCAAGAGTCAAGTGATTTATCCTGTTATCATTTATTCAAGTGACTGTGCTTGAATTCAAGTTATTTATCTCTTTAGAGTGAGAGTTTTCAACTGTGCTATTGTGTATAGGGAACAATGATAACTGGGATCACCAGGGATGTAAGAGATCTCTATTCAAAGACACTTATCTAAAATACTGCGTCCAAGGTTTATCTGCCTAGTTTAAGCATATGCACAGACTACCAGTATGCACCAACAAGAGATCTAATGTAACAGAAATGATGGGATACTTGCCCCTCTCTAGATTTGCGCTGGCTGGCCGGTGGTGCGGAGTCTAACGAACCCCCTGGTGTTCACCAAGAACCGCCTCAAGGCGCGATGGGCTTAGCTGTGGAGGCTCGCAGGTCGCGGTCCACAGGGCAGCCCCTAGAGGTAGGGCTGAGGGAGATGGCCGAAGTCAAGTAGGCGGAGTCTGGTACACAGGAGAATAGCAGATATCGTGGTCAGGTAAGCTGGGTCTGGTACACAGGTAGACAGCAGGAACGTGGTCAGGTAAGCCAGGCCTGGTACACAGGTAGACAGCAGGAACGTGGTCAGGTAAGCCGGGTCTGGTACACAGACAGCAGGAACGTGGTCAGGTAAGCCGGGTCTGGTACACAAGGATTGGAGAGCAGGGATGATAGCAGGCAGAACTGGTACACGAGAGGAATAGGCACAACACAGGTACTGAGTCAGGAACGGTAGAAGGTTTATATAGAAAGCAGGTTTGAATTCCCCGCCCCGCCATGCGATCATGTGACCGGCCGACACCCGGAAGTGAGAGCAGGGAGTGCGGCAATCGCGGCACTGGAACGGGGAGAGGCGAGTAACCGCTAATAATTATTAAATTATTTTGAAAAAATGTGCATTTACATTTTTTAAAGGGTTTGGGTGTGGTATAGTGTGTTAAGAACTGTGAATTTATTGCGTAATGTGTAAAAAACTAACCAGCTAAGGAAAATACTGCTGCAGGCTGTTGTTCAATCAAACCAACTGGAGTAATTAGAGTGCCAGAGGTACCTCATCTATACGCCCTAAATGAGATGTAAAGGTAGTAGTGCAAGGAAAATTATCGGAGTTGCTTTGCAAACTGTTAGCTTTCTAATATTGCTTTATTCTTGTATGTTGAAGTGTTTTATGCTCTATTATTTCATGTCAAAAATGTATTTTTGCTATAAAATACAGAGATCCTCCTGGTCCTCTAATAAATGTGCCATAGTGGCTTGTACATCATTTTGTGCCCCAATAATGGGATTTTCGCATTTGTGGTCATTTATATTGGTAACAAAATATAACCTCTGCGCACAAACTCTATTTACACATAAAGGAATTGGCGTGCAGCTACAATGGGAGATCCCACCCTCCCAAATACACTTAATTACTGATAGATATTGCAGCGCTCAGCCAACTCCCAACACACCTCTCACAATTATACAACTTCACTTGAAAACTTATATATAAATCCTACATGAGCATTGACAATGTCCAAATGTTGAATAGTCCTTAATTATGTTCTGCCATGTTCCATGTCATCTCATGTGTAACTTCATGTGTTCAGACCTCTCTGATAACACTCCCGTTCCATGCAAGTTAAAGAAACACACCATAAGCCTTCAAATCAATAGACCAGAAACTGAAACATCCGTTACTTACATATTTGTTTCAGTAGATACGATAACGTCCGCTATCCAGTACCAGAAGGACCTGTCACTGTCGACACGCGGTCTCCGTGGGATAATTACCATGCAATGACCACGATCCTATAGGATATATAGTATCGTGGTCATTGCATGGTAATTATCCCACGGAGACCGCGTGTCGACAGTGACAGATCCTTCTGGTACTGGATAGCGGACGTTATCGTATCTACTGAAACATATATGTAAGTAACGGATGTTTCAGTTTCTGGTCTATTGATTTGAAGGCTTATGGTGTGTTTCTTTAACTTGCATGGAACGGGAGTGTTATCAGAGAGGTCTGAACACATGAAGTTACACATGAGATGACATGGAACATGGCAGAACATAATTAAGGACTATTCAACATTTGGACATTGTCAATGCTCATGTAGGATTTATATATAAGTTTTCAAGTGAAGTTGTATAATTGTGAGAGGTGTGTTGGGAGTTGGCTGAGCGCTGCAATATCTATCAGTAATAGTTATATTGGTGGCCAAGAGTTGCCCCAAGTCTTCCCTTGGTGTTCGTGTTTGTGATCCCAGGCACTCACCTGAAGAGAAGCCACATGTCAAGATTTGGATGGAGGCACTGTTCTGAATAAGAGGTGAGAGGAAATCCTACAACCACGTCATTTACATACACAAATTCCCAGAGTAGCCTGGAAAAGGGGTGGTCAGGGGAAGGGGCAAAGAACAGATGTTGATGATAGCAGTCTCCTTTGTCAGGATACCAGAATACTAATTGATCCTGTTTGCCCTCCTTGCTGACTGGTCTATCTGTAGGTTAGCCCCGTGCTTCACCCCTGGCCTTCCCAGTACCTTAATGTGGGTTAAATAAATGACCTAAGCAAATAATGTGTGAAAGATACATCCTTTTATTATAAAACACAAAATAATACAAAATAATAGGAAATCTGCGACAATACCAGAGTGGTCAACACACTGCGAACTATACAATCCTATGCCTCACCTGTGTCTTTATCTCAGTTGCTGTGATGCTCAATCCTGGCTGCTGAGCCATGGTCCGACTTGGTGGTATGCCTGCTGCCGGCATACAGACGCAACAGCCAGATGACCATTTTGCACAATTACCACTACAGAAAAAAGCATGCTTACATAATAGCAGCACGGTCTGTAACCTCACCTGGCAACATTTAAGATTTTTACAATGGACATAAAACACAAGGTTAACACAATAAAACACAAATTGGATGAAAAAGGGTGTTCAGCGGGCTACACATCTAGTTTCAATGCCCTGACACCCCCATGTTGTCACATCCGCCACCAGTGAACCGCTTGTGATAGGCTGTTTGAGATTGCACCACTGACGTTGATTGGCACTTTCTTTCTCACTTGGGCATATATTATGCTTTTGCATGTGCATGTTTAAGCAAAACCTTTTTTTGGAGAATTGTTTCTACTGTATTATTAATTCCTAATAGTGAATAAGTTTGTTGCGCATACAAAAAACAGATAAAGTGGAATTTAAGTGTCTGTGATGTGTGTCTGGTATAATCTGGGTATACATGCTACTTGTGCCAACCTGCACAGATCTTAAGATGTTATGGATCAGCATAGAGGTGTAAATACGCTACTTTTACATCCAGCTTTTTGAGCGCAAATTATGTCCATTTTGTGGCCAACTCTGCATCAGGCCCAGTATATTGATAGTTTTTGATATGTGTTTGACTAGGATCTAAGCTCTTTATGGCATTAAGTTTTTATAACTTTTTCATTCTGTTTTCAAATGTGCACATATGGAACAGCCTGTAAGCAATCATCAGAATTTTCACAGCAAGCAGAGTTTTTCAGGAAATGATTGTGCTGATATTGTGGAAGAAAGTGACCTGTCCAGTCATTATATTATGTTAGAGAGGACAAGGCTGCATGTAAGAGAAGACGAATGGTGGCAAGTCAGAAATATAGTAGTTTCACTTACAGCAGAGTAATCTACTCTACTCACACTGTTTATGTGTAACTCATCACTATTATAGGCATGGTAAACATTCTAATGATTAAATTGAGCTATTTCCTATCCATTATGCGCAAACTGAACCCATCTTGTGGAAAATAGAAAAAATTCTCCATCCTTTACCCAGTTCAACAAATGGTCGGTCAATATGTTGGCTTATCAATTTGTTTCCTACCATTGACTGAACTGGACAGATAATCAGCAAGTCAATTTAAACTTATATAGCTTTTGTTATATCCCATTAACCAAATATGGATAAGGTGAGCGCTTAGTATCTCATTATTATTTCAAAATGTATCCAGTTTTACGCTGGATATGAGAGTGGAGAGAGCGTGTGTGAGAGAGCGTGTGTGAGAGAGCGTGTATGAGAGAGCGTGTATGAGAGAGCGTGTATGAGAGAGCGTGTATGAGAGAGCGTGTATGAGATAGAACATATGTGAGAGAGAGAGTGTGAGAGAGAGAGTGTGAGAGAGCAAAGTGTTATGAAAAGGAGGCGAGAGAGTCTGTGAATACAAGTGGGTATGTATGTAGGCCTGGGAGAAAGAGAGAAGGAATTACCAAGACAGCCTCCATTACAGAATAGGTAGGGTTAATATAAACATAACAGAACAAATAAGGGTGCCGTAATGCATAAAAAAACTTTTTAGTAATTTCAAGCAATTCGGCAATTAAATATAGCAGAATTCCAGTATAATTATCTAATTCAAAATGTCATTTATTGGATTTATAAAAATAAAAACTAACATAATAACACAATTTAAAAAAAACTAAAACTTGATATCAATTGGTGTGAACAGTACACATCCCTTATGAAATGTAAATAAACATAATTATTAGCACACTTATGTTCACAAATCTTCAAAATTTATAAAAACAGATATCAAATACAAAACTCTCTTGCCATACAGTCAGTATGGATCAAAGGGTTATCTCAAGATGTTAATAGTGGAAGTCTCATATATAGAATTCTGGTTAAACTTGATAATAAACCTGGTACTTTATCAGAGTGAGTAGCAAACACACATGTGTACCTACAAAGATAATCTCTGGTTTTTAAGTACTCCTTTCTCCTTTCCTCATGAAACAAACTTATTTATAATGAGGTACCCAACTAAAAATACCAAAACGGAACACTTCCAGACAAAAGATGACATCAATTTTCAAATGTTAGATCTCACACGACCGTAGAGTGGTTGCTGCTCAGAGAGTATATTTCACCCTATTTCACCTCAATGCAGCCTGATTTAATTGTTCTTCTCGTCGGGGTCTTATCGGAGTCTCTGGTATTATCCACAGCAGAGATGCAAAATAGAGCAGCTCTGATGTTATGGAGACATAGCTTAGAGATTTCTAAATCCCCATTGTTGGTAATGTTGATCCAAATATCTATGTGTATGGGTCACTGACGTGTCTCATCACTTAGCCGTAATAACTTAAATGTTGCAATCCATTATTATATTGTGTTTTTTTAGTTATACTCCTTCCAATTCCCTAGACCTTGTCATTAGTAAAAACATCTGAAGGAGTGCTCATTCCCTCACAACACACTGCAGGTGTTTGCTAAAAGTCATTTTACCATTTTAGACAAAATCGTGTGTCTACCTGCTGGGGACAGAGTTTCCTTACAAAGTTGCAATAGAAGTATACAAGGATCCATAACATAAGCATTCAGTAAAACAATCTAGCAAAAAGAGTACAAAACCATACATTTAAAAAACCTCAATGTACCTTTCATATTTGAGTGGCTAAAAGTTTACTTTTCACTTATTAGCTTAACTCTTATTCAGCTTATATTTTTATTTTCATAGCATCTGGTCAATTTATATTTTAAATTTACCTGATTGAACCCCTCATAAATGCTTACATAGTTTAAGTTCCGCAGTAGATATGAGCCAGCAAACAGATTCAACACTATCTTATAATCAATCCTAAATAAATAATTAAAACATAAATATTGTATATAAAAATATGTATAAAAAACAAGCCTACTCAGAACCCCTCCAGGATTAAAAACCAGGCTGCCACACATGAATCCCTGGGCGAGAAGGTTAAATCCAAAACATTCACCGATTGTGAACTGTAAGTGCAGGTGAAGGATAAATTATAATGATTGTGATTAAGAAATGCCACAGAACTGTGAATAGATTCCGTGGTGCCATCCCAAATTTAAAAGAGATGGTTTATGTAACGGCCATAGAACAGCAAGTTTGCCACATATAGACCTGTCCATATATATTTCTGTTTAAAATTGGCCATATAGATGTTGGCATAGGTGGGAGCGAACCTGGTGCCCATGGCTGTCCCGACAACCTGGAGATAATACTTGGCATTAAACAAAAAAATAATTGTGTGTAAGAATGTATGTAATCCAATTCATAATAAAACCTAGCTATCCCACCAAGACTACTGGAGTTGTGGAGTGTGCTTCTCAAACAACTCCCACTTCTTTAATATGGTGTTAGGGACCCCTTAGTCAGTACAGCAAACCCGGAGTCTGCTTCGAACGTCTGGTGTTCACTGTTGCCCCTAGTGGTGGGGACAGACTAGGCTGCAGACAAACAGGTTCGTGAGATGTGCACTGGCTGAGGAAAACCCAGGAATAGAGTTACTGAGGCCGTAGAGTAGGAAGTGCAGGAGGGAGTCCGGTGAGACACCGAGTGGATGGTGTCAAGACTGATATATCACTCGTGGCCACTGGAAAAAATAAGGAACAGTTGATAGAGAAGTCCCCTGATATACAGCGACTTCTGTACCGTTGCTTGTCCGGAAAGGAACGGAACTTGCAGTGATAGGTAAAGATGAGAAACTGAACGTAGGCAGTAGCCAAGGGTGACTACAACCCACAGTACCGGTGAGAGTCTGGAGATTTTAGGAAAATAGTTCTTAAGCGGTTGCCAGGGGTAACTGCAACCCACAGTACCTGTGAGAGTCCGGAGATTTAGGGGTAACATTTCTTAGGCAATAGTCAGGGGTGACTACAACCCACAGTACCAATGAGTCCGGAGATTTGAGAGAGACAGTTCCTAGGCGGTTGCTAGGGGTAACTACAATATAGGCACACAATGATATAAGTAAACAGTCAATAGTACCTGTGGCAAGGTTAAGTTCAGAGCCAAAGGAAGATTGTAGAATCGTCAAGGGAATAGCAGGGTCTCTACACGGGGAATAATCAGGAACTGAAACAGGTTTGACACATGGGTAATCACACAGGAGAGGAGTCAAAGTAGAGCCAAGTCGGTACACAGGGAAATCCAATGAAGAATTGACAGGAACAGAAACAGTCTGGTACACGGGGATACCACAAGCCGGCAGGAAAAAACAGGAACAGGTAACAGGGAAAACACAAAGGAGCAGGAGCACTAAGGTAAACATATTACTGGCAATCCTGCAGAGGATTACCGGCTATTTAAGGAGTGCAGAACCAATAGGCTGCAGGTGATAATGAGGAGCCAGGTGAGTGAGCTAAGAGAAACAGGCTGGCCAGGTGAGGCATTACATAGAAAAGACAGCATGAATTGAGGGCAGATTCTGACAGAACAGACCTAACTCACCCTATCTAATACTTATCTAATCTATCTAGTAAATCTGTCTATCTAATCTACCTAAAATAATCTATCTAATCTATCTAAGAATTTAGCTAACTACCTATCTAAACTTATCTAACTACCTACCCCTAACTAACTATCTATATAGCTATCTGTCTATCTATCTATCTATCTAGTTACTATGACAGAGAGCCCGGCGAAACATAACATATGGAAAATGTTGGAGTATAGAACTGCCACATCTTATATGACAAAATAGTAACATGGTTTCCAACTCACATCACAGAGCAACTTTAGGACGTGGGTGGTATAATTGATGTGAGAGATTAGTGAGACAGCGAGGTCCTGCAGATAAAAATCAAGACAATGTGACAGATTAGTAGTAAGTGACCATATCCCTGATACTATGGAGCTCCCAGGAGGTAAACTAATGGATTTGTGGATTTTCAGAAAGTGATAAAAGGTAGGTGTGGCCAGATGTTGAGTATATAAATAATGACAAGAATCTTTGGCTATGACCCCCCTCTCCCACCTGGCATAGGCTGTGTCTAGTAGGGTTCTTAAACTCTCCCTGAAAGAGTCTAATGGAATCTCCATCTAAAAGCTGAAAAGTTAAATTTCTCAAGTTGTACAATGGCTTCTGTTATATAGTCCTCATTTAATAATAGCAGGACTTTTTTGTTGTATGGTGTAGAAATTGGACTTTAATCTAAATTTCTCAATACCCTGACTAACATTATTTGATATACCATCTCCCATTTCCTTACATTGTGAAGTATTAATATCAAATAGTGGAGTAATTGAACCCTCCTTGCTTTCTGATACGTTATTATTAGCCCATAGTTCTTCAAATATAGCCAAACCACAAGAATCTGTCTCACCCTTTATTACCAGTATGCAGTAAACCATTCTTTTCTTTTTAAAATTCTTTAAAGCAAAATATGTTTGTCTACACAGATCCATCACAAATTGATTTAATTCTGTATATAATTAAAAAAGTTTTCGTTCCATGCTGAGCAAATTTGAAACCTTTTCCTAGGACTCCCAACTTAGTGGGGTTCAAAGTTCTCGAGAAGAGGTTAAAATGCCCTTAGGCTTTAGGTAAGTTGTTTCTTTGACTGTGGGTTTTCTTCTGCCTCTCCCTCCTCTCAATCTTTTTGGTGTTCTTAAGAACATGGGTTGGAAAGGATTTTTGTGAATATGTGGATCCCTCGTTTTCTCCACATCCTTCCTAAAAAACCTTGAACAGAATTATCAAATAGGTTTTTGATCTTGCTCCTGTATCACATTTTTGCATTCTTCTCTTATCTTCCTCATCTATTTTGAATTTATTTTGTTATGAGAGGTTTCTTCTGATGTAATGGGGTTCTAGTCTTTTCTATATCTCCCTTACGGCAGATTGAGTTTGACAATGAATGAGTTCTAAATCTCATTCAGGGATATCTCTTACCCCTATCTCCCCGAACTGGGGTTTTATCCCCTGAATGATAATTCTTAATGTTATATGTTCTATTTCTCTTAAAAATTCTAACTCTGTTGAAATTATAATCTTGTGTATACCTCCCAAATTTTTTGTTTTTCCTATCTATCGGGCTTTTTTCATATTTTGCTACTCTCTTATTAATCAGTTGATCTCTAGCTACAAAAGCTGGAGAATCTTTGTATTCTAACAGGGATACCTGTTTCTTTTACAATTTGTTCCATTTGTGCTCCTTATGTTGGACTAAAAGATTCATAAGATTAAAGGAGCACTCATCTAAAATTTAGTTCCATTGTTCTAATAATAATGCATAATTAGTAATTGCTAGTTGTTTAAATATGTGTAGGTATTTTTCTGTCTTTTATATACCTCTTCAGGGAAACCCCATCCCACCAATTTATAATGTCTGCCTTTAACAGATTTTTTAATTTGTAAAAGTGTTTTAGTAATGATGCTTGCTCCTCTACAGCTTCATTGTTATGTTTCTCTTTTAAGTGAGTAATATATCCCTCCCTTCTTTTAAGCCACTCAGAAAAACACACAAAAGTTGAAAAAGGATCAATTTCAATAATCTAAGATAACCAGACATGGCTATGAATTGGTTTAAACATTTTTATTACCAGTAGAAGATTTTTGGCAGCCCTAGCCCAAAAATTTGTAACATAAAAACAGAAAAATCTCTAAGGTGGTCATATTCCAAATGTTAGTAGATAAACAAATTTATTTAATCCAATCTCACTTCCCATATATAGGGAGTGCCAATCCTCTGGTATAAAGATAACCAACAAAAAAAAACCTGAACAAACGGGCGCCGTAGGCCATGAAAAAACTTTTTAGTAATTTAAAGTATTTTAACAAATAAATACAGCGGAATTCCAGTATAACTATATAAGTTTATCAGTGTGTGCTCTAACTACTTGAGCTGCACACATACATGAAGGCAAACATTAAATTAAAAGAATAATTTCCTTCTATACATATAATATATACATATGCAATATACCAGATGTCACGGTATCAGATTTTAGAATAGACCTCGAACCCTGCTCAGGTAATGACTTACCTCCCAGAGGTGCGGAGTCTAATGGGAACAGAGGTATTCACCAGGGATCTCCTCAATGGGATATGGGCTCGGCTACTCTCTAACCACAGGTCGCGGTCCTCTAGGAGGCACAGAGAAGGGGACGACAACACGGACACAGATGAGATGAGAGGCTATGCTGGAGCACCGGAAGATAAGTACATAGATCTGAGGAACCAGATGGATTGGTAACAGAGCACTGGAGCACAGCGATCCTAGTAGGTAATGGATCACATGATTGGAGTTGATGCGCTGTGTTTCTTAGGAGCAGGATGCAATCGGGGTTGAAAGATGGATGACCCAAACTAGAGGGAGAGGTGATGATCTGTAGAGCACAGAAGCGCTGAGATCCTGGTGGACAGTATAATCTAGAAACAGGATTGATGATGATACACTATGCTCTACAGATTAGCCACAGATCTTGATCGCGGCATAAATAACAAATATAATGGAGAGGTGGAAGCTGCAGGTAACTGAACCGCTGAGGTCCTGAGAGGCAGTATAGCCTGGAAGCAGGATCGATGATTATGCGCAATGTGCTTCATCGTGGAACAGGTAACACAAATACAATGAACAGGTGGAGGCTGCAGGTATCTGAAGCACTGAGGTCCTGGGGGGCAGTATCGCTAAGAATCAGGATCGATGATGATGCGCAATGTGCTGCAGGTTTTCCACAGGTGTTGATTGTGGAACAGATAACACGAATACAATGTAACAAATAAAGGGACTGTGCTCCTTCTTTGGTTGCAAGAGCAGTTCTACCAGTTAGGGGGTCCCTTCCTTACATAACAATTTAAGAAGATGAAGTAGGCGCTCATTCACTATGTTAGTGTCTTCCTTCTGTTAGATATATTACCACAAAGTAGGAATGTAGGTTAATAGGTGTATGTAGTAAAATAATGCCAATATGAATACCTATGTCTTATCTAAACACTGTATAATAATATGTTCCTACAAAAATCTGTTAAATCGGTTTAATGAGTCTATTTATTCACATGATAAAAAACATAAGAACATAATATCATGATAACAATAGTAGCTATTGCTAAAAACAAATCCCAGACTGGGGTTCCTAAAATCAACCGACCAAAAGATCAAGCATAAAAAATTATTCCAAAAGATTGCACACAAACATACTAACATACTCTTAAAGTTACAAATACTTTTTATTTATCAGTATATATACCAGAACCATAATCTCTATACAAATCATACTATTGACACAACTTGGTTATATGTAAAGTAATGTATCAATGAAAACCCACTCATTACCGGAAGATTACCTAAAGTTAAACTCCAGGGTTTCATTTAATCCTTCTGGATGAAGGGTACATAGTATAAATATCCACAATACCTCTCTTTCACAAAGAAACTGGAATCTGTCTCCTCCCCTAATAGTAGGACTAATGTGTTCCATAATAATAAGCCTAAAAAATCTCCAAGTTAGCATTATACCTCTCCCTGAAATGTCTAGATACACTATGGGCCTCAAATTTATTTCTGATGTTACGCATGTACCCCATAAATCTAACCATTAATGTTATGGTCGTTCTGCCCACATACTGCAGTCCACATGGACATTGCAGCACGTATATATGACATATGTTACATTGCAATTGTAGAAACCTGAGATCGTAAAACTGTCTCTTGACACATGGGAGACAACTTCCTGACACTTATTCTTCATATGTTGATATGATGTACATCTTGATTTATTCCATTTATCATTTATTTTCGCTCACTCCAGAAAACTTATCAATACCAGATCGATCTTATTCTTATCTTTTTGTTCTTTTAAAAAACTGGAGGCTAGCATATTTTTTTGTTTTTTATTCTTAAATATAATAATATTTGGTTTTTCAGGGATAAATTTCAGTTAAAATAGAATCTTGCCTCAATAGATAATACTTTTTATGTATAATCTGTTTAATTTTGAATCACACAGCGGGGTCGCACTCGGGTCCCCACACACTTACCTGCTCCAAGCAATGGTTTCTCCCTGTGCTGAGAGCAGTGTCTGTGCGATGGCGGTGGTCATCTTGGATTTGGGTCTGCACATGCACAGACCCGATATCCTTTTAATCCCTCTCCTTCCCTGTTACAGGTGCTTCATTCATCAGCAGCATATTTAAGGCACTTAACTCTATAGTCAGGTGCCTGTTCTTTGTGTATCAAACTCTGACAGTGTTAAGACTCCTTTTGCTCCTGCTAGTTCAGCCTCGGTTGCTGTTCAGTGTCAAGTCCTCGTGTTTAGCTCGTTGCTCAAGTAATTCCTTGGTTGCTGTTCAGTGCCACTCATCCACAACTATCAGCTTGCTGCTTCAGTGATTCCTTGATTGCTTTTCAGTGCTTCTCGTCCACGGCTACATTCTCCTCAAGTATACCCCACTGTTCTGCTGCACCTCTCTGCAGAGTTTCTCCTGATCCTCTACTCTTCGTACGAGTCTTGCCCAACACTCTTAGAGCAGGCTGCGTCCTGCAGGGCAGAGACTGCAAAGTCCATACCTCCTTGCGGGAGTTTCTGGTGAAAATAACCTGTCCCATTAGAACAACTCTCCCCAGAGGGGCGGAGTGTAAGTTAGGCCGATCCAGGGATCCTATATTTCTGCTCTGATCGTGACATTTTGTATTGTAGGGTAAAATAAGTTTCAACCCTGTTATATAATTGTTATATTTATTTTGTGGTCTTTTTCTCTTAACGTCTAACAAAGAATCCCAGTCTAAACCCTTAGCATATTTATAAGCTTCTTCTAAAACCTCCCTAGGATAACCTTTTTTCTCAAAAACCGTAATCATTTCTCTGACTTTTTTTTAAAATCGCTCTCTAAGGAGCAATGTCTCCTAATCCGATTGAGTTGGCTTTTAGGGATGTTTTTTTAACCAGGGTTTATAATGATTATTATTAAAACCTATGTAATTATTTGAATTAAAAGTTTTTTGATAATATTCTGCAGTAATACACAAATCCCTGGCAGAGAGTGTCAAAAAAAATTCACAGATTGTGAATTGTAAGTGCAGGTGAAGGATAAATTATAATAATTGTGATTAAGAAATGTCACAAAACCATGCATTGATTTTATGTGGCTATTCCAAAAAAAGAGCTTGTCTATGTAATGACCATAGAACACCAGGTTCACCCCATATGGACCTTCACAGATATATTTCTGTTCAAAATGACCCATATAGATGTTGGCATACCTGGGGGCGAACCTTGTGCCCATGGCCATCCCGACAACCAGGAGATAATACTTGGAATTAAACAAAAAATAATTGTGTGTAAGAATGTATTTGATCGAATCAATAATAAAACCTTGCTCTCTCACCGAGTGTGTGTGAGAGAGCACAGTGTTATGGAAAGGAAGCGAGGGAGTGTGTGAATGCAAGAGGTTATGATTGAAGGTTGGGGGAAAGAGAAAGTAAATTACCAAGACAGCCTCCTTTACAGAATAGGTAGGGTTACTATAAATGGTATGAAACATATTGTTGCAGGGTTTAAGCATATTTCAGACTATAACAGTATCGCAGACACAATATATTGATATTGCAGCGATTAAATATAAACAAACAGTATTGCAGAAACAGTATGTTAGGATACCAGAGCGCTAGAGCCTAGACTCAAAGAGTAGTCCTGTTACCTTAGATTCTTTGGCTCACACAGGCAAGAAGTGGAAGATCTTTATTACAGAGTGCAATACAACTGTAAAATTATAGTTGTGACTAAAACAATAATATAACAATCAGAACAATCAGCAACAAGAAACTTCCTCCAAAATCCTAGTGTCTACATACTGGCAACTGCTAGAAGTTCTTTGGAAATCCTTGGGCCAGGCCAAGCTGTAAATCTCTCAAGCCAAGTGGTAGTTAGAAAAGTGGTCCTGATGCAGTTTCCAAGGCAACCGCAAGAAGGGTTTTCCCTCCCGCAACTGAAATACATCTGTTTAATGGCATGGGGACTAATCCTATATTATTGTGTTCTTGAGGCATGCGAGAACATACCCAACAAATACTTTGGCTCAGTATCTTTCCCACTAAAGAATGGTATCTATCCAGTGGCTCTTGTTCACAATAATTATTGTGATTGGACTGATACCACTGGATACATTTTTCCTGAATGGTTTAACCACAATACTTACAAAAACAATGCTCTTCAGACAATAACCCCTGACACTGGGTTTTATGGTTGACAGACCTTTTCTTAATGGAGTTGAAGAAGATGTAGGTCTGATCCGAGGGGGCTCTCTCTTTATTGTCTCTATCTATATCATCAGACCCATCCCCAAATCCCAGACCCTGTTTATGTCTATGTCACTACAAAAATAGGAGATACAGAAAAAAGAAAAACCAATATTCCATGGTAGTATTCATAACGACAGTCCATCTGATTCTAGTTGGCTATTTATTTTAACCAAGTCAAGTCTCCTGAAATAAATTCACGACTGATGGTATTGTGTCTTTGTCTGTAGTCTCATCTCAAACCTTTTCTGGATTGGTGACTCTTTTGCAATGGGTAAAATGTCTTTTACAACTACCTTTAGAGACATGGTGCTGGTCATCAACACTTGATATGGTTCTTCACAATAATCTACTAAACAAAATTTCTTTACATTTTCTCTAGGTTCAATGCTATGACATTTAGTTTCTGGCATATCCAGTGACAGCAGTTTTAAGCTTTTCTGCTGCTGTTTCAACTGTTTGCTCATTTTTAGCAGATAATTGATAGTAATTTTCCTGTTACACTTCAAATCATCCTGGGGATCTACCATCAAATAAGGTTGTTAAAAGATGCTATAGGAGTGGTTCTGATACTGAGTAACACTAGATGCAGGACTACTGGCCACACCAACCCTCTTTCAGCCATCACCTTGCTCAACTTATTCTTGATAGTGCCATTAACTCTCACTACTTTCCCACTGGCTAGGGGACTGTAAGGAGTATGCATTCTAATGCTTATGCTCATCAATTTACACATAGCTCCTGAAATTGTGTACCCCTACCATTCTCAATTATATTGGGAATCCCATATCTGCAAACATATGCTTGCACTATTGTCTTAGCAGTTAATACAGTGATGTTAGTTGCTGCAGAATAAGCCTCTACCCAATGAGAAAACAGATCAACACAAGCCAAGACATATTTCAAATTTGTGTAGGGTGTATAAAATTGATTTGTATTGCTTGAAAAGGCCCAGGTGTAAGAGGGATGCAGGATGGCTCTGATGGTATAGTTTTACTAGTATTTTTTGTTAAACAAGTAAAACAAGACATTGCTCTCTTTCCAGCCTTGGAAGAAAAACCTGGCACACACCAATAATCTCTCACCAACCTGCACATACCTTTACCTGGATGAGTCAGGCCATGTGCTACCTCTGCCAGGCTTGAAAGATATGCTCGGGCAGATACTGTCCTACCATGCCCATCTCTCCATAGTCCAGAGGACTCTTGACCACATCCATTTGTCCTTCAGGTGGCCTTTTCCTGTGGAGATCACAAATCTTGCATTTTGATTCATTTCTGTACACAGAGAGCCTCTAAAACCATTAAATTTGATACTGGTAACTCTTTTGATGAACTGCTCTCTTAGTAGTTTAATCTGCTCTTTTGTTACCTAGGGAAACAGAATCTTTGTTAAAGGTGTGTGTTTTGCATTTAATGACAGCTACTACTATGGGTAATTGTATTTCTGTCAACAGTCCTTGTATGTGCTGTGCATACGCTATTGGTGTACCTATAAAATCCTGAGGTACCATAGGGCCCCAAAACAGGGTACCTAGAATCAGTGTAGATATTAACTGATTTACCCTTCGCATGTCTTTCTTAGTGCTATAAGTTTCACCACTTGCACTGAATGTGGTCGGTTCATGTGTTCAGCTTCTATCGTACCACAGAGTATTTGCTACACAATTCTGTTATTTTGTCTATGACAGCTTCTGTCAGTGTAAAAAGTAAAATCTACATTTTCTAAGGGAGTGTCCTGTATATAAGGTCTTGCTGTAAAAGTCTGATTCACATGCTCTAGGCAGTCTTGCATATCTGTGTAGCAACTAAATCTACCTTGAGCTATGTCTTTAGTCTCCTCCACTCTTTGTGTCTCATGAAACACATATGGTAATTAAGTTGCTGATTTAGCGTGTTACATCTCTTGATGTTTATGTTTGCATAACCCTCATCTTGTGAGTCTCGCAGAGGAGACATGTCTAGTTTGAGCCGAATTTAAAAGAGCAGAGATTACATGAGGTGTCGAAAGCGTCAAATCATGACCTAGTAGTACGTCTTCACTTTTGATCACCAGAAGAGTGGCTGTTGCCACCGTTCTCAAATGTGTAGGTAGTGATTATGCCACTGTATCGATTTGGGTACTGTATTATGCTACTGGTCTACTGGTGTCTCCAGGTTTTTGTGTCAAAACTCCTGCCATGCAACCAACTACTTCAGTACAGTACAAATTGAATGATTTCTCATAGTCTGGTATGCCCAGTGCACATGACTTTGTCAGTCTTTCCTTGAGATCAACTAAACTTGCTCTGTAACGTCAGTTTGTTGGATATGATCTGGTTTTAATTAATGTAATGGTAACAGCAAAATAGAGAACCCTGGTATCCAATTTCAGCAATACCCGCACATTCCAAGGAATGTATGTATCTGCTGTTGGTTCTGTGGCAGTGTTATATCTTACATTGCCTGTATCCTGTTTGGTGTCAACAGTGTCCTAAGTAAGACAGTGTCATAAGTGTTTAACTTTTGTCTGGCATGGCTGTAACTTATCCTTAAAAACCTTTTGTCCTGTTTATAAGAGATTAAACAACAACTATTTAGTATTAGATAAAGATGACATTAAAGAATCAGAACAAACACAGCAATAAATCATTCACATTTTGTATAAGGACATACCCATTACTTGGTTTAAAGGATTGTAAATAGTCAAGCAAGACTTGGGTAAAGATACTAGGACTGTCAATGAACCCTTGAGGTAGTCTTGTCCATGTATATTGTGCCCCTCGTAAGGTGAAGACAAAAAGGTACAGATAGGTTGTAGAGGTACAGAGAAGAAAGCAGAACAGAGGTCAATGTGTTAGGGCTAACAACCAGCAATATGAGCTTTTAGCATAAGTAGTAACGAGGTCTTCACCTTTAGCATCCGCCTTTCCGTATAGCTTTAAGTGCTCATAGGTGGCCGGAGCGCAGATGGAACCAGAGGCAGTAGCCCAGACTGGAGCTGGTGGTCAGTGGCAGTCCGGGGCCAGGGGTTCGTAGCATGCACAGTAGTCAGAGATAAGCCAAGAGGTCAGGGCTACAAGCAAAATAGCGTAATCTGGTATTCGGGCAAAGGTCAGGGCAACAGGCAAACAGGCAAGGTCCAAAGTACAGGCAAGGATCACAACAGGAGGTCAATCAAAGTCAGGAGACAGAACAACAGTTCAGCAAACAACAAAGACTGTGAACGCTATAACCGTCAGTCAGGGAGGCTAAGCCCTCCCTGCCTTAAATACTAAATGCAGCCAATCAGGGACCAAGATTGGGCATCACATGTTTAGTGCCAGGCACTGCTAAATAATACTATTAAAGGCTATTAGCCCGCAGGCTTATTATAACTAGTACGCACGCCTGTCTGACGCGAGTTGATGGAACTCGGCTGTTGCTATGACAGCCGGGTTGCAGCTAGTGGAAGCCGTGGATCGCCACAGCTTGGTACACAATGACAGTAAAACGGGTAGAAGTTGAAGGAATTTGCTTAAAAATGCAGCTGGATTTGACACTATGGGGAACTGGTTTTCAACTACTTTGTTTATGTCCTCAAATCCTGCACTAGGTGATAACCCCTACCCTGACTCTTTTTAATGGGGTCGATGGGACTATTGGCTATGCTTGCCATACGAATTACAATACCTTGTTGCAGCAGCCTTTCAATTGCTGGGCAAACGCCTAACTCAACTTCTGGCTTTAATGGATATTTTTGGTGCTTGCCTACCATATTTTAAGAGTTCTATTATTGGGGCTAAGTTCACTATTGTCCTCCAGTGTCCTATCCATCTTTAGTCCATAAGGAACCAGGCATTTGAGAAAGCATATCATTGATGTATTCCCATATATGACAGAGTTGTGCATCATTAACCTTTGTGGGATTTCTAACATGTCCTATACTTCTTGAGCATGGTTCCCTGGAATGTCAAAGAAAATAGCATTGGGTGTAAAATAAATAATGCACCTCATCTTACGATATGCCTTGACGAAGCAGTTAGTAGGAGCTGCTGCAGCTAAAAGAAAACAATGCTGAGTATGCAATGGCCAATAGTAATTGCTGCCAGAGCAGTCAAAGGGTAATAGTGTAGTTCATCTATCACCCCTGCAGCTGGAATGCTGGACATATTACTATTTATATTTATAGCGCAAGTAGATTCCGTAGCACTTTACAATTGGGAACAAACACTAATAAAACCATACTGCGTAATACATACAGAGTGGTAACAGGGCAC
Organism: Mixophyes fleayi; assembly: GCF_038048845.1. Lineage (NCBI taxonomy): Eukaryota > Metazoa > Chordata > Amphibia > Anura > Limnodynastidae > Mixophyes > Mixophyes fleayi. Next base: position 272,237,918 of record NC_134404.1, read on the forward strand.
TGCTCGCAAGCTTACAATCTATGGGACAATGCTTTAATACACAAGGGTAAGTGCTACATCATATTGCATATTTTCAAGCTAGAATGCATAGGTTAAAAAGCATTTAGTGGGCTGTATGTTCAGTCACACAACTATCTTGGTCAGAGGGTTGTTGTCTTGTGTTAGCTGTGTAGAAGGTGGTAATAGGGTAACATAGGGAGATTAAGAGGGTTGTTGAGGAATATCATAAGCTTGTCTGAAGAAGTGAGTGTTCAGAGAATTCTTGAAGGTTTGAACACTAGAGGAAAGTCTTATTGTGCAAGGCAGTGAATTCCACAAAATGGGTGCAGCCCAAAAAAGTCCTGTAACTGAGAATGGGAGGATGTGATGAGAGTGGAAGAGAATGCAGATCTTGTACAGAGTGGAGTTGTCCAGTTGGGAGATATTTTGAGACAAGTGAGGAGATGTATGTTGGTACAATTCTGTCGCTGGCCTTGTATGTTAGTAGAAGAATTTTATATTGGATTCTTTGAAAAACAGGCAACCAATGTATAGATTTAGAGAGTGGCTCAGCAGAGGAAGAACGATTTGCAAGGATAATCAATCTATCCGCTGCATGCAAATAGAGTGCAGGGGCTCGTGCCTGAATTTGGGAAGACCAGTAAGGGGGGAATTGCAATAGTCAATGCAGGACATGATGAGTGCATGAATTAATGTTTTTGCAGTGTCTTGTGTGAGAGATGTACGTATTCTGGAAATGTTTTTTAGATGTATGCAGCATGATGTAAATATAGAGTTGATTTGGGGAAGAAAGGATAGTTCTGAGTCAAGTATCACACCTAGACAATGAGCTTGCAGAGTGGGATTTATGGTCATGTTGTCAACAGAAGTGTCAGGCAGGAAGCTTCTATTGGTGGGTGGGAATATTAATTCTTATTATTAATTAGTTTTTGAAAGATTGAGTTTGAGTTGGCGAGAGGACATCCAATACGAAATGGCAGAAAGACACTCAGTAATGCAAGACAACACAGATGGTGAGAAATCAGGAGAGGATAGATAAATTTGTGTATCGTCCGCATAGAGATGATACTGAAGTCCAAAGGAGCTTATTAGTTTTCCAAGAGAAGTAATGTAGAGAATAGCAGAGGACCTAGGACAGAGCCTTGTAGTACTCCAACTGATAAAGGAAGCGGAGTGGAGGATGTTCCAGAGCAATTAACACTGAAAGAGCAATTAGGTAGGATAAGGATCGGGATAGGACAGTATCTTGAAGACCTAGGGAATGTAGCGATTGTATGAGGAGAAAGTGGTCAACAGTGTCAAATGCAGCAGAGATATCCAGCATAATTACAATACAGTAATGGCCTTTAGTTTTAGCTGTGATCTAATCAATGACAACCTTGGTCAGTGCAGTCTCTGTGGAGTGTTGAGAGCGAAAGTCTGACTGAAGAGGATCCAATAGGTTGTTTGCAGAAAAAAAGCATGTAAGGCGAGTGTAGACAATTCTCCTGAGAAGTTTGGAGGGGCATAGAAGCTGAGAGATGGGGCGGTAATTTGAGAGAGTGTTTGGCTCAGAATTTAGCTTTTTCAGAATAGGAATAATCATTGCATGTTTGAATAGTAATGAAAAGATACCAGTAGAGAGATAGTTTACAGATTTTAGTTAGAGGTGGAATGAGCACAGGAGACATTGACCTACCAATTTATTCCATCTGTACTTCTGGAGATTACTAATACCTTAAACTAGGGTATGTAACTGTACCTGCTGTAATTCCTGTGACCTACAGATTAGACCCAATCTAATCCGTTATCCGGCTGTTCTGAGGTTGGGACCCAGCATTCCAGTACCAATGCTCTGCCCGCTATCCTGCAGCTCTGGCCAGTGTGATAGGCCAGGGGGAACCATCCACAGCAACCCTGATCTGAAGGCAAGAGGTCAGGGGTACCAGCAAAGGGGTACACTAGAAGCTAAAGTTACCCAGAAGGATGCCGGTCTAGATGCCGCTATGGAGCCAAGTGGTGGCAACAGCAAAAGCCTCTCCTACTGTTGTTAGAGAGCGCGTTTGGGAGAAACAGACAGGGTGGCATAGGAGGTCCATCCTGTTACAGATTTCTGGCTTTCAACTCTTCTTGCAAGTTGTTAGTTAACTTTACTATATGCAACTTACACATATGACCTAATCTTCATTGATTACCTGAGGCTGGATCACATCCATTCACAGCACTGGATGTTTCTTTACTTATAAGAACTTCTCGCACGGCATCTAAAGATCTTGCGTCTCACCTATAACTTTGACAATTTCCATATCCCTGACTATATCTTTGAAACTCCCCTCTCTTTCAATGAAACTCTCTTTTATTTGGACATCTGCATGCAAAATGTCCCTGCTTATCACACCTAAAACACTCCATTGGGGACTGTTGTGTTTTCTCACCAAACTGCGTATTGTACTGCTGTGGTTGTGGCCGTTGCATCTGCAATGTTTGAATACTACCATAATTAAATTATTACTTTGATTCTCTCTCTTCCTAGCAATATTTTTCATCATGGTTTACAGTTGACTCCCTGAGTGCTTTTATTTTTACCCATCTACAGTTAGGCATTGATGTCTGGTTCATCCATCATTACTGTGACAGTGACCTCCCAGTGATGCATAATAATGATCTTATGCGAATCTACTACAACAGGGAAATACACACTTAATTGGATATTAATATTTGCAATTTTTGCTTGATTGACCTTGTCCGTCAGCTTCGCATCTCCCTCCAGCTTAGTACTCTTTATAAAAACTAGGCTATCAGTGTTGGAGGAAGTGACTATTCAAATATGAGGGGCTGGGTGGCGATTCCACCCCTTTCTCCTGTCTTGATTGTGTCTCTTGCAAATGCAACATGTACAACATGGCTGCAACTGTGGAATCATCTTTGGAATCAACTTTCAATCTTCTTCCTCCTTTACTTAAAACAGGATACAATATCGAAATACTGCCTGTACTTTGGTGACTTTTAACATAAGGAGGTGATGCTGACACCAATTGCGCAACAATAATTTTTTTCTGTTCATTTTTATGTAGCTTTTGCATCATTGTTCACCTTCAGTTTGCCATTATTCAATACATTCAATGTGTCTAAACTGAAACTTGTGGTAGCTCATTCTATGAATTTTATAGATAAAATGTCCTATAAATCACAGGGCCCGAGTCAATAAGGAAAGTAAAGCAAAAAAAAAAAAAAAAGTAAATGTTTTCCGGGACAAACCATTTTATAATGCAAGGGGTGCAAATTAGTACAATATCTTTGCACATAAGTTAAGTACTGGCTGTTTTATCAAAGAGCACACAAATACTTGATAGCGTTATTTTTACACTGAAATTTAAAGTTAATTTAGGACATGCCCTAACCAAACTCTAAATCTGCCCCCACATTTTAAATTTACCTCCCCCTCCAATGCAACATGGCTTTGCCCAGTTGCAAAGTTACTCCCTTTTATGCTTTGCTCTCCTTAATGACTCAGGCCCATAGTGAGCAGTCATGTTCAACCACTTTGCTAACACACGCCGAACTCTCGGGTTCACTGCCCGAGGTCCGGTGCACTTACCTGTTCCCCCCTCCCTTCTCTGTGGGCTGGTCCCGGTGGCCATCTTCCCGGCGGTTCTGTGCATGCACAGAACCACTCTGCATTGTTAAGCCCTGTGCCAGTTCTTTGTGTTACTTTGCTCCGCATTGCTTTGCATTAGGACTGGTTTTCCTAACCTCTCAGCTCCAAAGATTTTTCTTGTGTCAGCCTGCAGATCATCTCTGTTTGTAACCATCTACACTTCCTTGGTGGTAACTGTACATAGACTATTGCACTTCATGCTTCCCGTGTAGCATTCACCATTACCCTTTCAGCCTATCTACCAGTATATCTTCTCAGTTCAGATCTCCAGGCTCTCATGGGTTACTCCCCTTGAAGCCCGCGACCTGCAGTACAGCGGCAGCAAATTCCATATCTCCTTGCGGAGATCCCTGGCAAACACCACCTGTGCTGTTAGACTCCGTGCCTCTAGAAGGAGTAGTATCAAACCCGACAGATCCCAAGGATCCAACAAGAGTCCCAGTTGACCGTGATATTTGCACAAAATTGCATTGTATTCGCACCATATTTTTTCTTCCTAATATGGCTGATCTTTAAGGCTCATTAACAGCATTCATCACAGATGATACATTTTTCATCCTTGACAACGTCTCCCCCATCTAATGTGGCCCTATGCTGTGTATGCAGGGATCCCATTTTACTGCGGCTCCAACCAGACTAGTCCAATGGGTAGGCTTGTAGAGTAAATGCCACCAAAAACGTGTACTACAATTTTGCTACGAAAACATCAATACAAGCAAATTGACGGTGTAAGTCTGCAGGAACTGATCGCTCCAACGATCCTATCGCTTCAATGACAAACCCTAATTAAAATTGCTACTAAAATACACAGTGCTTATTCTAATCTGCAGTCTATTAGTATGATGCAAGTTATACACTTCACAAACACACGCACACCTCAAGCCTGAAAACACACTTTTTCCTGTTGCTGGGAATTTAACTTTACACATTTACTAGGATTCAAAAAAATGCTATATTACAAAATAGTATCAATAAGTTTCAAAATGCTGAATTATGTTTTTAATTCTAAATCCCAAAATGCACCGGGACCATGTACATTTACCTTAGTCCCGTGATTCAATTTAGCACCTCACTCACAAAGCAGAAAATGTGATTTTACAACACCATGTAATTTTGTTGAAAACCTAAATCACCTAAAGTCTGAGTAGATAAGCGTGAAGTCCAAAAGCTCCAGAGCCCCCAAACTGTTAAAGCAAAATAATCCTCTGTCTGGTCCAATCAACGTGTTTCCAAAGCAAAAATTTATTCTTGCAAGTAAACAGTTTAAAGTACCGCTAACACAGACACATGCGCAGCTAGTACCAGCATGTAGCTTCAATCCAAAATGCTTACAGTACATTAAACACAGTGGGCTTTTATATAGTAAATACAAAGAAAATAGTAAGGTCATAGGTGATTTTTCCAGGGGTCAGGACGTCACAAGAACTTGATGTCCCATAGATAGCAAAGTCTCTCTTTATGTTCTTAGATTACAGTTGGCACTCCTAGAATTCCTTTGTCCATGCCTTCAGGATCCCACCATTGAAGGGTTCAAACACACTGGCATAACATGCACTTTACTACTTTATTATTGACTAATATTAAATTAGTTTAACTAAACATCGTAACAAAGAAACAGCTGGGAACAGTAATATTGGTTACAGAAATTGAACTTTGTTTCTTAGTCATTTGAAAGCAAAGAGGAAGCACTTTCCCTAGACCTTTTAGCCCTTTTTAATACCCAAGACCAGCACTGACCTCTCATGAGCTATTTATCTTAGTTCAACTGCTGGACCCAGAGAGTTATACTGTCACCACTGTTTATAAAAATCATTGGTCTGTTTGTTTGTTTGTCTGTCTGTCCGGTTATGCATTCAGATACCCCTGCACTGATTGGGATGAAACCAATGCAGGATGGCCCAGTTGGATCCTGGTCAGGTTTTAGGTGTGTTTGGGTCACGGTCGGACCGCCCGTTGCTGTACGAGCAGAACTTTGACCCTGGGAGCCTGTTCTGAGCCTTCCACTGAATGGATTTGGACAAAAACTTCACAGAGTGGTAACATTGGATCCCAGAAGACATAGTAGGGGGTTGAGGTCCCAGACAGACCTCTCGTTTGTGTATGCTGGACAGAACTTTGACACAGAGAGTCTATCCTGGGCCTTCCACTAGATGGATTTTGATGACATCTTAGCTGCTAATTTTTTTTAAAATGTTGAAATCCAACTCATTGATAACTTAACAACTTTATATAAAATAGTTGCGCTGTTGTATATTTATATCCCTTTCTTATCATAATAGTTATATCTATTGTCACTAACTTTAATGTGATCTACATTTTCTAGGATTAATTCACTTTCATTGTGGTAACTTATTCATCCTTACCTCATCAAAAAGTTTTATTATTACCAGTGGATCACATTTATTATTGAAATTAGACTAATCCACAGTTTTTCCTAAAAATAGTATTCCTTTGTATTTTGATGGTTGCAAGGTGGAAAAAGGTATGATGTAATTTATCTTAATTTCAGCCTTTACATCACAATCACCTGCAATTTCAATAAGGGTGTGTAGACTATAAAAAGAATAATATAAAAAAATATACCAAGCACCTCAATAGTCTTGGGTTTCAAGAATCATTCATACAAATTTATTACAAAGTTCTGCAAGAAACAAGTCTAACTTTGCATTGATACCGTTAGGCCCAGTGTACATAAGAGATATTTATTTCTCTTATACTTCACTGTCAACCACATGTGAACGCAGATCCAAATTAGCATTGAAGCAGAATCATTGGTACCCATGCAGAGATGCATGGTCAGTGTACACTGGTTTTTAAGAAAATGCATTGATGCTCAATAGTGCAGCATGCACAATTTTAGTGTGTAATGTAAAGATCCATTTAGTTTCATAATATAATCTAGTACCCTAGAAATACTTTTTGCACATTTTGGTGATATTCTATAAAATGTTTGGGCAGGGCTAATTTTAAAATAGCCAGTTTTAATAATATATATTTTTTATCACTCTTGGATTGCAGATAATTGGATGATTATGGTAGATTGCTCCCTAGTTACAAATGTATTAAAATGTATCATATTTGTAATATATGGGCACTCTTAGCAGCATAAATATCTTCCAATTCAGGTTAAAGAGGAAATCTCATTTATTTATCTTAATGTATGTGGGTAGTTTTCTTAGATATTCTTTACTGCTACAAAATCACAGTCATGTAAATTCATAACAGATTAATACACATTTTAAGTATCAGTTGGTATTTAACAAGGCAAGATAGGAAGAAATGGGTGACAATAAACTGTGAAGGGAAGGTAATTCATTAGATGAGGTGTAGGAAAATAAATGGATGTGGATTAAGGAGAGTTGGCTAAATTGAAAATATTAGCAGGGAAGATATTGGATAACAGCTCTGGCACAACTGTGGGCAAAGTAAAGCTATCCGGATAGATGCTGAGTAAAAAGTAAAGCATAGCAGGGTCTTTATTAGAAAAAAATCCTAAAGAGGTTAGCAATCAAATACGCTCTTTCCCCTGATAAGTGTTAAGAAGTACCTTGTACATTGGTGTATCTTTGAAAATAATTCAAGAGGATCAGATAAGCCTAAAACAGCGAGCACAATTTTGGTCTGAGGACTGCAGTGGGAAATAGTGCTCATTTCTAGGGCTGCAACAAGTCTTAACTTTCTTAAACAAGTAAAATATGTAGAACTTACTACAGGAATAGAGGAACTCTGTCAATCTGCCATAAGTAACATTTAAAAAAAAATCTCATTGGGATAGAAGTGTCTGCACCACCTCAAAGCCCCCACTAAAGACCATCCCATATAGGGAGTGTGGTTACATCATATAGAGACCAAATTCTGCCCCTAACACCTTTTTTCCTTGACTCTCTGTAACAACATATCTTCCCCTTTGCAGCAATACATCCTACTCTCTTCCCATGGTAACAACACATCCAATCCTCACTCCATAGAGCAACACTGATTCCTCTCTAGGTTCTGTAGAAACACATAATCATATATCCCCCTGTAGCAATACACAAACATATCCTTCTTTCCCCCAGAGGAACACACTCTTCTGCATATTTCTTACTTGTCCTCCTGAGCAACTGCTGGTACTTATTTTCTCTCATGAGACTTGACTCCTCAGCAATACAGGGACGATCTGGCCGCAAATTAAGAGTGAAGTTCATTCATTCTTTTTAACTTGCTCTTAGATTGACCTCACTAATGAATGCCAGGTCTCACTATGGTTGTGGGAGTGGATTCTCACAACTAGAGTTGGACCCAGTACAATGTGGGACAGATACAGAAAGACCTTGGATGCTGAAATACTGCAGTAGTATATCTGTCTTCGTTGGTTCTGCATCGGTCCTGCTTCCCATGGGCCGCAAAATATGGGCTTGGGGACGTATGTCTGGTCTAAACCCATCAGTATAACAATCTTGTACTGATATAAAGGTTTCTTCCATTGACATAAAGAAAGCTCAACTCAATCTGAAAGCTGCTGGCCAATGAAGTGAGATAAGGGCCTCCCGGAAGAAATGGGTCTTCCTCACAAATGTGGAGAGGAGTACCAATTGCTTTGTTACATATGCAACATGTATTTGGAAGTGCAGGATTAGATAAGGCTGAATAGACAATCTGGGTCTCTACTACCCAATTACCAGAAGATCAGGTGTGAGTCATTTTGAAGATCTTGGACTAATGGGCTTCAGATAATTTGCTGCCTAACTCTCTAACCCAGGCCTTCATAAAACATGGGGGAGTGGTCAAGCTGGCTTCAGCCTGAATTCTGTATATTAATGAGATAGACTGTTGTTCACATAATGAGTGAATTTCTGCCCTACTTACAGGATTTGCAGCAACCCACTGGGAGACCTGTTTAAAGATTGACTGATGCAAACCCAGTTGAAACTTTGTGTGCTATAATTCACCACCATTGTACTGTATGGGAAATGTGATTCTCAATAACTATCCTGGGTTGCTTTCATGTGGTTCAAGTCCAATCTAAGACCATGTTGAGTAATCAACATTTATTTATACCAGTGTTTCTCAACTCCAGTCCTCAGGACCCCTAACAGTGCATGTTTTCCATATCTCCTTGCTTAAGCACAGGTGTATTCATTACTGACTGACACATTCTAACAGATCCACAGGTGGTATAATGATTTCCCTTGTCACCTGGAAAGCATGCACTGTTAGGGGTCCTGAGGACTGGAGTTGAGAAACACTGATTTATACAGAGTCAGCAAATTCCGCAGCACTTTAATACAGCTTTCTAGTAAGTAGCGAGGTCTCCTTCAGTAAAGGACACAAAATGTTGGATTTCGTTTTGGAAAGCATATAATTAGTCAGTGTTTGCAGCAGAAACAACAATCTCAGAAGTACATACATTTTGATTGCTTATTCTACCGATCCATGAGCATTGTAGGTAACTCCAATGGGTAAATGTATTCACTTACTGCATTTTTTTGCCTTTAAAGCCATTACCACTTTAAATTTTCACTGCAAAATCGGATGGTAACACATTTACCCCAGGACATTTTGTATCTTTATTTTGGGAAGTAGAACAAAATTTAGTTGATATAATAAGGTGTAATACTTAGATAATGTGGTCTCCATGTTAGGACTCTGCCTGTATTTTGTATGCAGTTGCAGTACCTCAATTCCACCAGAGGTGCTGCTGTTTGCCCCTGAATTTTGCACCTCTCCTGTAAGAGTTAATCTCCTTACCCAATGAATACCAGCACCTCTCTCACAACTGCCTCAATCCGTGTTTTGCTTTACTGCCGTTTGATCTCCCGTTGTGACCCTCTGCCCGATTACCGGATGCTGCTTGTTTGTCTGTTGCCCTGACCTCTGCCTGATTACCAGATCCTGCTTGAACTCTTGTTGCCCTGACCTCTGCCTGGTCATTGGACTCAGCTAGTCTGTCTGCTTCCCTGGACTGCCTTGTGCCTCTGGCAATCTGGAATCCTGATCCCTGCCTCCTTAGTCTGGAGCCTTGTGCCTCCTGGCAATTGGGTAACTCAGTATACTTGTTCCTGCATTTAACCTATTGCTAGAACTTGCACAATAATTGTTGACAGTGGGACAGTTATCAAGTACCATTCAAGATAGAGACTGATTCGGACAAAGAGCTTTGAATCTTATCTGGGCAGAAGGGGTTTTTTATAGATCAAAGATTCTATGGAGGCACCAGGGACAAGAGTTAATTGTTTTAACATGGCTGACCTATAGTTAGATTTTTTGTTTGTACAGCCGCTTCTTGATAGGCTTCTCACAATGGTGTCCGCTCAGAGGCTTCTCACAATTTTGCCTAAGAACCCAGCCATAAATAAAGAATGCTACCAAAACATCCTCCAAGAGCAACTTCTCCCAATCATCCAAGAACAGTTTGGTGACTAACAATGCCTTATCCAGCATGATGGAGCACCTTGCCATAAGGCAAACGTGATAACTAAATGGCTCTGGGATCAAAACATTGAAAATTTGGGTCCATGACCAGGAAACTCCATAGACCTTAATTCCATTGAGAACTTGTCAATCCACAAGAGGCGGGTGGCCAAACAAAAACCCACAAATTCTGACAAACGCCAAGCATTGATTAGGTAAGAATGGTTGGCCATCTGTCAGTATGTGGTCCAGAAGTTGATTGACAGCGCGCCAGGGCGAAATGCAGAGGTCTTCAAAAAGAAGGGTCAACACTGCAAATATTGACTCTTTGCATAAACTTAATATAATTGTCAATAAAAGCCTTTGACACTTATGAAATGCTTGTAATTTTGTTTAAGTATACCATAACAACATCTGACAAAAAAAGGTCTAAAACCACTGAAGCAGCAAACTTTGTGAAAACCAATACTGGTGGCATTTTCAAAACTTTTGGCCATGACTATGTTTTTTGATTGTGGGAAGAAACCCATGCAAACACGAGGAGAACATACAAGCTCCACACAAATAAGGCCATGCTTGGGAATTGAACTCATGCTGTAAGGCAGAGGTGCTAGCCATTAAACCACCGTGCTGCTCATGAAGCAGTTATTTGTACTTGCCCTGAGCCACCCTGATAGGCATATATGTGTACTGTACTTAGGCTATGTTAGACTACCTCTCCCTGTTGAAACGCTTCTCAAGGCACAAGCAGGCGCAAGTGGCAGATGGGAACAAAATTGCATATATGCATATGCGCGAGTCTTGTTTTGTGGGCATTCGCAATACACATTTACAGATAAAAAAGGCGTATGTCTAACGTTGGGGGATTTTTCTCTGTGGTTGTTCTTTTCCAGATAACCCCACCCTTTCAAGCCCCTGCTATGAACCTTTAAATTGATTGAGCAACTTCCACTTCTGTATTGTATGTCCAACGCTGTATCTGGCCCTAAGGGAGAAGGAATTGTTGAAAATGTCATTGCGTGTTGAAGGAGCAAGATATGTTTGTCCTTTTTAAACTCTGCCAGATTTGCGTATAGTGTCACTTAATTCTACTCTTGAAAAGTTTGTTGCAGCAGTTCCTGTCTCTCATCTGAAATCCTTGTGAAACCTACGTACCATAAATACCTCATATGTCTTTACTGTGGAAGGTTTGTTTGCAAGTTATAAAGTATGCAACAGGATTGTAAATCTTTCGACATGTCCTCGGTGGTATGGAGCTTCCCCTGTTGTCCTTAATGCAACGTGTAAGTGGTCTCTTAGAGCCCTTACTATTTTCCCCATATTATCACTGCATTCAAAAAAGAAGTGCTTCCTCCATATTTCACAGGACATACTTGGTTCTAGCATTAAACAGTTTAAGTGCCTTAAGGGCTTCCAAAGGGTAACACTAAAGAGAGTGCTTGTGGTTGGTTTCTAGAGTTTTATTTTCAGTATTGTGGTTATTTTACTTTCTACCCCTCAAAAAAAATGTACTTCTCAGGACACATTTACCTTTACTAAATATTTGTAAGCTTCCTACGTCATTATTGGAGAGGTCCTTTGGCATGCGTTAAAAGAGATAAGTATGTACGTACGTACGCATCTGAGGATTCACTCTGTTGTTGAGAGGAGGGGGGTTAAATCTTTATAAGACTGACAGTTGTTTGGGTGTTAATGAAGATAGTGAATAGGAGAGGAGGGTGGGGTGTGACTATGTTAAATGGTAAAGACTTGGGTCTCACTGAGGTCTGTGTAAGATGTGAAATTAATCGATATGCAAGTTCAAGGGCTGATAATATGAAGAGCTCTACCTAATGTTACGCTGACGGTCAGTACACAAACTCACAGAACTAGTTGGTGGAGGTCTTCACATTTAGCAGCCGCCTTTCCCATAGAGCTTTATAAGCTCACCGGTACTCAGATGCCCCCAGGACTTATCTCCAGATGTAGTGTGAGTTTGTGACACTAAACCGTAGCCGCAGGCCAGGAAGCAGCGAAGATGGCAGTGGATGGTCAAACGATATCCAAGGTCAGGGGTTACTTGCAAGCAGGAATAGTCTGGAAACACGCTAAAGGTCAGGGTCACGAGCAATATAGCGGGGTCCAAGGCACAGGCAAGATGATTCGGAGTCACAGGCAAAGAGGCAAATACAAATTACAGGCAGGGGTCATACACAGCAAAGACAATCCAAAAGGTTTACACCAACAGCACAGAAGCAGGTAGCAAGCCAAGCCCCCTGCCTTAAATACTAGAAGCAGCCAATCAGAGCCTGGCTCTAAAGTATCCACAGCCCCCTGCATAAGTTAAATTAGCACTCATTTAGCCCGCAGGCTAGTGGGGAGGATTTGCGCACGCGCCCGGCTTTCTTTCATTGCTGGGACGCGGCGCTGAGGAAGCGTCCGACCGTTGCCTTGGCAACAGCCAAAAGGGACCTCCCGGTCTTCAAGGTGACGGCCGGGATGCAGGGGAGCCCAGGAGACGAGTCGCGGCGGCAGTGATTACTGCCGCGGCTCGTAACATTTGATGGGTGTTGGTCTCCAAAAGCGGCCCAGCTGGAAATCATGCACCTTACCCCTTGAAATTCCCTGGTTGCCACCCTTGAGGAAACACTGAAGGAATCTAGGGTAGGGTCCAATATCCAGCTCACATCGCCACCTAGATCCAAAATGCCCTCCTGTATTATCCGTCACTGTTCCCTCAACATGGAAAGAAATCTGGGTTGATGCTGGTTAGGAGCATGGAGAATAACAAATGTGAACATTTGATCTTTCCCTGCACCAGTTAATAACACCCATTCCTTACCGAATGGTAGATCACATCAGTTAAAATGAGATGTAAAAGATTGACAACATCCTTTCTTTTCACCTCAGGATCATTGCTGTAGAATGCCACAGGTTACTGATGATTCTTAAAGTTAAAACACTTGTTCAAAGGGGTTTCCTGGAGGACAGCATCAACCTTGACTATGTTCAATGCATGTAAAACCTGCAATCTTATTTTGGGAGTGCCTAGGCTTTTGACATTTGCGGATCATAATCTAAGGAGGTCCTGCATCTGTGACAGAAGGGGCTTTTAAAAGACACATGGGACATAATATTGAAGAGATTAAGTGGCTTAAGATTTTTTCAAATATTACATGCTAGTTCATCAACTACCTATCACACGCCGGGCCCGCCGATCGCCAAGTCTGGTTCCGGTTCACTCACCCAGGGCTTTCCCCTCTGCTTTTCTCCTTGGTTGGCCCTATCTTTTATTTGGACCTGCGCATGCTCCTTATAAGGAGTCCTATTCTTTCACATTGGCTGATGCCCTCTATTGCCCAGACTACTTAAGGACTCCTGTTTCACTCATGCAGGGCCAGTTCTTTGAGTCTTTTCTTGTGTATGTACGTGTGTACTCCTTGCTCTCTGTATTGCTCTCCTGCTCCAGTTACCATGCCGCAAAGTATCACCTGGACTTCCGTGTACCTTTGCTGCAAATCGTTATTCTTGACCCTGTTCCAGTCACCTTGCTACCCAGCTTACCTGGACTCCAGTATACATCTACTACAGACCGCTGCACCTTCTAGATCCAGTCATAGTGCTCCCAAGCCTCACTTGGACCTCTGAGTACTACTACCTCCTGTACATTACTCAGCTGTGGCGCTCTCTTCGTTCCTTGACTCTCCACTAGGCCTCACCTTTTACCTACTAGGAGAACTGGGACCTGCAGTACAGAAGCAGCCAAGTCCATATCCCCTTATGGGATCACTGGTGAATACCTTCTGGGTCATTAGAGTCCATATCTTGCTGCAGGTAGTGCTAAACTAGGCAGGTCTATGCGTCCTCTCTGACCTCAGTATGTGACAATACTGATATAATTGAAACAATACAAGTTACTTTTTTGATGGTACAGCTGTCCCGATACTGTAAGGAAAATGGGAACATCAAATTTATGTTGGAGATTGGCAACCCATTTCATATATGGTGGGATTGTACACTATTAAAACCCTTCTGGGAAAATGTTATAAATCTATCTAAAATAATCCTGGGAGAAGACATGTCTAATAATCCACTATTCTGCCTTCTAAACTGGACAGCAATACCTATATATAAAAAAATCCCTTTAAAACACCTTTATATGTAATACCCATATACTAGTGATCCTCCTCTCCTCCAGCTATCGCAGAATGGTTTAATAAAATTGACCTCTTTATGGCTATAGAGGATATTAGTTCTATAAAAAAAATGAACATTACAAGTCTTTTCAAAACACTTGGTTTCAAGATTTAAAGAATCTGCATTCTACAGAGAATCTCCCAACCTCCCAATAATTGTTTGAAAAACCTAGACTTAGAAAATGTGCAGCTGCAATATTCATCCAAACATCACAGCTAATTGAATAAGCTCCTATGCTAATAGGGTACCGCAACATCATGGATTTCCCTTCTCAACTCTATATGGATGGAAAGGGAAATCTGCAATGTTGTGGTAACACAGAGTGCCTTCGTGCCCATACCGTAGGAACTCTGCGCACAATTCAATATGCCCATTAGAGTCAAAGTTATATCAAAGTTATTTTAAATGTTAAGATTGATAAATGTTTTTGTTTTAACTTTGTACTATTAAGAACAATTATACTAATATATTGATGCTACCAAGTTTATTACTATGAAAACTAATAAATACACAAAAACAAAAAAAGAATGAAGTAGGTTCAACTTGGGAATGATCAAGTCGGAGGTGGCTGAGAGGTGTATAGAGAAGTTGAACAAGATCATTTATAAAGTAAATAGTATTACATGAACAGCAAATCTCACTCCTGCAAAGTGTGGGTGAGGCAGAAGGACTCATGCCCAGAATATTATCAACAGAGTAAATAGAGAAGCAGGTAGTGAGTGCCTCATATTGTAACTTCTACAATATCTCCAGGCATAAATGTTGGGATGTAGTCGGAATGTCGACAATGAAAATGTTGGCATTTAGAATGTTGACCTAATGAACATGTCGACATTATGGTGCCAACAGGATTAAAATGTCGGCATTGAGAATGTCGAATGGTTGTAAATTTGATAGTCACAATGTCAACATAAAGCATTACATTTAAACCGACAATGCCACCAAGCTGTTACACAACGCGAAACTAGCTCTAGAGACCTCCCTGAGCTCTTAGCGGCACTGATGCCATTTATAACATAGGGACTTCCCATGGCTGCTTGAGTTCAAACCCAGCAGAGAAAAAACTGTCTGTATTGAAAGTGCTGTTCATATATAGGCTTCTGTTCATGGCAACAACATTGCCATGTTACTTTTTAAAGAACATGCAGCATTAGACTGCACTCCCTTAATCTTCTCTTCGTTCAAAGACTAAGACAAGCGTTTCATGTCAATTCATATACATAAAATTATATTTTGTACAAGAGAATGTTCACTTTGTGAAATTAAATTCTGGTTTAAAAGACTAAGTTGTGGGATTCTGAGATACGTGGAGGGAGAGAACTTTAAAAAAATATTATTAAAAAAAAAGCTAGGATAACCAATCACAATTTATCGAATAGCCTCATACATGTTTATATGCAGATGATGGACAATTGTGCACTACTAATAACTTTTACATGAAAGAGGCAATAGTAAATTCAGCAGCATGATTGGTTCAGTCTGTTTCCATTTGAATTTAATTCCCTTTAACATTGAATTTTAACCGCTGACAAGAAAATGCAATGTGCCAAATCTCAATACAGGAGTTTGCTTTTTAAGCCATATAGTGTTAATGACACTTCGTAGTAGCCCATAGCATATTAAGTATAGTAATGGTAAATATGGTTCCCACCATCACAACAGTACCTACTATAGGTAACTCAGTAAAACGGTTTTACACATGTAAATTATACATGGTCGGTAGTTATTAAAACCAGGCAGGTTACAGACTAACGCCAACCAGCCACAAACTAAATATAATTTACATGTCAGTGATTAAAGGGATGAAGTCTGACAAGTCCTATTTAAAAACAATTCCATCTACAAAGAGGCACCAAATATTTACCTGACAGTCAGCCTGAGCGATTACGAAAGTGATATTAATCCAACTGCTTTTCTAAATTTTTTCATGGATGTAAAGTGGTTTTACTTGTTTCAGTGACACAAATATTCTTAATACCAAATTTCATTAAGATTATATCTCTAGTTGAAGCACTTCACAAGATTTGTATATACTATATATGTATCTGTGTCACGTTCTTCCTTTGTCTAGCCCATGATGAACAAATCATATAATGGTAACAAGTATTACAAATCTGAAATAAAAAGTTGCCCAAAAAACACAAAAAAACCCCCACAAAAATATTATCCATTAACAATATCCGAGAGTTGTGAGCAAGATAAAACATCTAGGGATATGTTAACAGGTAAAGAAAAGCTCACTTTGACCCATTCCTAAATCAAACAAAAGAAAAAACAAAAATGTATATACTTTATAATGTGTTTAATTGACTGGCAGTGTGTTATTAATAAGCAAAGTTAAACACTACTTTAGAAAACAACTTCCCTGTATTAGTAGAATGTAAATTCTATATGGATCGAAGAAAAGACATAATTGCATAACATTGTCACAAAATTCCAATATCACCACTTGCCAGTAAGGTAACATAACATGTGCGGACATAAAAATTGTACAAGGTTTCGTGGTTAGTCCTTGCAAATTATTATTATTTTTTTTTATAGTAAATATGACACCAGAGGTACTCTAACTCTTGTCTTAACAAAGCATTTTTCCTCAATAGGATTAAAGAATGACATTTATGAAGAATGCTACTCAGAGTAAAAGTGCCATAATTCATAGCAACCAATCAGATGTTTGCTTTTATTTTCTATAGAACATTTACAAGCCAAACCTTATTGACTGCTATGAAACACAACAGCATTTTTACTATATGCCAGCTATCAGAAAAATATCCCCCAAAATGTTCAGCATAAATGTTTAGCATACACCCACATACAGGTCCTGGTGCAGGTTTATATAGGAGCAATACGTTTCTTATAGTGGCAAACTGTTCTGTAAACTTTAGATTTTCCAACATTTGTTGCCAACAGTACTAGACAACCACACTGACAGTCTCAAATCCAGTGCACCAACATGTATATACACAAGTATCCACCCCATAAAATGCCCAACTGGATAATATAAGTTTCTACATATTCAATTAAGCAAAAGCATACACAAACTAGATTGCTCGTCAAAATGATAATGCAAAACTGACAGGACATGTATAACATTGTAATGCCATACTTAGTTATATATCAAGATCATGATCATAAACATGATCTTTGTAAGGTATGGCTCTTTGCTATTTACAATATAAACACACCATAATCAAATTCTACATACAGAACAATCCTGTAAACTCCATCATCATCATGGTAAATGAGATGATATAAAGACATCTGTGGAAGCAGCATTTGGAAACACTATTATTGACAGTCTCCTTTGTGGTGTTTCAAATGTTAACAGCACTGTGATTTACTCTCTGCTGGCAATGTCTCCTGGTCAAGCTGTACATTTCCAACATCGTTCTCCTCTACAGGAAAGCTCTTGGAGCTTACAAGTATGTTTTCAACCAAACATCGAGCAGCTTCATCAATGTTAACATTATCCTGAAATAAAAAACATAAAACAAATTGATAAGCGTTTAATCATGACAAATAAAAAAAAGGGTCAATGATATTTATTGAGGAAACCACCCTTAGCTGAAATGGTGGTAACCCTCCATGGGATTCAACACATTTAAAATAAGGCTTTATTATGACAGCACAACACCATAAGACATTCACAAGCTACAGGGTAAATGGTAGTGTGTATCCTCCAGCAGCCTCTTATGGTCAGCACTCCAAAGTAATCATCTCAGTCTCTTTTAGAATCGAATACTCCCACAGTATTACCACTAACGTTTAGCAAGAAAGTTACTATGTTGCACAGCCTGGGATACTGGCTCACACAGTCCCTATGCTGGTAGGGTTTCCTCCGGCTGCACTACAATGCCTGGCCCAGAGTCCTTTTTGCTGATGTCTTGTACACCAGAATCCCCCAAGCTAGAATAACCTCTACTGGCATTCTGCTCTCCTTATATTCCTGACTGTAATAGGGACCTGGTGTTCCGCTGTAATAATGATACAATGCCTTTCATCTTATTAATAACGAATCTCATTAATTATTGAGATATAATGCAATTTGCAACTTTCGCTACTTTAGTCACGCCAAATAACACACACCCATGACATCACAGATGTACCTAAGAAGCATTGTTATTCACAACCTTTTTAAACATTCACCTTGTACGCATCCAAACTAGAAATCCGTAAGAATTACTTATGTGATTTCTATGTTTGATCAGGGTTTATACCGCCTAAGTATTACACATCTATTTACCTCCACGTCAGATAGCCCACCATTATGTGTTAATCGCTAAATACCAATCATTCATTTCACCAGACTGCAATATCAATATAAAGAAACCATTCATTTGTCCTCTCTCCGTTATCTAAACAGACACAAGGTACAAAATATTTTACTTTACAAAGATAACTTTGAAAGCAAGTATACTGTACATAAAATGCTTACACTCAATAGAGGCAATACATTATAGTTTCAACATATATGATGTTAATCTATATCAGTGTTCACCTCAGAAAATTTTGCTTGCCGGGTAGCATTAAGAAGCGGCCTGGTGGGGGCAGTTGTAATACTTTGCAATAATATTGAATGATGTTGGGGGTTTTTGCCAACACCTGACAGGACTGGTCAGACTGGTGGTCAGTAGTCTAACACAGTGCTGGATGTAGTGTTCACAGTGTTTGTTCTAATATGAGAAACAATATAGTGTATTCTATTATAATAGGACTCTGTTGGGCTCCAAGAGGTGGGTGGCAAGTAATAACAGCCGAGAGGAATAGGTGCTGGCGAGAACACTGTATATTTTACTAAGCCACTTCAGAAGTGAGTTTTCAATTCAAATAACTTTGTATTTTAGTAATCCTCATTTGTGTATTTAAATTCAGGGACTCCTTTGTGAGTGTGTGTGTGTATATATATATGTATGTATGTATGTATGTATGTATGTATGTATGTATGGGTGTGTGTATATGCTGAAAGACAGAAATAATGTAAGAGTATCATCAGTCCTTGCTCTTTGTGTATGTGTGTTTAAGTTGAGAGAGCGCAAACAAGCACACGTGTGTATATATTTAATGAGGAATCATATGTGTGTGTCACGTGTGCAAAGAGGATGTTTAAGAGAGAGATAAATGAGCATGCATCATACCTGTGTGTGTGCAAGCAGATGCGTAAGAGAGAGAGATAAAGGAGAGCATGCTTCATGCATGTGTGTGTGTGTGTGTTAGTAAATAGCATGTGGAAAGAGTAGGACGCTTGTGTTCAGTCCTGATCAAGGAGGTGGGGGAGGGAGCCAGCATGTAGAGTAGATAGTATAAGCAGTCCTGAGAAAGATGGGTAAAGAAGTCAGCCTTTGTAAATAGAGTTACTTAAGCATGTTAACCACACACACACATTGCAGGCAGAACAACAGATAAGGTGAATAGAGTTAAATAGATGAAATTGAGAGAGCTAGTAGATAGATGGAAACGTTATGTGTACATGCAAGCATAATATATTATATTGCAGGGTAGTTAAAACAATATGTATATAAAATGCAGGCAGAACACATATAAGGTAAATAAATGATAAGGTTATACAGACAGAAATTGCAGGAATATTGAGAAATTAGTGCAGGGAAAAAAAGAGACTTTACTTGCAGTGTGTGTTCAGTGAATGTCCTAATGCTTCCAGGTGTGTGAATGTATCTGGACAGAGACCCATATCAGTTTGGGTTAAAGTTTATAAACCTTAACCCAGATTTCATTGCTTCAGGTGGGTGGCAGTGAATTTCTCCTCACTCCCTACAACTGGACACTGGCTGAATGATGAGCCACTGCTCTGTGCTGAGCTGTACTTCCTGTCAAACACATGCTTCTTTGTTTGAAATGTTTCCTGCCAAATCACATGTGATTCTGTGTCGCTGGCTTCCTGCCAGTTCATGTGTTAATTTGCACATGCATTCGGCGCGTACAGATAGTAGTGGAGCAGTGATCATTATGCACGGCTCAAGCGTCGCCCTCTGCGATTCCATCATCAGACACAGCAGCAGCAATATTTAACTGTTAGACATATTGGACACGAATCATTAAGAAAAGGCAAAAAAAAAAAAATAGTAAATTTTCTATGGAACAAACCATGTTACAATACAAGGGGTGCAAATGAGTTTATTAATTTGCACACAAGTTAAATACTGAATGCTTTGTCATGTAGCACACAAATACTTGATAGCTTTATTTTTACTCTGAATTTTAAAGTTGATCTAGGACATGCCCTACACCAACTATAAATCTGTCCCCACATTTTAAATTTACCTCCCCTCCAATGCAACATGGTTTTGCCCAGGTGCAAGGTTACTCCTTTTTTATGCTTTACTCTCCTTAATGACTCAGGCCCATTGTCTCTGGTACCTTGATTATACAATGGAATGGCTTGACTGAATTAGCCATTTAGCTGGATACACTTAACAAAAGAGTTACAATATTACATCAGGGAATGACACTTCACGCTTGCATGAAACATTAAGCCATTTGACACACTGTTTATGCAGCATTGAAAAATCTTAGTCTGTGATACACTTTGAAACAATAACATTTATATTGATAAATATTAATACATTTCCCAATGCTATTTTAGCCAGTATAATAATGTGGAGACACATTGCATATAATCTAGAAGTTCTAACCTAATTACCTCTCAGATTGTCTGTTGACCTAGCCAATTAACAGTCACTCAGACATTGTACTAATTACAACCCAGATCTAAGCCACACCTCATAATAATGGACATTTGAGGCAAATGGTAATTACCTTAGGACAGCCGAAGTAATTTTGCTTGTGTTAGCTGTTATTTTCACACAATATGGCAATATTATTTATATTTGTAATACATACAATATTGCAGGTAATAGCAAGTACAAAATGTACTTGACATCATGAAATAACAATGCACAAAATACACCAATGCTCTGGTATATATACTTAGAGTAGGCCAAGGATTAAGAGTACATTAAACTGTGAGAAATGAATGATGAATAAAAATTCCTCAGTCCAACCCCGTTTCGTAACTATTATAAATAATCACCTACCTAATGTAAGAACCATGACATACCAAGTATTAGTGACCTTGCTGTAAGTGTTCAGCAATTACACTGGCTTATTTATTTATTTTCTTTCATGTTTTCAGCAGTTTGATGCTGGATAGTGGGCAAAATTCATTCAATGATTGATCCCAGTAACTCTAGTGTAATAAAGCAGAGTAACTAATGACTGCTGAGATTGTGATCTTTCCCCAGCCAGACAGCAGGCTGATGCAGTAGCTGATGAACATTTACAGTAAGGCAAGGAAAACTTAAATAGATTAGGTATAAGGGGTGCAAACGCTACGGGAATCAGAGGAGAGAGGCCCTGGCAATATCAGCTCACCCTCCAGATATCCCCATCTCTGCTCTCAGAAGAGAAGAGTGGTGGCCTCATGAGCAATGAAGCCACAGCCAGGGCTTATATGCTGGTTCTAAAATAAATTTAAATGAGAAATAATTTACTGACCCTGTTTAATCCACATCATAACCCTTCCATTTACTCATTTATGTTACAGTTGTGCAGAACAGTTACCTTTGCAGAAGTTTCAAACCATGCAATAAAACCATTTTCTTTACAAAAGTGGTCCATCTGAGAAGGACTTTGCATGTTGTTCTCCGTCTTTTGATCACACTTGTTGGCTAGAAGAATGGCTGGTATGGGGCCACCACTGGGAAGGTAAACTTTACTATCCAGATCAGATTTCCACTTGGTGATGGCTTCAAAGGTTGACCCTCTTGTAACGTCAAAAACCACCATGGCACCCACAGCCTCCTTGTAGTATACTCTTGTCATGTTGCCAAACCGCTCTTGTCCTGTAAAATACAATTTTACCAGTAGGGTTAATATTAAAATTTTGAATTCTATGGAAGCCAAGTTTAAGTCTAAAATAAGAGTGTCAAGGACAGTGTGGTTAACACACACAGGTCACTTGGATGCATACTGTAAGTAGATAAAATTCAGCTTCCTCACAGAAGTGTTTTCTGTGATTATCCCTCCTGGGAAGATAATTTTATAAACTCTAATTAGGCTTATATTTCTACACTAATTAGACTAGAGACTCCACAAAAGAGTTTCACGACATGTCAGGAGATTGCTCTAGCTTATCTAGTTATGGAATTTTCTAGAACAAAAAAAAAATTAAAATAAAATCACTGTTACACCTACTGACTATGAAAACAATACCGCATAACTGTTTTCTTTAAACTGCAATTGAAACAATTAGTGCAATGTGATGCTGCAACTATATGCTATAAAACATCCCCAATATTCATTGAACAGTGACTACATAATGTTTTTGGTTTTTTTATAGGCATAATAAATTGATCACTTTTTATCATTATTAAAACATGTAGGCATCTCTTTAAGTCTGACCCATCAATGACCATCATGAGTGGCACTGGGCATATATTCTGTACAATTCTGTCGTCAATCTGACCAAACATTGTACTTTGTGGGTGTTCCTAAACATTCACCATATCCAATAAAAAAAATCTTATTGCGTCAGATATGATTGTGCATGGCAAAAGATCAGGTTATACAATGACAACCTTAATCATATTTATGGAGTCATTGTTTATATGGAAATGCATACACCCAATATGGATTTTTATTAGGACCAACAAATCAAAATAAATTGGCAACACATAGTTGTGGCTCACAACTGCTGGCTGTTCAGTAGCAAATGAGGGACACTAAACATATGAATAGAGGGCATTCTGTTGTCACGGGTGGGAAACTTGCACTGAGGTTTTCAGTTTTCTTATCAAAAGAGGCTCTCATATTATGAAGTATATTTAAATTGTTATGGTAGGTTACATACAGTGTGCATGGTATTATAAGATGTGTATGGTAACTTTATTTGCATCGTTAGCTAGGACAATATTGATTTTCAAACTTGCATCACGGGTGGCACCAAAAGTAGACATCTTCTCACATAGCGAGCATTTTTAGACAATTTGACTGTACAGATGGGATAAAATTTATAATTTACCCATTGTGAAGAGAAAAAAAAAAGAAAGTATTAGTTTTATGTAAAACAATGATTTTTAATTGTGTCACGGGTGCAAAATAATTCTCAGTAACACCCATTTTATGTATGTAAAACAAAAACAGTACACTTCTATTGCTATTCTATTGCTATCTAATCATATTTTGTCATTCAACATGTTAATCTTATAACAAATATTACTGTTTTGAGTAGAATTTGTTTTGTTTTACATTCCACTTAACCTTGTTCAAAACACATCTACTATAGCAGAAAAGAAAATACTGCCTCACTTTTACAAGAACTGGTGTAAGTAACAAATCTGTTCAAAATTTACAAAATGAATATTATTTTAATTTGTTTTGAACAGTTTTCCATTTTTTCCCCCAACAACCTTCAAAAACATTATTTTCACTGAAGTGTCATCTTCACAGGAGCTCTGTGCAATGCCAGCATATCTGTAGTGAAAGGACTCTGTTTTTGCACTTTAAATACTATACATCAACTTGCATAAATTTGAATAGTGCATAAATAATTATCTGAACGTCCTTCACTATATGCTGCGGAAAACAAGTGTAAAGAACAGCCAGCGGAATAGAGAGAAAGAAACAGAGGAACCACGTCCATATAAAATTTACATCATCTATGGGACATTAACCACTGAAATGTAAGACCACCTACATAAAAAGTTATATTATATATGTGACACCTACTAAGGCATTTATTAACTAAAGCAATTGTTAAGTAAGTGCAATACATGTATGGTACATTTATCATAATAGGTTTATATTGGGTAACTGGAGCAGCACCATCTCTTTATTAAGGTATACTAAATTCTCAGATTAATTTTTAAGATAACAATTTAAATAGCATCCAGACTCACCAAGAACTTGCAGAACATAAACAGCTGATGCATATGTAATAGTGGCAACCTTGGAAACAAAATTTCTTCAGTAGACGGCTACCAATATATTAAATTCTACTATGATTTATGACAATAAATTTTGCTTTCATGGAATATTACATTTGAGGTATTTACTAACAAAATAATTAAAAACTGAACCGTGACAATTATTCTGAAAAAACAATGGTCAGGTTTATCTTCTCATGGAAAGCCCCGGTCGTTGTGTGGTGCGGTTGGTTATTCTTTATGAATATTAATATCAACCTAAAAGCAGCTCTCATATTGTACCAATAGATCATATGTATGTAGTCATTCTAATATATTAATCTAAAAAAAGATGTATTCCAAGTGTATAACATGTTATTGCATGTTTCTAAAATGGAAATAAAAATCAGACAGATCTCAGAGAAAGTTTTTCCCCACAAGAAAATGCAAAACGTTTAGAAGGCAAGACAAAAAAAGTTGAAAATGTATAGCCATTTGGCAAGTTCATACTAAAGGCAAATTCTGGTTCCTTCGTTGAGTACAGTTAGTAACCTATATACATCATGGCATTGTGTCATCATCATCTCCATTTATTTATATAGCACCACTAATTCCACAGAGCTGTACAGAGAACTCACTCATATCAGTCCCTGCCCCATTGGGGCTTACAGTCTAAATTTCCTAACACACACACAAAGACAGACACACAGAACATACAAACTCCTCACAGATAAGGCCATGGTCGGGCATTGAACTCATGACCCCAGTGCTGTAAGGCAGAAGTTCTAACCACTTAGCCACCGTGCTGCCCACTGTCTACGAATGTCTGGTATTACACAGGCGAGATGCATTGTTCTTCCACTATAAAAATACGGAGGGGACATTTAGATAGTGGAGATAAACACTGTTTAAGGTGTTGCTCCAGCAAAATCCCACAAAATGCTTGACTGGATTCAGGTCTGGTGACCGAAAAAAATCACGACATATGGTAACGTCAGAGTTGTGTTCGTTAATTCACATCCCTGGTGGATGACGCTATTCTCATCCTAGAAAAAACCTCTCCCATCAGTAAAAACATGCAGCAACATGGGGTGAAGATGATCATGCCATTAAGTAGTGATTAGAATATACCTTGCCTTCTAAAGGAAATTACTACATGTAAACTCCACAGAAAATAGCAACAAACAGTTCCTAACCACCAGAACCTGTACCGGCTGGACACAGCCACTTAGGGCTGTATAGTTTTTTAGGTTGGTGCCACACGTGTTCTCACACATCTGTCAAGAATATGGTGTAGGATGATTCATTTAACACTATCATCCTCCACAGCTTGGTAGTCCATTGTCTGTGCTCTTTGCACCAGTGAACTTGCAAACATGCATGTCGAGGCGATATTAGCGGTTTATGCACTGCAACCAGACTGATATCCTGCTCTGTGGGGTCACATGTTGATATTTGTAGAGATCTACAGTAGCTCAACTGTTTTTCCTTGCATTTCAAATTAATGCCTAGATATCACATTCCTGAAGTATGAGCTTCATTCACTGTATAGGTCATTGGTACGGCTTCATCTAGAACACTGTGTTCAGTTCTGGAGGCCATATCTTCAGAAGAACATAAATACATTAAAGACTGTACAAAGGCCAAATAAAATGGTGCTTGGCCTACAGCACAAAACTTACTCGGAAAGACTAAAATATCTTAATATGTATAGTTTGAAGCAGAGAAAGGAAAGGGGGGATGTTATGTGCAAGCTAATTTCTAGGCATACAAAACTGCAAATATGTGTTTGTGATTTTATTCCTAGAAGTAGCTTGATGTGGCACACATGAACTGTGTTCAGTTGAAACGGAAAATAAATCAGTGTGTCTCTTTAATTATGTTACACTCCTTTGTCACCCAGGGGGTGTGTGTACACATAAGAGCCCAAACCCATGTTTCCAGATGAGCACCCTGTATCAATTTATAGAACAGGTCACAAACATTGTATAGCCTTTAAAAACATCTTTTTCAGGAAAGTGATATGAAACACATAACTGGGATGTTTCAGACACTTATATTTTAAGGACACATTCAAACTGGTGAATAGTTTCACAGGAAAATGTCCTATGATATTTTCTCTAATGTACTTACAGGAGATGTGTGTTAAGCAGATGAACGGAATCTTAGGATCTGTTATGTGGAGGTAAAATCTTATCTGTAAGCCATTCTGGTGGGAAGTTAGTACAGGATAAATAAAACATGACTGGAAGGTGTTTTTAACAAGAGTCATAAAATCCATTTACATAGACCTTCTAGTTTTGACATCACAGGAATGGGAGCGGTGGGCCCAGCAACAGAAACTTGATCATATGCGAGTTATTAATTCTGTGTTTATCCTTTTTATTTTACAAGAAATCATTGCATTATATCTTTGTATGTCATTTTGATTAATTGTTTTATCTTAAGCATTATGGATTTATTTTCCATATTAACTTACACTTAATAAGTTCAGGTCTCTGTGTTCTTACAAATTCGCGCAACAGTTTGGTCAAAATGCAACATAGTTGAAACAGGGGAGAACATTGTGGTTTATGTTACCTCTGATTAAAATAAATTGTGATAGATTAGTTTTCAGGGAGAACCAAAGGCTTCCTGAGTGAGTGTGTCAACTCTTCACTAAAAACCTTGGTGGTGGCATAATTGGTAAGCCAAAGCCAACGTGCGGCATAGATAGGGAAAATGTAAACGTTTTAGACAGACCAGGTGGTTGTTTTTGATTAACCCTTTGTCACAAGTGAGTGTTGAACGCAACAAGGACATGAAAAAACTTTGAAATATATCAAGGGTTTTAACAAGGTACAGGAAAGAAACATTCTTCAAAGGAATATAAGACCACAAGGACATGTACTGAAACTGAAGGAACGTAGATACAGAGGAAATTTGAGTAAAAATTACTTTACAGAAAGGTTAGTGGTATAGCTTTCCATCAGAGGTGGTAGAGGATTATAAAGTAGAGCAATTTAAACATGCTTGGGATAGACAGAACGATATACTTACAAGGAACTTTGGATCAAATAGGATTTAATGTTACCATTAGTTCAAAAATTAGCAGACTAGATGGGCCCAGTGGTTCTTATCCGCTGTCAAATTCTATGTTTCTATACCCACACTGTTGACCTTTAATGTTTTTTCACATCACCTTAGACACTGTTGCTCATGAAAGAACAGCAAGCAGAAATGTCTTGACCACTGAAGCTCTTGTCAAGTGCACCCCAAGAAATCACCTGTCTTTCAAAGTTAATCTCCCCTTGATGCCATGCTAGCCAATCAAGGCTGTCCAAAATTTGTTATATATGGCCATGACCATGCTAGGATGTTAATTGCCTAACCAATGCAAAAGCCATACCTGCATGGAAGCTCTTGCCTTCAACATACTTGGTGTCTTTCATTTACCCAGATTTTTCCAATTTTATGTCCACTACCTGTTGCAAACAAGTTATATTCATTTCTCTGCTTATAAATAAATAATAGAATGCTAGGTGTGTTCTATTTACATTGTGTCATTTATTCTTCTTATAATGAAACATTTTGAACTGTGACCATACCATATTAGGGTTGTGATTGATATAATCACTGAACTGGCACCGTTTGTACACAACCCACAGGTCCATTAAAGTACAATGAACACACACTTATAATAACTCCTATCTCAGTGAGGAAATAATGGTTCTGTAAGCAAACCATGCAATTAACAGACATGACTGATGATTTTTTAACCCCTTCTAACCCACCTATTCAATTTGTGTGTGAATACATACAATAAAAAAAAATAAAATATATATATATATATTACACATATATACACACACCCCATTTGTGATGTCCTCACTCAAGAGTTATTTTCAACAAATCACAGTGTGACACTTAGAAATTAGCTTGAACGAAAAAAACACCCAAAGACATTTGTGGTCATGTTCCAGTTACATGTTGCAGATTTTTTCAATATGGTTTTGTTTGACCAGAAAGAATATGAAAATTTTCTTTTAAAAAGTAAAAGGCAGTCACACATTCTACAATTCATCAATAGAAATATCTAAAATTATATAAATTGCCAAGAACACACATTTGATAACTGAATAGATAGAATTATAAATATGAATGTAATAGGCAAAAAAAGGACAATGTGGTAGTAAACATTTACATAAACAGGACATACGTATGAGGTAAATTTTTCACTTAAAAAATATACTCGAAAAATATACCAAAAACAAAACTTAATTTTACTAGGAAACAGTAGGTTCATTAAATTGAATATTCTAAACATTTTTTGCTCAACTAAATCATTATAGAAATATTTAAAAAATGTTTGCAACTACTTTAGGGCATTTCTCTAAAGTCAAGAAATACAGTTTAATCCAATTAGTGCATGGCTTTGGGCTGCCAATTACACTTAAGGTTAAGAAGGGTGATTTCAACACAATTCCATTGTCAAATACTTTATTTCACGAGGTTTTGTTAAATTAGGTTGATTGAATAAAATGTTGCCTAGTATAAAACAAAAACAAAGAAACAAAAATAAAAGCCCACAAATAAATGCAATAGAAAGGTATGACACATGACAGAGCTTATATTTAAAATTGTAATAATTCACAGTTTAGTTTCATTCAAACTTTAAGCCCCTTCATCACCAAGAGCTTATTACATAGGCTTTTTTGAGCAAAGATAACTGGACACAGTAGTAGTATTTTAGGAGAGGAGTGTGCAGATCTTGTGGGAGGCAACAACCTGTGGATATATTAGGGACAGGGCATAGTGTGAGCAGGGGAATGGAAACAAGCAGTATGACGCAGTCAGAGTTAGATAAAACATTTATTCTCTAATAATTTTGAACCAAAATTTGGTATTTAGTGGTATGCTGAATAGGTCAGCTTACTTGATCATCAAATAGAAGGCTTACGATGCACAAAGCTATTGAAAGCAAAGATAAGCTCTTAGAAAAAGTGTAATTTGTTTAAACAAAAAGTAAAAAGAAGATAACATAAGAAAAAAAACATGACAGCTAATCAATTCCAGGCTCTCCAGTTGTCATCAAACTACAAGTATCAAAAACTAAAAAAAAAAACTATATACACCTGAGGAAACGAAGTGATGAAAAGCAGCAAGGCTGTGTAAAGCTTACTTTTATTCATTCCAAGCTCCAAAATGTTAAACAAAAACACATGACATGTTTCAGTCACATTTACAGTTGTGTTAAACCACACTACAAATGATTCCTGGACTAACAGTGGATAAAAGACTGCTCAATATGGAATTTATAAACAGTTAAACTAGTGCAGGTTGTGCATCCCTGAGTTAGGCTAACATTCCATTGTTGAGGGCAAATAGGGGGGGGGGGGGGATATTTAATTGTGTCTTGGAACAGGAAAAAACAATTCTATTAAAAAGTAATGTCCACTTTCCCCGTTCAATTCTGCCTTGTCATTACATAAAAATATATTTTAAAGTTATTCAAGTCAAACCCCCCAACATATGGTCTCCATGATACATAACAAATACTTATTTACAAAACAATAGACACAAGTCTAATAACCCTAGCTAGAATTTCAACACTTTGTTCACAAGTATGTCACAAGATGCATAAGAAAATGTTAATCCATGTGCAGTGGCTTCATATCTTCAAACACATTCTTTGACTTTCACATTACTCCAAACATCCTTTAATTCTTAAATCACACGGTTGTTTTGTAACATAATATAGCAAACGTATCATTATTTCACTATTGATGAGACGCATTAAACAAACTTTGTTGTCATCACTGCAAACACCGATGCCCACAAGTGCTGGGGAGAGTAAGTAACAGTAAAATAATTAGTAGTGTCCAGCTTACTAAGATAATGTAGGCTTATTGTACCTACTTAATTCTAAGCTTATTAATCATGATTATTAATACAAACAACATGCATCATGTTGAAATGTATGGAAGCAGCCAACCTAATGTGCCATCTGAAATCTAAGGGTTAAGACACACAAGCAAGCTTCCAAGCAATTGCCCATTTTGCAGTTTCTTGCTTCCTATTGAGTTATCTAAGCATGTGTTTTTTAATTGCAGCGCAACTATCACTCACAGAATGTGGCAAATAAACAGTAACCATGTCCATGGCTAAGATAGGAGTGATAAATCACTGACTCATTGTGCAATCATCACATTAAAAATTACTTTAGATAAACTTAATTGCAGATGATTAATTACAGAAGAGGCAGGCTTAGCCTGAAAATCAACCATGTGACCCTAACCTAGGGCGATTTTTGCTCTATCAATACAACTTCATGTAAAATGCACCTATATATCTATACTGTTGTAAAGATGTTGGAGGGTATCAGCTGTCTGTGGAGGAATGCAAAGGTAATTTACTTTCTAACAGAGCTGCAGTAAAAAGTCAGCTTATTTTTTATTTTTCACTCAACGGTTCATATTGGATGTCAATTTACATGATTATTGGTTCTTTAACATTATGATAATGAGCACCATATATCATGTTTTTTTATTTTACTATTATTCAATGTGCTAGAAGCTTTGCATCATCAAAAAATATGATTAGAAAGTAGAAATACCTAAATAGCTTGCAACTTCCATTCATTGGAATAGTTTGCCCTAGGAGAAGAGCTGTATGGCATACCAATATATTGTACTGGTAGCACGCTTTGGTGCATGAGAAATAGGGTGTGTTACATTCTAAAAATTTAAAAGCCGCATTAACATTTTAGATGCAATGGCGTAAACCAGCACATAAACAATCAATCCTGTTTTTAATGCAGTTTTCCTTAGAATATATAAGGTACATTCATTGCAGGTAGATATGAACAAGTTCCATTCTTCGCAAGGCACTTCATTAGTATATATAAGAAGATTGGCTTAAGTTATGAAAATAAGTGTGTGTGTGTGTGTGTGTGTGTGTGTGTGTGTGTGTGTGTGTGTGTGTGTTACAAATTAAATAAAAGGTGAGACTAAATGCGAATATCAACTGAACAGACACAATGGGTCCGATTCATTGAGGATCTTAACTTAAGAAACGTCTTATTTCAGTCTCATGGACAAAACAATGTTACAATGCAAGGGGTGCAAACTATTTTTTTGTTTTGCACATAAGTTAATTACGGACTGTTTTTTCATGTAGCACACAAGTACTTGATAGATTATTTGTACATTGACATTTAAAGTTGATATTTGTGTGCTACATGAAAAAACAGACAGTATTTAACTTATGTGCAAAACAGAATACTAATTTGCACCCCTTGCATTGTAACATGGTTTTGTCCAGGAGACTGAAATAAGAAGTTTCTTAAGTTAAGATCCTTAATGAATCAGGCACAATGTTCTTATTTCACAGGGGAGGACAGGGTCTTACGCAATTTTACCATTCAGTTTAGGACTATGGATAAACATGTCATTAAACGAATGTTCTCACTGTGAATTTCATGGTCACACAAGTTACAGAAACAAAACAAACATTTAAAGTATTTGCAAACGAGTTAAAACTTTGACGAATAGATGGAAACAGAATGATATGAATCAAAGTATAATGGTTATCTATTTAAGGAACAGATCTGTATTGAGAGACCCTTTTGTTAAAGTTATTTTGTTGAATCATAAACCAAGACAAAGTTTTTTATTTATTACTCACAACAATGTCAATAGAGATTAAATGTCAACGGTTGCCTAATGTTTTGCTTTTCAGTCTGCTGAAAACCGGGTCTGTCTGTACATAGCACAAGGAAGCCCGCACCTTCCCTGAGCCCCAGTGATGAAACAAACAGTAATGCAGATTACAACTACAATAATGACCTGGTGTTCTGCACCACATGTTTCATATAACACCTCCCAATAGCTCCATGCATGTAGTTGCCTCCGATCCCACCCTCTCTCAGATTAGGCAAATTCAGAGCGTTGACAATAAAATTAACTTTTAACACTCTCCATGGGAGACACCACTGTGTTCCCTGAGCAGTGTTGGGCAAAAGATTACTGGGTCTCAGTGTCACTTTATTTAAAATGCACAATATCAACAGAGCTGCCGATTATTCAAAATAATTTAATATTGTTTTGTCTTCTTTCATAAACACAATAAAAGATTTTCAAGTTAAAAAAAAATAAATAATTTATTTTTTTCACTTTTATGAAAAAAATATTGCCAGCCAACATATCTTGGGACATTATCTGAATCATTAAAACAGACAGAACAAGGTAAAGGCAGTAGCATCTAAAAGCAATGGTGGGCAACAATCAGCCCACTTTCCCTCCTTCTTTTGAAGGCTCCAGCTGTGCAGGTAAGTATTTTTAGAGATGTGAGGAGATCTGAGTGTCATGCAGGGGCATTTGAGGAGGTCTGAGAAACAAATGGGGAGGTCTAAGGCATGTTTTCTGCATGTGGGAAGGTCCTAGTTGCATGTAGTAGATGTTTGGAGTGATATTTGAGGGCATTTTGTGGCAATTGGAAGGTCTAAATGGCACATGGGGACATTTTACGAAGAGGGATGTGGGGGTACAGATGTAGCTTTGGGGCGGTTTTTTCATTATTTTAATTATGGGTAATGTGCGGTCCTTTTGAAGACTGAAGAGTCACACAAGCCAAACTTGAAATATATTTGGTTGCAGATCAATAATCTGAAGGACAAAGGGACAGAGATTAAAGATAAGTGGTTCAGGTCCAAAATCATTGGTATGGTGAATGCCATATGTAATTTAGTAGTATTGGAAGGGTGTTTTTTCTTTAAATAAAAATTGGTAAAAGAGAAATAAAGTGAGCCACAATTTCAAAGACATATGGCCTGCTCAAGTGAAAACTAAACCTTTATTAAGGATTAAAAGTTGTGTTTGTAATGACATGTAAAATCTACACCTCAATTAACAACTCTTGATAAACATATTCTGTACCGTCAGACTATATTTCCTAAAACTTCTAGAACGACATAGTGAGTAATTAAGTGGTGGAGATACGACAAACTAAATTTTTGCTAGGGGAATGGCTACGAGTCTACATGTATCTTTCAGTCACTGCCCAGAGCCCCAGAATAACCACAACCCATAACATCCATAGTTATCTAAGCACAGTGGTTAGCAATTCTGCCTTAGAACACTGGAGCCATGGGATTTATTCCAACAAGGAATGTTTATGTTCTTCCCGTGTTTGCATCGGTTTTTCACCCACCGTTCAAAAACATGGGGCATATTCAATTCTTCCGATTCCCCACCGCGTTAAAACTACTACCGTTATTACGGTAGTAGTTAGCTGGATTTCAGCTCGCAACTCTGGGAGCTGTGAGCTGAAATCCAGCAGGAAAACTACCGTAATAACGTTTTTTCTGCGCACTATTACTGTAATAACGGTAATAGTGCGCGGAGCATGAGATTTTCGGCGTTTCCGACAGTTGAACATGCCCCATAGTGGTAGGTTAACTAGCTTCTGACGAAATGGACCCTAGGGGCCAATTCAATTCATATTGTTACTTTTTTATTTATTTATTTTTTAAACGGTGTAGTTAAAGTAAAAAAAAATAAAAAATAATACATGCAGGATTTGCTAAGAAGCTGCGTCCCTTTTTAGTTTCTGCTGTGTTAAAAATCGTGGAGTTCAATTTGAAATCAATAAACGTCACCTCTGCGTGTTAATCCTAGGTGAATGTGAATTTTATGGGAGGGTTTAATGCGGCCATCTTGAAGCTATAAAAAAAAAACAAAAAAAAACAAAATCGCAGCCAACAGCAAACTGTCATTTGCAGTTGTCCCCTGGCTCCCTGGGGACTAAATTGGATCTGTGACTACTTGCAAATGTTTGGCTGTAAAAAGGTCTATTACATTACACTGCACATTTGTTATACTATTTTCATTACTCTACACTAGTTTTCCTTTATATCCATACAAAAGGTAGCACAAAAACACATTACTAAATACATACTACTAAAATACAATACACACTCAATTAGTATTTTGCAGTTTAAATAAACTTTTTTTTGCATATTGCAGTTGTTAAAACACAAATTTATTAAAATTACAAATGATTATTGTTAATAAATTCACATTTTTTTTTTACATGCTTTATAATGCTTGTCTTGGAAATGTTTTTATAAACTCAATCATCTGAAAAAAAAAACAAACAAAAACTACCGATGGCACAGTTTACCTCGCAGCATTAAAATAGAAATGAATTGCCCCCTAAAGCTGTTGTACACACCAGCTGCGATGTGCTAGTTTGGGAAACAAATACAGAACGTAACATCGGGAATTAAATTGCGGGTTATATAATCACGCTCCAAATTGACCAAAAAAAGGGTTTAAAATCGGGTAAAACTGTGTTAAAATAAGTCCGGCTGCCAAATGATTCACCCCCTAGAGAGTGAGTGAGTGAGTGTGTGTGAGAGTGTGAGTGAGTGAGTGAGTGAGTGTGTGTGTATGTGTGTCAGGGAATTTAAACTAAGTTTCAAATGGGCATGTACTAATGAGAATGATTCAACATTCTCTTGAAAGCACTGCATAATATAGTGACGCTATACAAATAAACAAGCAAAGTATGGTTTCAATATTAAACTGGAGAAAAGGGTGCACCTAACATATTACCTATAGAATACATCAACATAACATGAAATAGATGAGCAGTTGTTAATGGAGGTGCAGTTGTAGAGTTTTCCTGTGCTGGTTATCTACTGATATACTTCCCTACAACCACAACATTTTATCTTATTTCTGTACTAAATTTTAAGTTTTTTGTGAGGATTGTGAAAGAAGTTAGGGCTCTAATAAAACCACCCGTCTCACATTGCATAGTTACAGATCACATGCATTATTATGCACATCAGTGGTGGCAAGAACCAAAAATAGGACTAGAGAGAGAAATACTATTTCTTACTCAAAATAAGTACTTATTAAAACGTATTTCAATGCAAGTGATACAATGTGTCTCAGCAGGCCTATGAAAGCCATTTCCTTCACTGTACTATACTAAAAATGTCTGAAAAAATTCTCTCTCTCTCCTAACTATATGTTTCAGAACTGCACACAAGGCGTGTTCCTGGCCTCATTCAGTCATCAAGCAGCATATAATTATGCAGAGCATTCTATTACCGATTAGATCGCAGCTGAAATTATTACGTCAAAATGAGTCATCATTTCGGTGATCCCCCTCTCAAAGTATAGTTAATAACAGCTGCTATTTTAATTAAGTGCTGATCTTCTGAAGTTTAACGTACAAAAGATACTATTTACAGCGTCAGTGCCAAGCTTCTATAAAGATAACACAACCCTGATTTACTTATGTTGTATTTTGTTTATTGGTATATATTTCAACTTCTCTGTAATAAAAATAATTTGTAAGCTTGAAAACATTTTTTTTTTTTTCATTAAATCCCTTCCTAACATTAACATACAGCCAGGGCATCTGCCCTTTATCCAGTGGCTCTAATTGAAACCATTTGTGTTGCTGTGCCCGATCTCCTCAGCTACTGGGACAGCCAAGCAGTGCCAAGGATTGACTGCAGAGGTCCCAGCTTTATGTATGTGCCAGGCCTCTGCTAAAGTTAGCAAGTGATCCACACTATTACTATTTATAACTAAAATTAATGTATTAAATGGATTGTAAAAGTTAATAACCCCTTTAAGGTTACCATTCATGTGTGTGTGTGTGGGGGGGGGGGGAATCCAGATATCTGACAAATCAAAGGCAAGACACAAGCAACTCCCACTCAATCACTTGTTTTGTGTATGCTTAGTGAGGAATATCAGATGACGTCACCATAACATTTGTTCTACGTTGAACTAGTCTGATTTGACATACAGACAGAAGAGGTAGGGAAGAGCCAGTCTCCGTTTCCTTTGGCATAATGCCAAGGGATTGGCAGGAAGCAGATATGACATTAACAACAGGGAACAAAATTAAAATTGAACCAATACATTTTTTGCAACAACTTTACAATTGGGGTCATGTCAAAATAACTGATTTGATCTATATGAGAAAAGTATTCTGGTATATGCTTATGAATACCACCAAATAAAAACAGATGGAGCAAGACTTACTGGTGCAAAAAGTCATAACTCCTGGAGTGAGGAGGATGTGATGGATCGCACAGTTTTCTACATGGTATTACTATGTGAATGCACTGCGATTGAAGCATTGAGGCATGGCTAGAATATGCTGCTTGTAAGTCTTGCTTCATTTGTATACAGATTTTTAAAAAGAAAAAAGATTGGCGGGATAATGACAACAGGCAAGTTATCATGCTGGGCATCATTTTTGAAAAAGTACACTCTTCATTAATGTCCATGGGGTTATGGAATCCCTCCTTGTGGCATTCGACTTCCATGTTGGCTTCTTGCTGGGTAGCTGTGAAAGAATTCTATTTCTGACCAGGAGCTAACTGAAGCTGCCTATTTTGCTGCCATTCATCTCTGCACAAACACATCTCAGCCACATTGGAGACTGAATAATCATTATTAAAGCATTAAACGAAGGACTTCCTCATGCATCAAAATATATGTAGCATGACCGAGGGTGGAAATATGTAGTATGAAAGGAGATTTCAACGCCCACCATCGCGCTCCTCATGCATTGATGCAGGAGGAAGTAGGTAGTGATCTTATCATTCACAGACCTATGAGCACCTTGTCCTCTGTCAACAAGAATAAACAATTTGTCTGCACATACATCACTTACAGAGTTGGTTTAAAACAGTGACTAGATTGCCCATTTGTCAGGAAGGACCTAATATCTCCTAAAGCTAATTCTGCAAAAAGTGATCAGTGGCATTCTCCAAAAGGGCTGCACAATACCCGTAATCTCAAGATTTTGAAAAAAAACAAAAGGCTGGCCAGAAAATGAACCAACCTGCACTCAGACCCCTACAAGCCCTCAGATCCCACATGTTCTCCAAAACTCCTCCCACATGCCTTCTCACAACCCCCCTCCCCCCCGCCATTACTGACTTTTACAGCTAGGGCACACTGCACTACCTCCTCCTCTGGTATGCTACATGACGTCCTTACACTGGGCAGATGTTACATGACACGGATGTCAGCTGCTCCCATTCAGCCTTATTCTCAAATCAGAGAGTCTGTTCGGGAGCAGCAGGCCTTAGGCCACATGTTAAGGTTGGCCAGGCTGCTGACTGCAAAAACAAATACAACCCCAGTTCCTTGACTAAGTTTGCATTAGGCACATGAAACAGTTGTTGGCTGGAGAACTCTGTACCATCGCTGCCTCAATTGTCATGCCACTAATACAATTCATAACAACAAGCAGGCTAGTGTGATTGCAAGGCAATAAAAAAAAACCTTATGGAAAAGCAGAAAGCAACAAGGAAGATAAAGCATTTACTGAAGGCTCCAGCATGGCTTGGACAAACCAACAAGTTAAGTCACCTGATTGAGGATAAACATCTGTGCAAATCACCCATAATAGAGCTCTTCACTGATGGTCTCAATGTCCTGGGAATTTAAAGCTTGTGCAGGGAGGTGGAGAGATCCCACCATCCTTCTAGCCAGACTGAAGTATTTATATTACAAAGAAAAACAGATGTAGATAGTACAAATAAAAAAGTGAAACTTCTAAATGCATTAGAAGAACTAGTGAGTTTGTTTGAAGTAGAAAAGGAACAGAAACTTTACTATTTAACTTCCCTTTTTATCTCCATGCCATATGCTTAGCGCAGGTGCACACACTTTTACACAAAACATAGGTAACATATTTTATACATAGTTCCTGTCCAAAAGGACACTAGTTGCTTAGAGCAATTCACTGTTAATATTTTATGCATTATTATGAAACAATGCGTTGTGTGTGGGAGTTACTCTATGTCTTGTGCCACAAATTTATCAGCTACAGCATGTGACACTCAAGCAGCCTGGTTACATTCACATGACACTGTTGCAACGTAACAACCCCATAACAAATACACATAATCAGTACAGAGCTCTTAGATTAACTTAGTATAGCAAAGAAAAACTGTGTGATTTTCTCAAATTCAATTAGACTGTTTTATTGTTAAGCAATCTGTATTATTTAGACCGGAGGGGATAAACAGACTATGGGGGGGGGGGGGGGGGGGGGGGTCGCTAAAGAGTCTAAATACGCAGTGTAAAAAGTAGTTTCTTCAAGCACCCAATTTTAATTATTTATTTATGTCCCTTGTGCATGTTTTCTATGAAACTGTGCAGAAGCTACAAGTCCACAGAGCCTTATAATCATGCACAACTCTTAGGCTGGGTAGACACTACAGAAAATGCCTCCTGATGCGATACCTTTAACAATTTTACCAATGACTGAAAGTCCCGATCAGCATGCCGATTCAGGTGTATAAACTTACACGCTTTTAAACGATTCACCATTGGATCTGAATTTGCTCAACATCTTTCCATTGTTCATATAAATTTTTAGTCCGGCTATAAAAATCAAATGAA
Source organism: Mixophyes fleayi (assembly GCF_038048845.1). Taxonomy (NCBI): domain Eukaryota; kingdom Metazoa; phylum Chordata; class Amphibia; order Anura; family Limnodynastidae; genus Mixophyes; species Mixophyes fleayi. Next base: position 272,276,470 of record NC_134404.1, read on the forward strand.
ACAATACAATGTGCTTTGGTATGATCGTGGGAGCGCACACACTAATGCAATATCGCAACTAACAGTCGTTTATCGTGTGATTGGCACAATAATCAGGTGAAAAACCTGTAGCGTACTCAGCTTTAGAGTTTGGCACCACCTCACTGACTACTTTCAGCGACACAGGTTTTGCACAATATAGGCGTATTTCATAGCATAAGCATATATGCATATAAAACGAATGTAATTAAAAGTGTCTTATTACTGTACATAGTTATATTGGAGACAAATGAGGGTAAAACAAGCAGAACTTTATGAATAAAAGAAAAATACTGCTAACATTAAAGAAAAAAAAAAAAAGTGTGGCCCATATGAATTTATAGGTAGCACTTTCATGTGATCTTTTTGTAACTGACCAAACACATATGCAACACTTTATGCAAAGCATATGCCAACGGGCAATCCCATGCTATATCTCTCTATATCTACCTCTATAAAAGTTAGGCACAAGTAAATCATGCGCTGCACTTCTGCATTTCTATCTGTACATAAATGACTACCCACAGACTACTCTTTGCTGACAAAACAAAGTATTTTTTTTTTTTTTTTATGCAGTATGGTTGGTTCCAAGCAGGCTGCATTTTGGGCACAATTAGTATTTTTTTGCTAAGAAAGGTATGAATACGGAGCGCTAGATCAGTATATGGCACCATTAGCCGTCTATGCAATATCTGCAACTCAGACTATGATTTATAAATACAACAAAAAAATAAAAACAGCAGCCACATCAAATCACTGAATTTGTTGAGTGTGTATTGGACAAATTCAACACATGGCACCTTTTAATCTAAAAAAATAAATAAAAAAAATTAAAAAAAATCCATACATTAATAAACATTCAGGGTCCACCAAAAACAGTCCGAACAAAATACCACCAGTTTAGCACAACCAACTGTTTACCAACCAGGGCTGGTGGTAAGCAAGGCCAGGGACTACTTGGTAATTATTTTGGCTTAGGGTGTATTGAAAATATTATGGAGACCCTAAAGATTCCTCGAATTGAAACAGTTTGGAATCCACTGGCTTAATCCCTTACTACATGTCAACCAGACTCCTTTCCTAAGCTACTTTACCTTTTCATGCTTATTTTCTAACTATAAAAAACTGGGCGCAATTAATTATCTGGAATTAAGACTCGTACACACAGATGTTAAACACGTTCTTAAGCTCTGTAACATTGTCTGCAGTGTTAACACTCAGTGCGATATAATGGAGTTATATCAGAATGCTCATTAAGTACATTATGCTGCAGAAAAACTTTGAGAACACTTTAAATGCAGTTAAAAGCAGGACAAGGTTATGTTCATGCATTCAGTAGGCATAGGTTTTTAAATGCCTGTGTGTAGAAGCTCTTAAAGCACTTTATTAACATTGGTTGTCAAGTTCAACCTAGGATATTGCAATTTGAAAATCTGTTTGAAAAGCAGAAACACGGTATATTACCTCACTGTGGAATGAAGTCAGGTGACATAGCTGTTGTGTTGGAAACAGTTTAGTTCAAATGTTCACATTTATACATTCACCACTTGTTTTTATCTCGATAAATTCAATTTAGCACTTTTAAAATAAAGGTTACTTTAGTTTTAGATATGGATTTTATATTAGGATCTTTTTAAACCAAGACATTCCAAATGTCTCCGACAATCATATACAGTCATTGTGCTCTTTCTATTATATAGAGCAGAGGTGCTCAAACCAAGTCCTCAAGAACTGCCGACAGGTCATGGTTTCAGGATTCCTGTCTGTAGAAACAGGTAAGATAATTAATAAATAATGACCCAGAAAAATACCTGTGCATGATTCAAGAAATCCTAAAAACATGAACTGTTGACATCTCTTTAGGGCAGAGTTTAAACACCTCTAACAAAGAGTAAATCATAAAGGCGCTTACCCACCAACGTTTAAATTTTGCATGTGATTTGCATTTTTAAACACAAGAACAAAATATACAACAGCATGGGGAAATGAAACCCATTGTATTCTATGTCTCCATACCAATTTGCGTTGATACTTGCATTTATATGCATTTGCTTTGTGGATTTTTTGAATGCTGCTTGCGCCATTTTATTGGCACAGAACACTTACAGCACAACGCTGCTTTCCCATTTATGTTAATGGACCATTCACTACATGCAGACTTTTAAACTCCCATTAAAAGGAATGATTACAATTCCCCTTGAATTACAACAATATCCTAATAGATTACAAAGAAGCAAGATTTTTTTTTTAGCTCCTTCTCATTATGCTGGCAGGGTATCCAAAAAACAGGGTTTCCAATATTCCTTATTACTGCAGTCTCCATAGTCCAGGGGGGCTGGAAAGGGACAAAGTGTTTATCAGTACGGGACTGACAAGCCTGGTGGTGTTTACCCCACACTACCTGTTTCCCTGGATTTGGTTTCCAATGTAGCAGAAAGAGCTCACGCCCATTTTAGTGGAAACCAGCCTGAGCTCCATAGCCTTGGGGCTACTTAAGGAGTTTGGTTGGCTTCATTGCTCGTTTTTATTTATGTACGGAGCTTTCCCATTAATTTCAGACACTCTGGAAATGTCCCTGAAATGAAAGCCACTTTTGGAATGAATGGGAAGAGCTGCAAACCACATGCACCCTGGACATATTCTCAAATGCAGTATAGTATTTGCGGGTGTTATTACATGTGTTTTTTGTTTGTTTGATTTTTGTTTTGTTTTTTTTAGGTAAACAATGTAAGTGGATAAGTACCTTAGAGGGAATTATTGGATTTATAATATTTTAACTTCAGATAAAAAAAAAAAAAAAATGGCACTTCCTAAATGTAACCCTTTAACTAAATAAAATGCTTGCTTACTCTTTTTTGCATCTGCTTTCAATAAGGTGCTCTGTCAAAATGCATCTACATTGCAACAATTATTCCTCAATAATATTTTTTGTCATAGTGTTCTATGGGTGAGAAACTATTCAATAAAAGTATGTTACATGAGGTTTACAAAAAAATTGCAGTATGTATCTTTCACATAGTCTATTTACAATATTTTATGTTGAAAATATAGAAGGTACTTTCAACATTCAGAAACAGTCATTCCAGCCTAAAAATAGATTTCCATAGGAAGGGAGAAAATGTTCTCCCATTACAGTTTTCTTTCTCTCCTCCTATGTCAATTTATTTTTAAGCTGGATTGAGAGTCTCTAGTTCCTGAAGAAAGAAAATGGGGCGTGTGAGCCATTTAATGGGACACTGAAATCCCTATCCCATTATAGCAAGCAGACTATTATATAATATGCACATACTATATTTTGACTGTTGCCCCAACAGAATTGATTTGGATGTTGAAGCAAGAGGAGCAACATGATCACAACACTTACACTCAAAGACCCCCCCCCCCGTCACTAAGGAGAGCAAAAAAAAAAAAGGAGTAAGTTTGTTCCTGCACAGACCACGTTACATACAAGGGGTGCAAATTAGTTTATTATTTTGCACATAAGTTAAATACTTGCTGTTTTTTTCATGTAGCACACAAATGCTTGATAATGTTTACACTGAAATTTAAAGATGATCTAGGACATGCCCTAACCACGCTATAAATCTGTCCCCACATTTTAAATTTACCTCCCCCCTCCAATGTAACATGTTTTTGCCCAGGTGCAAAGTTACTCCTTTTTTATGCTTTACTCTCCTTAGTGACTCAGGCTCAATATTCCTGAACGGTGTATTTTGTAATGGGCTGCTATTACCTGGACAGGATCATATTGGATGTAGCTTAGCATCTATACAATACAAAGCTAACTTCTAAAAAAAACTACCCCTGATCCGGCCAAATACACTACCATGTTTGCCCACAAATCCAAAGAAAAAGAAAAATTTGACCATTTGCACATGACAGTTTGCACTTTAGAACTTTGTAACCTAGCTGTTTAAGATTTTCTCTGCAAACGTCAAGCAGTTGTTACAGGTTGCAAGTTTTTATAGAGACATTAAAATCTAACCACAGGCTGCGTTATGAACATCAGACATTCAGGTCAATTATTAAATTGCACACAGTATCAAAGCAAACTAGCAATTACGGGTTGCCTTGCAATGGGAAGTAATAAAGCAGAACATCTTAGATCACAGTCAATTTGTGTTTACTCGCCATACAGTTTGTGCCCATTTACTGTCAACAGAAATGTATTTTCAGTTCTGACAACTCATAAAGGTTCCAAATTAATGTTTAACTACAGAATGTATAATTGTAACAACTCACTTAATCAAATGTCAAATTGCAAAAATGAAAATAAATTACTGGGCTAAAAGTTCTCAGGTTATTTTGTCCATACTGTAATAATACAAAGGTGATTTAAAAGGGGAAAAAAACAACAAAAAAAACACACACACAGCATCACAATAAAGGAAATATCTGAAATCGCAAACAATGGTGTCTGCAGGGAAGGAGACAGAAGGACAATCATTACTGAATGCGGGTTAGGGACAGCTATGCACCCACATGCAAAAGTGAAATTTAAGTTTGTGGGACAAAATTATTTATAGAGGTATCTGGCAGGTACCACTCTGGAATAGGACCCTGGATGTAATGTTTAATGATATACAAGTGTTAGCAAGAAGCCAAGGAAGGCTACTGAGTTGGCATTGCAGTCAGTAGTTGACTGAACAGTTCCCGGTTCCTGAAAACCCATTTGGTTGAAGTGTTTCTACAACTTTCAGCTAGTCAAAACACTTTACTGTTTGGTGATGTTTTTTTGGGGAAAAAAAGGGGTTATGAGTCTAATGAAGGGGAAATTTCAGGGTTGTTGAACTCCAAAAATGCTCCACTCGTGTAAAACAGGAATAGCACTAAACCTGGATTAAATATCTGGGGAGAGAGATTGCAAAACGTAAAAAGAAAAACTAATAGTATTTTTACAGATTTTTTTTATTTTTTTTTTAAATTGTGACAGGGAATTCAACTGTAAAAAGATCTGTGTGAGGTGCCCCTGTAAAGGCCGAAAGACACATAGTGACCCATAGTGTTAGATGGAGGAAAACAAAAAACATCTGAAATTATCCATTTTGTATTACTTGTCAGTCAGTATCGGCATACTTAGCCTTCATAACCTTAACATGCCTTTTTGTATTAACTGTGAAACTCATCACAAAATCAGTGAGGCTGCCAACAGTTAATAGCCATTATAGGTCTCGCCCACAACATTTGACAATAAACAAGGGTTGGATGTATCTTTAAAATACAGCATCTCCCTTATGCATGTCAATTCCTGTTTTACTACTTAAGTGTTTCTTTACAATTCCTTAAATAAATCTACAAATCACCATTGATACAACTGGAACCATGTCCAAGTAATGGTTTACCAACTAACTTTTCCCCCAAACAAATCAGATGTTTAAATCACATGCTAGTCATTCCACCAGTCACATTGTGGGGGGCAAAAGTTTACTATACAGGCATTGTTGTCAAATGATTTCATTTTTTGCCATCTAGTTTAACACAAAAAAAAGTACGGTTTGTTACAATTTTAAGCAGGATCTTCAGTCAGACAAATAAAACATTTATTTCAATTACACACATTTATAAAAGATACATCCACTTATAACCTCAAGCAGGAACTGGTGCAGTAAATATAGGAGAATACCTCCCAACTTTCCTTAAAGGTACAGGAGACTCCAGAGTTTTGGGGAGTTCTGCGGGCAGAGTAGGCCACCCAACCAATTCACATTGCTTGAGGACGTGATTTGATGTGAATAGATTGTCATTAAACAGGGCCAGCCCCCATTTTAACATTCCAAAAACTTGGCTAAACTATAAAGGAAAGTTTAATATTTCATAGCTCCAAAGATAACAACCATCTTTTATTGAGACTCCCTGACACATTTGTCTGCCCATATGTTTTAAATTACAACTACATTTGTTCACATAGACACAGCGTTCCCAAACAAAACATATTACATACTATGCATAATATAGTTCATTTAAAAGGATATGCCCAATGCATTTTGGCTTTTTTTCTTTTCTTTTTAACTAAAACCACTTTCAGCCAACTAGTAGAGCCATGGGTGTCCCATCCCTTTACTAACCCAGTGGCACATTTACCAACAGTCTGGAGAATTCTAAATGTGATTGGAACAGGGCGGCACAGTCGTTATTATTGCTCTCTCACAGCTTCATTTTCCAACAAGGGCACAGTATGTTTGCAGGGGTTTCCTCCTGGTGCTCCTATATCCTTCCACAGTCCAAAAACATATTGGTAAGTGGTTAGTCTGTGTCATACTTGCCAACTCTCAGGAGAGTCTGGCAATCTCCCTGAACCTTGGTCGGTGGGTAGAGTACAGTATGATGACATCATCACTCGCCACACAAAACAGAGGAAACACTGGGTGCGTATCAGTGTGCTGAAGAGCAGCAGCCATTTTCTTGTAGTGTATCTCCTCCTAGAGATAGAGGGGCATATTCAAATAAGAGCAAAATCTCAGATTTCTTTTCGCCCCCATAGGGTTGAGAAGGGAAATCCACGATGTTGCAGTACCATATCGACACTTTTAATGCAATCGCTAATCAGATACATTCAGGGAAGTAATTTGCTTTTTTGGGGACATCAATTGCTCTTTAACTAAACCACAAAAAAAATGTTAGATTCAAGCAGTATCTGATGCACTTATATTTAACTAAATCAGAGGAAACATGCATGGCTCAAAAGCCAGGCCTTGTGTTATTGCCTAGCAATAGATGAAATAAGGAACAAGAATTTTGTACAGACTGCAAATTGGTGTATTCATAAACAAGGCCATTGCCAGTGAAAACACAGCAACATACATAACATGTTCTGCTTTAGTATTAAAAAAGTTTTCTATTAATTGTGCCAATTGATATCAGAAGCCAAGACAGTTTAAACAGAAGGCGGCACTTAATCCATCTAGTCATAAAGATCAATTTTATACTTTTATTCTAAGCTATTGAAAAGACCTGGAAGTACCATGCTCACCCTGCTGGGAGACAGAAAGGTTGCAGACTTGAGAGGAGACTTCAAAGTTAGGCAGCCTTTTTGTTCTATATCAACATAACTATAAACAGTATATTGGAATTCTCGACTGTCATAAAAGTTTGTGAATTAGGAGGTGGTGGTGGGGGGATAATGTTTATACTAAAGTTGTTAACTTACCTCCTGCCTCACATACTGACATATCGGTGGTAAAGGGGTGCAGCCAACATGGGGCCTGGTGGAAGATATTCCCCCACCTCCATCACTGGGCACCTACTCAAACTTTGATATGGGGTCTGATGCAACTGTATTGACAGCTCAGAGCCGAAATTAAAAATTTTAGCGCCTGGGGCGAGAAAGAAAAACGTCACCCCCCTAGCCTTCAATTTTAACAAAATTAAGCTTGAATATTCCTAAACGGCACCACCCTGCAGCACTGCGCCCTGGGAAGTTGCCCCTATCGCACAGCCCTAGTTAGGGCCCTGTGGCAGCTTAGTTGTCATGGGCTTTAAAGTGGCCCATTTATCATGACAGCAGATAAGGCATTTTGCGTGTAGAAGCACAATTCACAAGAAGGCAAAATATAAATTCACTAGTAGTTAGTGACATCACAAACACCTCCTCTTAGCAATGTTCATCATGCCTAGTAAATTGATAGACTGCTTCTATTAGGCTCTGTGAAGCTGCAAAAGAAAACCAGACAGATATTGTGCTTCCAGCAAACTTTTACAATTTCCTAAATCCACTGAGGGTTCGATTTCATTTCTGGTGCTGCTGCAGGATTGTAAAAATAAATCTATTGCAACACAGCGGCAATATATAGTAATATTATTTGCATTAACAATGAATCATGGTTGAATTGTAAATGTTATTCCACTTTGATGCAATTAAAGTTGTAATGTGTTACACTTGCCTGCAATGTCCCATAACTGCAGTCTGACTAGTGTCTTACTGTCCCAGTTGACAACTTTGAGAGCAAAATCCACACCTATGGTGGCCCTGTAGTGCTGAGAGAAAAGCTGGTGCACGTAGCGTTTTATGATGCTGGTTTTGCCGACCCCAAGTTCTCCGATCACTAGTACTTTGAATAAGTATTCCTTGCGATCTTGGACTCCTGCGGATACACCCGGTTCTCCACTCCCCGTTTCTCCAGCCATGTAGACTCAATGCAATAATGTCCAATACAGCGCAGAACAGGCAGTTTGTAGAGGCAAAAATGTGAGGAAATTGGTCCTCAACCAGCCAGCAATAAAGTATCAATAAACTCGAGTACAAATCGCGGTCACCTTCTAATCGCTGCTTGCAACGAGAAATGCTTATTTTGTGATCTCGTCACTTAATCCCCATTACTTTATTCTCCATAGAGAGTAACACAGCATGTAGTTATGGTTGTGAGAAAGTAGAGCACAACTTTCTTCCAAACTTTTTTTCCTCCCTTCTGCCCTCCCAGTCACTCGGAGAACCAACCACCTGATTGCGAGTCATAGGACAGGAAATTGCTGTGATCACTGCCCCGGGCTAGGGAGGGAGGGGAATGGGCGCGGTAATGACAATGAATACAAAATATATGGTGAAACTAATGTCATGGGAACTGCAGACATGAATTTGTATATCATATAACTAGGGCTGTAATAATTTAAAACAAAGTTTTCTTCCAAAATACATTACTATACAAACTAAAGAAAATCACATGTACTATTCTGTAATCTTATTACCTTAACTCCCAAAAAGCAAAGAATTACATTAAAATGTTGCAGGTCTTCTACATACCCACAGTTCTTTTTTACTTTTAGACATTCACCATTTTGTACCCACATTTCACTGTCCCTCTTTTCATTAAAACTGTCCTTCTGTTTGGCCTAAGATATAGATCTGCATAAAGTCTTCTATAGTTGCTAACAGTAACTGCCACCAATACCCAGGGTTATATAAGATTAAAAACAATTCAATGGCAATGTTTGTCCCATGGCCACTGCAAGTCCCTATTTTTACTTATTTTTGGCATGCTAGTTGCAATTCTTACCATTTATTCTTACACACCTCCCAACTTTTGATTTTGTTCACCAGTGACAAAGCACTAGACTTATCTCAGCATCCCTACTATAAAATCTCAGTGGACATCCCCCTAAATTCAAGAGCTGTGTTCTTTTTCTTTGGGCTTTCTAGGTTAACATTTATTGAAGAGGAGTATTCAAAATGCAAAAAGAAGTTATTTTAATCAAATTCATTTGACATAATTAGATGATAATTGCAGTGGTCCACTGTCCTCTGAGACATCATAGCACTAGATGTGATTAGATGCAGTGACTCAGCAGCAAAGTGTCCATGAAAATTATTTTAAATGTTGGCAACTATGGTCTATGTTTGGCTTCTAAATTTGCAATATAATCCAGGTACATTTATAGCACTTTGTTCAGTAAGTAGCTTGGTACATATAAATTGATTGAGCATCTTCCAGTTCTCTAACTTTCTAAAGAGACAAAACCCTTGAGATGCCTTACATACAGTAGCATAGTATATCTTTTTTTTTATAAAGAGAAAGATCAATATATTTCAAGCATGTTTATTATCTTTATAATGTCCTCTATTACAACATAAAACTGGTTACATACGTGCATTAAGCAGATATTTTTTCTTTAGCATAAAAGAAGACTCCGAGACTAAACAAAAAAAAAAAAAGTAGTATCGTGAGTTCAACATGTTAAAATGAACTCCTGAGTTTTACTTGTAGAGTTTTACTTGGAGGGATGTTCTGTTCTCCTCATCTGTCAGGGTCCCTTTTTCAATCTGCATTAATTGGGTCTCCTGACCCAAACATTTGCTTTCTTTGAGGTATTGTGGACGTTAAGATTGCGGTAGTATCACATGGTCATGCAACAAGAATTTGGAACTAATACTCCCTCGGAACAAGTTGCATCACCTTTTCATTTGGACACTCAATCACAAATGAATTCAAGAACAAGTCAGTACTGCTGATACATCCACCTTTCTTATTCAAGACAGTTATTATTAGAGATGGTCACCGATCCCCATGTTTTGGTTTTGGTTTTGGATCTGGATTACCTTCGTGTTTTGGTTTTGGTTTTGCAAAACCGCCATTGCGTGTTTTGGTTTTGGTTTTGGTTTTGTTTGGTTTTGTTTTGCTATTTTGTTGGAAAATCAATGTTTTTGGGCATAGACTAACCCGATTTAGTGCTCCACCTGTTTCTTGGATAAGTAAGGTAATTCTAAAGCTAATAAATTAGGAAGAAAACAGTTAAATCCCTGGTAGGCCGTCCTTTATTCTGCACACAAACCTGATTGTCTTCCTCTCCATCTTAGCCTATTGGCAATGCAGCAATCATCTTTGGGTTTGGTATCTGTCAGCATCAGCCCCTCCCCCCATCCACTTGTATTAAAATAGAAAAAAAAGCAGCCTGCATAGACTGTAGAACTAGAATATACAAAGAAATGGACAAAGGCAGTTTGGTATCTGTCTGCATCAGATCCCCTCTCCACTAGGAGTAAAATAGAGACTATTCAGCCGTTATATAATCTAGAATATAAATAGAAATTGAGAAAGGCAATTTGGTATCTGTCTGTATCATAATCATCAACATCATCATTAGCACCCTCGTCGCCTACACAAATCTCCCCATCATCCTCTTCTAATTCCAAAGTGGCATCCTCAATTTGTGTATCACAGGCTACACTCGGGCTGTTCAGTCACACATAAGCAAAACTGCTGAAAGGGCCCCTCTTTATGTGTACACTAACAGAATGCTCACGATTAGGCATCCCACTGTTGGATGGACTCTCCACAGGGATTGGTGTCATTTCTGATTCAGAGCAAACATTATCCTCTAATGCCTTACTGTTATCTTGCAGCTCGGCTTTGACGCGTAACAGTAGTTGTGCACCACTTGTAGGCTCGGTAACATTTTTGGATCTGCCACTAATAGAGAAAGGCGAAGGCCTCATTCTCTCTTTGCCACTGCGTGTGTAGAATGGCATGTTGGCAATTTTTTTTTATCGGCACTTAACTTTTGCTAAGTAACACTTCTTTTACGCTTCAACACAGTAAAAAAAAAATGTTTTTGTTTTTTAGACTGATTTCGAAACACTGTGTAGTTTGACATCGCCTTGCCCAGATGACGTACTGGGAACACTAACATCAGGACTGGTGACAGAACCTGGTTGCTCATTCTGCTCATATGTGGACTGCTTTGAATCCATTCTCAGCCCAAAGCACTTGTAGTGCTAAAAATTATTTGGTAGATACTGCTGACAGATAGTAATTTTGACAGGCAGAAATATTTATGCACAATTATGGGGGACACCCCCAAAGCACTGGGGAGTGCTAAAAATTATTTGGTAGATACTGCTGACAGATAGTAATTTTGACAGCCAGAAATATTTATGCACAATTATGGGGGACACCCCAAAAGCACTGGGGAGTGCTAAAAATTATTTGGTAGATACTGCTGACAGATAGTAATTTTGACAGCCAGAAATATTTATGCACAATTATGGGGGACACCCCAAAAGCACTGGGGAGTGCTAAAAATTATTTGGTAGATACTGCTGACAGACAGTTATTTTGACAGCCAGAAATATTTATGCACAAATATGGGGGACACCCCAAAAGCACTGGGGAAATGGCGATGGATTGCTGTGGAGGCGTGTATTTATAATCTTCAAGTATCGCGAGAACCGAGATCCGACGATGTCAAAATGACGTTCGGCCTCGATTTGGATTCCGAGCGGGCGGGAGAGTACCGAGCCTACTCGGCTCGGTACTCGGATACCCAAAGTTCGGGTGGGTTCGGTTCTTGTGGAATCGAGCCCGCCCATCTCTGGTTATTATATGATTCTCATTGTGGAGTAGTCCAACACAGACTGTATCCTTACCAAATGGAACAATAATTTACTGGGATTTTGTGACATTCAAGAGATTTCTGGATTCACACACAGAATCATTGTTTATACTGTTCCATAAGTATTCGTTTTTGTTTGTCTTCAGAGGTGTTATACACAACTACAGATCATTTTCTAATAGATAACTCTATACATTCTTGTTCAGTTTATTATGAGCGTGGATTGGTCATTTTTTATTGTTTCAGGGTCCCTGGAGCCTTTGGCATCTGTCTCCTGTTTCCTAATACCACTTACTTGTCTCAAAATGATAAGTTCATAGAGGAGAAGGGCATCAATCTAACCTCTGCCTATTTAAAACAGGCAATTGGTATTAGCCTACAGCAGAGCACATCAGGGGGTAAATGTATCAAGCTGAGAGTTTTCCGGCGGGTTTGAAAAGTGGAGTTGTTGCCTATAGCAACCAATCTGATTCTAGCTGTCATTTTGTAGAATGTACTAAATAAATGATAGCTAGAATCTGATTGGTTTTTCAAACCCACCAGAAAACTCTCAGCTTGATACATTTACCCCCAGATTTTATCTTAACACTCCACCCAGGGCTCCCATCAGAACTTTTAGGGCTCAATGCAAATAAAACAGGCAGGCCCCCTCTACAACCCCTCCAAAAATTAATTTGGCAAGCCACATCACACTTGCTCCAAAATTCCAGCACATGGATGACAACAATCTTTTTTAGTCTTCTATGTTTTTATATTTAAATTATTTATTTGTACTATTTTTATTTTGGATTGGAGGTGACATTTTCCCCCTTTGAACTTCTTTTATATTGGGGAAATAGATTAGTGCATGGCCAAAACCGTGTGACAACATACTCAAATAGGCGCTCCAAAGAATGCAGCCAAAACCTACTGGAATCCAACTACCAAATTAGTGTGGAATAATGACACAATTAATTTAAATAGTATAAACGTAGTGCTTTCAAGTTCATATACACAGGACAGAGTTTTCACCATAAAATTTTGCCAGCTGGTTGCATTGAAAAGCAGCCAGGTGTGGGCAGTTGTAATACGTTATAATAATATAAAAAAATGTTGGAGGTTATGGCACACACCTGCCAGGACTGGTCAGACTGGTGGTCAGTGGTCTAACACACACTGCTGACTGTAATGCTCACATACTGCCTGTTCTAATAGAAGAAACAATGGTTTATTCTATTATAATAGGATTCTGTTGGCTCCAAGAGGAGGGTAGCAAGTAATAACAGCCGGACGGAACACCCTGGAAATAGGTGCTGGGAAGAACACTGCAGGAGAAATTATGTTCATTCAAATGCAGTAAAGTGTAAAGTCGATTTAGCACATTCACTTTAGATTCATCCAGCTTATTATTATTATTACCATTTTTTTATATAGTGCCACTAATTCCGCAGCGCTGTACAGAGAACTCACTCACATCAGTCCCTGCCCCATTGGGGCTTACAGTCTAAATTCCCTAACACACACACACACACACACTTACACACACTTACAAACACTTTTGCAGTTCGTGGCACCCTTAGAGTCTCCATAATTTTTTAAAGGCACCCCTCCAAAATAATTATTGAGCAGTCCTGTTTTAGAAGTGGTTGGATCAAAAAAATTTAATAAGTATTTAGGTCAGGACTGAAATACTTATTTAGTTGTATGCAAAAATGCCCCCTCTGCATCCAGTCACTCTGCCCCTTCTAACGCTGCCCCCCTCCTCTGCCCTCTGTCACGCTCCCTCTCACTCTGCCCTCTGTCCCCTCCTCTGGCCTCTGTCCCCCTCCTCTCCCTCTGTCACGCTGTCCCCTCCTCTGGCCCTCTCCTCTCCCTCTATCACGCTGTCCCCTCCTCTGGCCTCTGTCACGCTGCCCCCTCTCCTCTGTCACGCTGCCACACTGTCCCCCTCCTCTGCCACTGTCACGCTGCCCCCTCTCCTCTGTCACGCTGTCCCCTCTCCTCTGGCCTCTGTCACCAGTGGCGGATCCAGGGGGGGGGCGATCGGGGCGATCGCCCCCCCTAGCAGGGGCTTGCTGCCGACAGCTGCACACTGTGCAGGTCCGTTCGGCAGTGATAGTATGCTGCCCGGCTGCTCTGATTGTGTTTTAAACACAACCAGAGCAGTGGGGCAGCACACTGTCACTACCGAGCGGACCTGCACATAGTGTGCAGCCGCCGGCAGCCTTAGAAATCAGAAAGGGGGCGGGGCCTAAATCCCCCCCCCTAAAATCGCCCCGGGTATATCAATAGTCTCGATCCGTCACTGTCTGTCACGCTGTCCCCTCTCCTCTGGCCTCTGTCACGCTGTCACCTCCTGTGGCCTCTGTCACGCTGTCCCCTCTCCTCTGTCACGCTGTCCCCTCCTCTGGCCTCTGTCACGCTGTCCCCTCTCCTCTGTCACGCTGTCCCCTCCTCTGGCCTCTGTCACGCTGTCCCCTCTCGTCTGTCACGCTGTCCCCTCTCGTCTGTCACGCTGTCCCCTCTCATCTGTCACGCTGTCCCCTCTCCTCTGCCATGCTCCCTCTCACTCGGTCCCCTCTGCCGCGGGAAAGAAAGAAGAAAACAAAGCAAAACATAAACTCACCAATCTGCGCGGCGCTGGGACTCAGCATTCTCCCTCTCTCTCACGCAGCTTGTCGCTATAGTGACAAGCTGCGTGAGAAAGGAGTTTGCTGGGTCCCGGCGCTGCGCGGATTGGTGAGTTTATGTTTTGCTTTTTCCTGACTTTCCCGCGGCACCCCTGTGACAGCGCCGCGGCACCCCTGGGAGCCGCGGCGCACACTTTGGGAACCGCTGGACTAGGGTCAATTTGTTAGCAGCCAATAAATCTACCAGTATGTTTATGGAGCTTATCTTTATATTCCTGTAGCCTGATGTCCTTGTGAAGTGCAGTCCTTTCATTTATTGACAGTGCAAAAAAAAGGAACAATAATATAGTGCAGTAATGCTTTAATACGTGGGATTTTCATTTGTAGTATAACTGCAGCCAGAAAAAGATCCTAAATATACACTCCACAAATTTAAACATCAGTGGATAATTGTGTTAAGGTCCAATTTCTGCAAATCACCAATATTTGGCAACTCTTCAGGCAAAATTTAAAATGACAATGTGTGTAAAGGAATTTTTTTCCTTTAAATAAACATTTCCGTTTTAAATTTTGCCTGCAGAGTCGCCGAATATCGTTGATTTGCAGAAATTGTACTTTAATACATTTACCCCCAGGAGTGACCTATTGCACCAAACTCTGTTGTAATTACACTAACCGGAATGAATGCTTAAGCCAGTTTTGTTTGTTTGTTATAAATGTTCGTCTGCTGTGATCCAACGGTCTCAAACAAATTTAATGCAGATGAACATAAAGAGATATAAACAAGGGAAAACACTGCAATATAGTGTATTAACCTCTTATTTATTTTTATATTTGACATGTAATAAACAATAAAAATAGACAATCATCTTTATCAGACTAACGATAAGGTTAGTGGCGGATGCCCGTACCTCCAGTTGTTACATAAAAGGTACTTGGGAAGTAGACTGGTGCATGGGTTGACCTGATTTGTGTGTGGAGGACACTGCATGTTGTGCTCTTAAAATACCAGTGACTGGAAAGAACCGCATTGCAGGATAAAAGTAAAAATGAAAGGGGGGAAGACAGGTCAGGAAGGGCCCTCTAGTCAGTCCAGGCCCTTTACACCTGTATCCCCAATACTCCCCTGATAGTGGCCCTGACTCCAATTAATACTAAATCTTACATGATTTATGTCATTCTTTTTAAGTATGAAAACCGTCAACATGGAGAGTCTAACAGAATATAGTTTTGAGGGAGACTTGGGGGTTGATTTACTAAAACTTCTAAAAAGGAAAAGTACAGGTGTTGCCCAGAGCAACCAATCAGATTCTAGCTATCCTTTATCTAGTTAGTACCCTATAGAAAATGCTAACTAGAATCTGATTGGTTGCTATGGGTAACAGCTCCACTTTTCCTTGTTTGAAGTTTTATTAAATCTACTTCATTGAGTAAGGGACTCTGGGTTGAGTGAATTTTGAAATTATATATGGGTATGGTGCAATGGAAGTCTATTTACTATAATCATTTGGACATCATTTTCCTTATTTTACACCTGTTATTTGGAGGACATCACTTACCAATACAAATGGGCTTAACAATTACATAAGTTTGTTTGCGTTTTACACAATTTTTTATTTCTATATCTATATGAATTATTTTTACTAATTTATTAAAATGGGAATTTCCCCGTTTAAACTGTATACTATTTATATTGCACACTTTAATATATACCTTGTATACTGATGGTAGGTATGCTATTTGACACGCAAACGATAAAGCTTTATATAATGCACTTCACTGTCTTAGTGGTGAGCTCCTCCAATAAAGGCTCAGCACTTGCTCCTCTGACCTTTGGTGCTCAACCTGACTGGAGCTGAGAGATTCACAGTCACATTGAGATGAGCCTGCATCAATCCATTGTCATCTAAGTAGTCAGAACACCTTAGACCAGAGTGACCATAGTGACCAGGCACGCTGTTCCAGCACCCCAGGAACGAGAGAGAGTTGCACTTGTAGCAGACCAGTACTATGCAACATTATACTAGGGATGAGCGCGCTCGGATTTCTGAAATCCGAGCCCACCCGAACGTTGCGGATCCGAGTCGGATCCGAGACAGATCCGGGTATTGGCGCCAAATTCAAAAGTGAAACTGAGGCTCTGACTCATAATCCCGTTGTCGGATCTCGCGATACTCGGATCCTATAAATTCCCCGCTAGTCGCCGCCATCTTCACTCGGGCATTGATCAGGGTAGAGGGAGGGTGTGTTAGGTGGTCCTCTGTGCTGTTTAGTTCTGTGCTGTTTAGTTCTGTGCTGTTTAGTGCTGTGCTGTTTAGTGCTGTGCTGTGCTGTGCTGTGCTGTGTTCTGCAGTATCAGTCCAGTGGTGCTGTGTGCTGTGCTCTGTCCTTCTGAGGTCAGTGGTGCTGCTGGGTCCTGTGCTGTGTCCTGTTCAGTCCAGTGGTGCTGTGTCCTGTGCTCTGTGCTTCTAAGGGCATAGTTATTTCCCCAATATTCCCCTGTGTTTAAAAAAATAAAAAAAAGTTTTTTTTATAAAATACCAAAAACTACTTTAATATTTTTTAATTACCACAAAATTTTCACAACCAATCCTGCAGTATAAGCCCATTGGTACTGCAATATTACCAAGTTCACACATTCAGCAGTAAAAGTCCAGTGGTACTGCAATATTACAAAGTTTACACATTCTGCAGTATCAGTCCAGTGGTGCTGTGTCCTGTGCTCTGTCCTGCTGAGTTCCGTAGTGCTGCTGGGTCCTGTGCCGTGTCCTGTTCAGTCCAGTGGTGCTGTGTCCTGTGCTCTGTGCTTCTAAGGGCATAGTTATTTCCCCATTATTCCCAAGTTTGTAAAAAATAAAAAAAAAGTAAAAAAAAATAAAAAATTTAAAAAAAAAAAATATATATAATAATTATAACCAAATTTGCAAAACCAATCCAGCATTATAAGTCCATTGGTACTGCAATATTACCAAGTTCACACATTCTGCAGTATCTTGTGCTACATATAATGGAGACCAAAAATTTGGAGGATAAAGTAGGGAAAGATCAAGACCCACTTCCTCCTAATGCTGAAGCTGCTGCCACTAGTCATGACATAGACGATGAAATGCCATCAACGTCGTCTTCCAAGCCCGATGCCCAATCTCGTAGTACCGGGCATGTAAAATCCAAAAAGCCCAAGTTAAGAAAAAGTAGCAAAAAGAGAAACTTAAAATCATCTGAGGAGAAACGTAAAGTTGCCAATATGCCATTTACGACACGGAGTGGCAAGGAACGGCTTAGGCCCTGGCCCGTGTTCATGACTAGTGGTTCAGCTTCACCCACGGATCTTAGCCCTCCTCCTCCTCCCCCCCCCTACAAAAAATTGAAGAGAGTTATGCTGTCAGCAACAAAACAGCAAACAACTCTGCCTTCTAAAGAGAAATTATCACAAATCCCCAAGGCGAGTCCAAGCGTGTTGGTGGTTGTCAAGCCTGACCTTCCCATCACTGTACGGGAAGAGGTGGCTCGGGAGGAGGCTATTGATGATGTAGCTGGCGCTGTGGAGGAACTTGATGATGAGGATGGTGATGTGGTTATTGTAAATGAGGCACCAGGGGGGGAAACAGCTGATGTCCATGGGATGAAAAAGCCCATCGTCATGCCTGGTCAGAAGACCAAAAAATGCACCTCTTCGGTCTGGAGTTATTTTTATCCAAATCCAGACAACCAATGTATGGCAATATGTAGCTTATGTAAAGCTCAAATAAGCAGGGGTAAGGATCTTGCCCACCTAGGAACATCCTCCCTTATACGTCACCTGAATAACCTTCATAGTTCAGTGGTTAGTTCAGGAACTGGGGCTAGGACCCTCATCGGTACAGGGACACCTAAATCCCGTGGTCCAGTTGGATACACACCAGCAACACCCTCCTCGTCAACTTCCTCCACAATCTCCATCAGATTCAGTCCTGCAGCCCAAGTCACCAGCCAGACTGAGTCCTCCTCAATACGGGATTCATCCGAGGAATCCTGCAGCGGTACGCCTACTACTGCCACTGCTGCTGTTGCTGCTGTTAGTCGGTCATCTTCCCAGAGGGGAAGTCGTAAGACCGCTAAGTCTTTCACCAAACAATTGACCGTCCAACAGTCGTTTGCCATGACCACCAAATACGATAGTAGTCACCCTATTGCAAAGCGTATAACTGCGGCTGTAACTGCAATGTTGGTGTTAGACGTGCGCCCGGTGTCCGCCATCAGTGGAGTGGGATTTAGAGGGTTGATGGAGGTATTGTGTCCCCGGTACCAAATCCCCTCGAGATTCCACTTCACTAGGCAGGCGATACCAAAAATGTACAGAGAAGTACGATCAAGTGTCCTCAGTGCTCTTAAAAATGCGGTTGTACCCACTGTCCACTTAACCACGGACATGTGGACAAGTGGTTCTGGGCAAACGAAGGACTATATGACTGTGACAGCCCACTGGGTAGATGCATCCCCTTCCGCAGCAACAGCAACAGCTGCATCAGTAGCAGCATCTACAAAATGGCTGCTCATGCAAAGGCAGGCAACATTGTGCATTACAGGCTTTAATAAGAGGCACAACGCTGCCAACATATTAGAGAAAATGAGGGAAATTATCTCCCAGTGGCTTACCCCACTTAGACTCTCATGGGGATTTGTGGTGTCAGACAATGCCAGTAACATTGTGCGGGCATTAAATATGGGCAATTTCCAGCACGTCCCATGTTTTGCCCACACCATTAATTTGGTGGTGCAGCATTACCTCAAGAGTGACAGGGGTGTGCAGGAGATGCTTGCGGTGGCCCGCAAAATTGCTGGACACTTTCGGCATTCAGCCAGTGCCTACCGCAGACTAGAGGCACATCAGAAAAGCTTGAACCTGCCCTGCCATCACCTCAAACAAGAGGTTGTGACGCGCTGGAACTCCACCCTCTATATGCTGCAGAGGATGGAGGAGCAGCAAAAGGCCATTCAGGCCTACACAGCCACCTACGACATAGGCAAAGGAGTGGGGATGCGCCTGAGTCAAGCGCAGTGGAGACTGATTTCCGTGTTGTGCAAGGTTCTGCAGCCATTTGAACTTGCCACACGAGAAGTCAGTTCCGACACTGCCAGCTTGAGTCAGGTCATTCCCCTGATCAGGCTGTTGCAGAAGCAGCTGGAGAAAGTGAGGGAGGAGCTGGTAAGCCATTGCGATTACAGCAAGCATGTAGCTCTTGTGGATGTAGCCCTTCGTACGCTTTGCCAGGATCCGAGGGTGGTCACTCTTTTAAAGTCAGAGGAATACATTCTGGCCACCGTGCTCGATCCTCGGTTTAAAGCGTATGTTGTGTCTCTGTTTCCGGCGGACACAAATCTACAGCGGTGCAAAGACCTGCTGGTCAGGAGATTGTCCTCTGAAGAGGACCGTGACATGCCAACAGCTCCACCCTCATTTTCTTCCACATCTATGGCTGCGAGGAAAAAGCTCAGTTTTCCCAAAAGAGGCACTGGCGGGGATGCTGATAACATCTGGTCCGGACTGAAGGACCTGCCAACCATTGCAGACATGTCTACTCTCGCTGCATTGGATGCTGTCACAATAGAAAAAATTGTGGATGATTACTTTGCTGACACCATCCAAGTAGACATGTCAGACAGTCCATATTGTTACTGGCAGGAAAAAAAGGCAGTTTGGAAGCCCCTGTACAAACTGGCTCTATTTTACCTGAGTTGTCCCCCCTCCAGTGTGTACTCGGAAAGAGTTTTTAGTGCAGCGGGGAACCTGGTCAGTGAGCGGCGAAGGAGGTTGCTTCCTCACAACGTTGAAAAAATGATGTTTATAAAAATGAATAATCAATTCCTCAATGAAGTACAGCACTGCCCTCCAGATACTACAGAGGGACCTGTGGTTGTGGAGTCCAGCGGGGACGAATTGATAATGTGTGATGAGGAGGAAGTAGACACTGTAGGGGGAGAGGAATCAGAGGTTGAGGATGAGGACGACATCTTGCCTCAGTAGAGCCTGTTTAGTCTGTACAGGGAGAGATGAATAGCTTTTTTGGTGTGGGGGCCCAAACAAACCAATCATTTCAGTCAAAGTTGTTTGGTAGGCCCTGTCGCTGAAATGATTGGTTTGTTAAAGTGTGCATGTCCTATTTCAACAGCAGACCTCTCAACTGCAGCTCATCCCTCCTCTGCGGGGATAATGTCTCCTGTGCTCTGACACGTCACTCTGTGTACTCTCAGCCTCAGGATCTGACACTACAGCTACCATGCCTCTTGTAGCAGCCCTCACTCCAGGGCCTCTTCCATGTGCAGTGTCCCCCTCTCTCTTGGGTTCACTATAGTGGCATGGAGTTCTCCCCCTCATCCAGGGCACACATTCCTTGCCCTGGCTCAGTCACCACGCTCAGACTTCCAGGCAATGCTGGGGGAGCCTGGGAGCTTCCACCCCAGGTCCCCAGCTACAACTCTCCTCTCCTGTGTCTTCTCTCTCTTTCTGACACTTGAAAGATCGTGCCTTTAAATGAAAAAGTCAGTCTTGATTGCACGACTATGTGCAAGTGCAACAGGGACATTTTTTTGGGTTTACAAAGTCAAACAGTAACACTACGACCCTGTCTGTCTGGGGTCTGTCAATGACGAATTGTCTGGAGCATGTTTTGAGGAGGTATTGTGGCCCCGGTATCAAATTGGGTACCGGGGCCACCCCACTATGCAGTCCAGATACTTGTTTGGTGGAATTCCGACACGTGGAGGGTTTTTTAATTATATTGTGGCCTCGGTACCAAATTGTGTACCGGGGCCACCACACTACGCAGTCAAGATACTTGTTTGGTGGAATTCAGACCAGTTGAGGGTTTTATTATTATATTGTGTGGACCACTCTATCTATACCACACTACAACTCTATACCACTCTATTTCCTACTTTAATTCTATTTAATTCTATTTCCTACTTTAATTCTATTACTAATTAATTAACATAAAGAGGAACCAAAAAAACCAATTTTACCAAAAGTATAATATGACTTAGACTTACAAACACTACACTTGAAAGATCGTGCCTTTAAATGAAAAAGTAAGTCTTCATTGCACGA
Source organism: Mixophyes fleayi (assembly GCF_038048845.1). Lineage (NCBI taxonomy): Eukaryota > Metazoa > Chordata > Amphibia > Anura > Limnodynastidae > Mixophyes > Mixophyes fleayi. The sequence goes on from NC_134404.1 coordinate 272,298,004, forward strand.
CTATGTGCAACAGGGACAGTTTTTTTCTTTACAAAGTCAACTAATAACACTTGGACCCTGTCTGTCTTTAACATACTTAATGGGATCTCAATGACGAATTGTCTGTAGCATGTTTGGAGGAGGTATTGTGGCCCCGGTATCAAGTTGGGTACCGGGGCCACCCCACTACGCAGTCCAGATACTTGTTTGGTGGAATTCTGACACGTGGAGGGTGTATTTATTTTATTGTGGCCCCGGTACCAAATTGTGTACCGGGGCCACCACACTACGCAGTCAAGATAGATAGATGCGTATCATAGATAAAGTACATTCAGTGGTGTGGGGCAAATTGAAAAATATTCAAAATGCACTGACATTATCAAAAACAAGAGGTTGTCACATGCTAAAACTCCAACATGTATATGATGGAGAGGATGGAGGAGCAGCCGTATGTGTAGTGTAATGCAGACCTGTTGAAGGTTTTTTATATATTTTATTGTGGTGCCCAGTGCCCACTCCTCTACGCAGTCCAGGTACATTTATTGGTGCGAATCAAACAAGTTGATGGTTTTCTTATTATATATATTGTGGTGACCCACTCCTCTACGCAGTCCAGGTACATTTATTGGTGCGAATCAAACAAGTTGATGGTTTTCTTATTATATATATTGTGGTGACCCACTCCTCTACGCAGTCCAGGTACATTTATTGGTGCGATTCATAAAAGTTCAGGGTTTTTAAGATATTGTGGTGACCCACTCCTCTACGCAGTCCAGGTACATTTATTGGTGCGATTCATAAAAGTTCAGGGTTTTTAATATATTGTGGTGACCCACTCCTCTACGCAGTCCAGGTACATTTATTGGTGCGAATCAAACAAGTTGATGGTTTTCTTATTATATATATTGTGGTGACCCACTCCTCTACGCAGTCCAGGTACATTTATTGGTGCGATTCATAAAAGTTCAGGGTTTTTAAGATATTGTGGTGACCCACTCCTCTACGCAGTCCAGGTACATTTATTGGTGCGAATCAAACAAGTTGATGGTTTTCTTATTATATATATTGTGGTGACCCACTCCTCTACGCAGTCCAGGTACATTTATTGGTGCGATTCATAAAAGTTCAGGGTTTTTAAGATATTGTGGTGACCCACTCCTCTACGCAGTCCAGGTACATTTATTGGTGCGAATCAAACAAGTTGATGGTTTTCTTATTATATATATTGTGGTGACCCACTCCTCTACGCAGTCCAGGTACATTTATTGGTGCGATTCATAAAAGTTCAGGGTTTTTAATATATTGTGGTGACCCACTCCTCTACGCAGTCCAGGTACATTTATTGGTGCGAATCAAACCAGTTGATGGTTTTCTTATTATATATATTGTGGTGACCCACTCCTCTACGCAGTCCAGGTACATTTATTGGTGCGATTCATAAAAGTTCAGGGTTTTTAATATATTGTGGTGACCCACTCCTCTACGCAGTCCAGGTACATTTATTGGTGCGAATCAAACAAGTTGATGGTTTTCTTATTATATATATTGTGGTGACCCACTCCTCTACGCAGTCCAGGTACATTTATTGGTGCGATTCATAAAAGTTCAGGGTTTTTAAGATATTGTGGTGACCCACTCCTCTACGCAGTCCAGGTACATTTATTGGTGCGAATCAAACAAGTTGATGGTTTTCTTATTATATATATTGTGGTGACCCACTCCTCTACGCAGTCCAGGTACATTTATTGGTGCGATTCATAAAAGTTCAGGGTTTTTAATATATTGTGGTGACCCACTCCTCTACGCAGTCCAGGTACATTTATTGGTGCGAATCAAACCAGTTGATGGTTTTCTTATTATATATATTGTGGTGACCCACTCCTCTACGCAGTCCAGGTACATTTATTGGTGCGATTCATAAAAGTTCAGGGTTTTTAATATATTGTGGTGACCCACTCCTCTACGCAGTCCAGGTACAATTATTGGTGCGAATCATAAAAGTTCAGGGTTTTTAATATATATTGTGGTGACCCACTCCTCTACGCAGTCCAGAAAGATACCTTGTTGCAACGTTTTGGACTAATAACTATATTGTGAGGTGTTCAGAATACACTGTAAATTAGTGGAAATGCTTGTTATTGAATGTTATTGAGGTTAATAATAGCCTAGGAGTGAAAATAAGCCCAAAAACTTGATTTTTAAACTTTTTATGTTTTTTTCAAAAAAAATCCGAATCCAATACCTTAAATCCGAACCGAGACCTTTCGTCAAGTGTTTTGCGAGACAAATCCGAACCTCAAAAATAACGAAAATCCGGATCCAAAACACAAAACACGAGACCTCAAAAGTCGCCGGTGCACATCCCTACATTATACCAACCATTTGTTGGCTGTATATTGATGTTTGTAGGTCCACAAAAGCTGGGGACTGCTGAGTTGGTGGAAGTGCAGTTCTCTTTTGGAATGAGAAGATCAACAAGGTTAAACAAAGAAAATGGTACAGTGGAAAGATGCAGGGAAATGTCATTGGAAAGGCATTTTGGCAGCATTAATTTGGGGTGTGGGGTGGTTAGTATCTTGTCTGTGACCCCATAGGGTCTTAATAGGGCACTGGCTGGATGGAGGTGACACTCATATTTCATGGCAAATTCCATAGACACTATTGTATGACATAATTTTTATCATACTATTCTGCCCATAGTTATGAAATTTAAATATATATGTATCCCTCTTCAGGGATCATCACTGATATAGATTAATCGTCACACAAAGTTGTCTAGCACTGTACTATTTTAAGTTGCATAAAAGAGCAAGCAGGAAATATGTTTTAACTACAGCACTGAAATTAATAGGATCACAAATAGAATATACATCTGTTGGTTCATAGATTTACAACCCCTGTCTTCTGAACCCAGTGACCTGGTAATACTTAACACTGGTTTCAATTATTTATAAGCTAGTGTATTCTCTAGTGGATATTTATATTATACCTCTATGAAATTCATTACAGCGCAAGACAGTAAAACAGATTGGTGGCACATGATATAAACATATTGTATTTGCTAATATTTATAGAGACTCTTTCAATCTACTATTGTCTTCAGTGCTTTTGGTTTGTCTTCAGTGGTTAAGTAATTGCAAATGCCTTGGTTATAGATAGATGCATGCCCACATTCGGAGAGGCTGATATGCTTTGCATCTAGGGCTGGAATGGGAACTTGAAGTGGCCCTGGAAAACAATAATAAAGTGGCCTGGTATAGGAGGGATCATATTAACTGTAGGCGTGGCCAGCATAAAAGTAGACAGGGCAAGCACACCATGAGTAGGGCTGCCAAGAGGAATTCAGGGCCCCGTTACAACAAATTCATGGGGCCCCCCTTATAGTCGAGCATGCAAAAAAAATTTGCACCGCATCACGGCGGCGCAACATTTTTAAGGGATAGATAGATAGATCGTTCTTACTGTGGTCTCATTCACTGTCTCCCAATGGGTCTATATTTTCCTTAGTAGTGTAAAAGTAAAAAATCACATGACATCAGCCTCCCTGTGCCCAAAACTTTAAGTTGTCCTAGCCGTGGTGGGCATTCACTTATCCCCAATCATAGAGTCTATTCCCTCAATAGCTTCTGCATTCCTTTTTGGGCACGGGTGGCTTTCAGACATAAAAAACACATACTTTTAAATATAAATGTGATAACTTGTACACACTGTCATCAACAAATAAACAAAAATACTCCCATGAAAACCCTATGCAAAATATATTGTAAATCAGAGCAGGTATTATACCGTTTAACATAATAATTTGTCCTATACTAGTGGCAATATATATATTTGGCGGATGTCGGGAGAACATTACCTACCTGACTGCATTATACAGTATATATATAATCCAAGATTCATGCTCACTCTTTAAGCACTAGCAGCATAAATATATAAATAAAAACAGATATATGTTACACTATGCAGTTATATAAACTCTATAATAGAACAACCAGATTAAACATGAGGGGCCTGATTCATTACGGCATGGTTTTGAGCGCATGGTGCGCAAAATCACTCTGTGCATGCTCAGGACCGACAGATACGGATGGTAAATCAGCCCTTTTCCATGCAATAACGTATGGAAAGGGCTGTTTCTAGAGGCTGTGACTTAGAGTGGTGTCCTTGGTGGGGATAGGGTGTTCTCGGGAGGTCAGTATACAGTAGGGACGTGCCAAGCTCGAGTGCACGCAACCATGGCCATAGCAAGCTCAACGGCTGTGGATGTAAGCTTCCATTTCTGCCATAGCTCTTGCTCCAGCTATGGGGCTAGTCCAACTTGTGGCAGCGGCTCCGCAGCCATTTCTCTAGAATTTAGTTTATACATTTGTGTAAATATGCAAAGTTACTTACTGCTCTTCTATTGTCTAACCCCTATTCTCATGCAAGCCTCCATGACACTTCCTGCGCTGCACCCAGGGCCAGTCTGAGGTATAAGTAGGGGAGGCAGCTGCCTTGGTTACAGTGTAAACAGGGGAAGACAACACACACTCCCAGAGCCCACTGAGAGCTATTTAAACACAATTTCTGCTGGAATAATGGGAACAAGTTGAAGAAAGAAGAGGAAGAACTATGTCACTGGCATCTCCTGCGATGCAGTCACAGTAGCAGTTAAACAGTCAGTTTTGTCTCATCAGTCAATGCACTTGTGACCACTTGTCCCTAAGAAACATTCACTGTAGTACCCACCGTGTGGGTGGTAAGCTTGTTCTCTATTTAGTTTTTTTGTTTCTGCTCATCTCTACATGTTTTACTCCTGATCCAGTTGGTTCAATATTTTTTATTTCTTTCTATTTTTTTGTACCCCCTTTATTTTTTTCAAATATTATGTGTAAAATCTTTAAAGAATCCTCTGCTCTCCCTGTCCCCAAATAATAATTCTCAGATTCACTACTTTTACACCACCTGACTCAAACTGTCCTTATGTCTCTAACCCAGTAGGGCTTGTTCAGACGAGTATTATTTTAGTACATTTTTCATGTCACATTCCAGAAAGGAAAACAGATTTAAAAATCTGCTCAGAAGATGTTGCAAACACTGAGATCAATAATCACAAACATTACTCACATGATCAGCAGCGCTGAACTCTCTTTGCATATTTAATTATTGGCGGTTTCTGCTGCGGAAAAACTATTACTGTTATTACGGTAATACTGGCCGGATTTCAGCTCACAGCTCCCTGAGCCATGAGCTGAAATCCAGCGTGAAAAGTACCCCCGTAACGTAATGACGCAAACTCGTCATTTTACAGAGGGAGCCGGGGCCAAATGCCGAGATTCCCGGTGAATCACGGAATTTTGGATTTCATTCTGCCCACTTCAGATGCGGGAGACTGTCATACTCTCCTGGGAGTCCGTGAGACCCACCCAGAATTCGGGAGTCTCCTGAACATTCCGGGAGAGTTGGCAAGTATGGCCTAAAGTACTATAAGAATATAAACATTTCATATACTGCAGATGTAAAGGGGGAATCAGCTGCAGTCTAATGTACATGGCCAAAGGGAGCATCCCAGGGTAGGAAGTGAGATCACAAGATCAGTTATGGGATGTGCTCTTTGACCAGGTACTCTTTGCTCCTGTGGATGGGGGATTCCATAAGCTTTGATATGAATTAAGACAGTTGTTACATTTAATTAAAGTCTTACCTGCAATGTCCCACAGTTGCAGTCTGATCAATGTACCACTGTCCCAGTTTATAATTTTTAGAGCATAATCCATGCCTATTGTAGCTCTGTAGTGCTCAGTGAACAGATGTTGTACGTAACGTTTGATGATACAAGTTTTGCCAACCCCTATCTCTCCAATCACAAGTACCTTAAAGAAATAATCTGTATGCTTGCAGACAGTTGAGAATCCACCCAGTTCCTTGGCCATGATGACAGTACAATAATTCTCTTCAGTAGAGTGCTGGAAAGGCAATCTCAAGCCAAAGTAATAAACACATGCAGCAATTAGTGACTCTTCCTCTTAATCCTTATTATAAACATATACACACATACAGTACAATTTGCTTTCTATTCTGTTAACAGCTTTTTTTTTTTATCAACATAACTGTTAGTGAGTAAACTGACCACAATCACATGGGAGGAAATTGCATATTGCGTCTTGCTGCAGGAGAAAGAACAGGCAAGGCCTCTGTGTACACAGATATTGTGACAACATTAAAACTGTATTATACAAGGCAGAGAGCTTCACACTCTGCTATTGCATGTAATATATTAGTGAACCTATTAATTCTACTTTAGGATACAAGTCCATTTCTGGGGTTTTTATAAGCAAGACTAAATGATTGTGTTAAACATTGTTTTTTTATATGGTAGTAATACAATAAGAAATTTAAGAAAAAGTTGCACCTACCATTGTTCAATGATCTAACTATGCTAGTGTAATACCCTGAAAATCACAGGTATATAACTGTATCCACTCATTCAGAAAACAATAATTCCATAGAATTCCTCTGGGAAGTTTAATGCAAATTGTATCGGACATTTTGGAGTAGGCAAACGGCAATGAATGAACTAGAAGGTTCCAAGAGATTTTTGGGGAAAAAGGGAGGAGCCAAAAATGGACTGTTAGAGACTAATGGATGTTTTGGTGGGCTATGAAGGCTGCCTGTGATAACGGAGGATCTTACCATAAAAATCACTGTATGCTATTGCTTTGTCCTGAGGGATTTTTGCAGCTAAAGTTTTAAGACTTAAAAGCCAGCCTGAAAGGAAACATCTTTGAAGAAATAGGAAAAGTCATAGCTTGCCAGTGCCTATCAGATGTCAGGAGGACTCTTATGAAGACAGATAAGATTATGATGTATTTTCCTTTGCTATGTCCAAGTTACTGAAACAAATGAGTCAACAAATTGTGTGATTAAAACCTCAGATCGGGACTGTAATATTGCTATTGAGAGGTTATACTGCTGTCTGAAGGGAGACTTTATTCCAGCCAAATCTGCTGCATTTAATGTTACCTGCAAGCTGACGCAGTATGCAAGGGACCTAGAGAGAGAAATCATTTGTCACAAGAGTTTGTCTATATTACATCAAAAGTTTATATTTAACACCGTGCAGCAATACAATTTCTTCTCTACAACTTTGGGAACTATTATAGAAATATGTGTGACATATTACACTATGTTGTGTTTTATTTTGAGTTCTAGTGAAAAATTTGAAAATTTCAAGATTTGTCTGAAATGCCCAGACTGAGTGAAGTGTATTCATTTCTGATGTTCTACAAAAACATGCGCTAGATGTATGTACAAATTTGTTCTTTCTTATATAGATTATTTTAGAAGAGAGTGGATCCTCTTCAATTTTGTGTGTACTGGGCAGCAGATTTTAGGAGCGCCATCATTTATCAGTGTTTTTTCTGTTATTTTCATTTATGTTGATTGGTCTATATTATCTGCTGCTGCAGCAATTAGTGTAATGGTCTCATTAACTTGTAGCAACCAGTTGTCTCCTAAAGTATTTATCCAGTGAAATCAATTTCACTGAAGCACACTGGCTAAATTTTAAGTGGGATATGTTTATTCAGTAACTTATAGGATGTTTTGATATTTGTTTTCATATTATTGAGCCAAGATTCCTAAAATGTTATTTATTTTGTGAGATGTTGAATAACATTGCATGTTGATGGTACTGTGGTATTACTTCCCTATACTACCGCTACTTATCTGCTGCTGTAGTAAAGCCTTATACCACAAGCGAAGAGAATAAACCCATGAGTTTATGCAGTTTTAGCCCTGTGTTCATTGTTTTATTTCAACGCTACTGGAGGGACCTTTGCGTCTCTACCATACCACCAGGCCTGTAGAATCCTTCCCTACACTACTTCTGGGGTGCCAACCATCCACCCCGTTACACTAGTATCAATGAAGTTGGTAAAAGGGATATTTAATTAACAATCTATATACCGAAAAAATACTCCAAAACCACACACTCCTAGTCACATTTTGAATTTCAAATCAATCAATTTAAAATGTGTAACAAGATTTAAAGTTGCAGGGGGGCGTATCCTAGTTCAACTCTAAATTGCAGTATTAAAGTAAAGCTGTCCCTTATTTTTGTGCTGCATTCCAATATATTCCCTGTATGCAAATATGATAAATAACAATAAATACATTGGATTTGCACCCCTTGAATTGTAACATGGCTTGTCCAGGTGCATATTTAGGTAGATTTTATCTTAATTCTATATGAGGCCCTCACTGCGCACCACAAAATTCCTTGGGTTTACAACGGAGTGCCTGGATCATACAAGGTGCAGGCCTACTCTTTGCTGTCAGAAGACCGTTCTTCAAACTAGAAGTATTAACCTCCTACCAGTTTAGTAATAACACTTATAAAAATAATTTTTTTTGTGGGTTTTTTCTCCTAAAATATTGCTCAGTTTAGCCTTGGGGTGTACTTGAAAAGTAGCTTCTAAAACAGTCAAATAGCTATATGGAGGTGCAAAATAGGTACCATGCCAAAGTTTGCCAGTTTGGAGCAGGTGTAAAACTGGCATCATTTTGTGAAGTGTAAAAGGCTATCTGCCCCTTTGCACAGCGTATATTTATCAGATGTTATCACCATTTCATTCCTTTATCAGTTCATAATTCTCCCTTATTGATGGGGAAATTGTGTATTTTAACTTGGAATTGATGAGTTTTTATTGTGTCATTATTTGTCACAAGTAGATATATATGTATTATTTAATTTACAAAACAATCTAAGGCTAATAGATATATATGGGACTCTTTCAGAGACAGTTCCTCTACTATTATTTTTTAAATATATTATGAATATAGATATTTCCTATTTGCCTGTTTTCTCTTGAGTCATATCAATATGATAATCAGATATTGTACTGATATCATGTACGTTAACATTCATGCTAGCTCCCTCACAACTGCTTCAGAAAATAACCCATAATGTTTCACTATACATAAGCTTCTGATACAGATTTAGGGGTAAATGTAGCAAGTTGCGATTTTCGCTGCAGAGATAACCATTGATTTGAGTCCCCAAGTTACCATATGTATTAAGTAGCAATTTTTAGTCTGAAATACCAAATCACTGTTAATCTCTCGTGATTTAAACTCACCTGTGTTTAGCTGAAAATTGATATTTTCAAACCAATTCTCATTTCTGATTGGTTACAAGTTTTACACTCACAACTCGCGCGATTTTGATCTCACTAACATTATAAAAAGCAAGATACTTCCTTATTTGAGTTGATAAGGGTTTCAGGAGAGAGTTTAGTTTGTGTTAAGGAGTGTGGAAGGTGAGGTTTGTGTTTTTTGGTTTTTTTTAGTAATATTTTGTTTAGTTGCCCTTGTCTTATTATCTGTGTGTTGATTATTTAATATTTTTGGTGAGTGTTGTTTTTTGGTGTTTACTGTTTTTACCGTTTGTGAGTGTATTTGTTGTTTTGTCTTTCCCCTTTGTGTATGTCTGTCAGGATATTGAGAGGAAGGAGAAGTGAGGAGACTAGGGAGAGTGGGGAGGAGGAGAGAGAGGAGCTAGGAGGTGAGGAGGAGCAGGAGGAAGAGGCAGGCTCTTCTGTTAGCAAGACAAAGTCTGGGCGCAATGTGCGCTTTATTTTTTCCCAAAACTGTGCGCTTGTCATGGTCCACAGTTGGATCTTTTTTGATCTGTTGGGATTGGTACTACTGCCCCTAGAGGTGCGGAGTCTAACAATGCAGATGGTTTTCGCCAGGGATCCCCGCAAGGAGATTTGGACTTTGCGACTTCTGCACTGCAGGTCGCGGCCCTCTAGGGTAGTACCCATCGAGATCGGGGAGAATAGGATAGCTGAGAGATATCTAGAGATAGCACAGTAGCACAGTAAGAGAGTGGAACAAAGCAATCAGTCAGTAACTGGTCACCAGATGCGATGGTCTCCGGAACGTTACTACTAGACAGTGGAGATAGCGCGCAAGGTGCAAGAGTCTACGGACCTATACACAGGTGATACTGGAAACAGGGTGCAGTGGTCTGCTGAGCGTTACCACTAGAGAGTGGAGATGGCATACATCTGTGGATCAATACACAGGAGGTACAGGAAACAGGAGGTAATGGCCATTGAACGTTTACCACTAGACAGTGGAGATGACAAGCAGGATGCAATAGTCTGAGGACTGATACACAGGAGGTATGGAGGAGGTACTGGATACAGGAGATAATGGTCTGCTGAACGTTCACCACTAGACAATGTGAGGAGCAGGATGTAATACTGTAGTCTGCAGTCCGATACACAGGAACTACTGGATACAGTAGGTATGGTCTGCTGAACGTTTACCACTAGACAGTGGAGATGAGGAGCAGGATACAATAGACTGTGAACCGATACACAGGAGGTACTGGAGAGACTGGAAGCCATGTCCTACAAAGACATGTAACTGACTGAAAGAACCAGCACATAGGAGAGGTGAGAAGGTGCTAGTTATAGTGCTGCCAAAGAATGGGTGGCCAATTAGCGAGTGGTAAGAGGTTAGAAAGAGGAACGATTCTGTGCATACGCAGAAGGACATGTACGGTAGGGACATGTAGGGTAAGTAAACCCGTTTTTTTCTGTTATTGTTTATAAGTTGGCTCCAGCAACGCAATTTTGCAAAAAAGCTATAAACATTATATGTGTCCTGATTCATTTATTCATTTTTCTTTTATATATACTTTTTACATATTTTTATATATTTTTTACATATTTAAGATTAGTATTGCGCCCTTTATTTATTTATTTATTTCTTGGCATCTCCGATATTGAACGATGAGTGATGGAGAAAATGTCAGAGGGGAGGTGTGCAGCTGCAAGGAATGGTGGTGGTCCGGCCCAAATTATTACATACACCTTCTATGCAGAGGAATTTAAGCAGCTAATTCCCATGAAATTAATTGCAAGGATAAATGTTTGGGACACAGACAGACCTGTGTTACAACCTCAGGCTTGCGAGTACTGTATAATGGTGCAAATGTTAAACAATAATCCTGCAGCATGTAAATGCAAACTGAAGTCTGAGCATTTGTAAAAGATCTGGGGGTTTTTTGGTGAATGTTTTTTACACATGAAAAATATATTAATATCAAACATTTCACATTTTTGTACACATTTTGTGTGTGTGTGTGTGTGTGTGTATGTTGGGGGGTGGCATGCTATTAATCATTTGCATGTAATGAAAAGCACATGTAACTGCTTTTGTCCAGATAATGGACATTCATGTTTTATTTTCAAAGAATCCAGTATTGGGCACACAGAGCATATGGAGGCACATGACATCCAAGGTGACGTTTATGTGACCCTGGAAAGTGTGCCGGACGTCACTCAAGTGCCGCATTGTGCAGAGTTTGGACCACCAGCCTGTCCAGAAATTCCCCCATCGAGCCAAGGACAACAGCAAACTGTCCCTAATTTGGTACAGTTCATTCGCCTGTTTAGTGAGGTGCAGGCGAATTTGGTGGCCTTCCACTTGGACTCTCTTAGGGGAATCCAAAGACAACTTATGAGAGGATTTCAGTATTTGAGAAATATACAGGACCAGCAAATGAGATAATGTACCACAATGGAGAGAAAAGACAATTCATTGGTGCAAATGATCAGTGGCATCTATTACATTACTGGAGCAGTCTGTGAGCTGTCCTCAAATTTAAATTCAATTTGTGGCCAAATAAGGGCACATTTACCGGTGCCCCCATCTTCAGGTGGTAGCAGCCAGACCACTACCCCAAGCCTGTCATTGCACACTACTCCTGTTGATAGCAATGGGAGGATCAGGGGTGGCAGACGGGCATCCACCAGCCTGGCCAAGTTTCTCGAGCCCGCAGCAAAAGAAGAAAAAAGTTTTTTTGGTTTGCATTTATGGCAAATTGTCTTTTTGATTCTGCAACACAGACTGTGTTATTTATGTTTATTTAAATTTGTATTTAGAAAATAAATATTTTCTTTATGCACACTGGTGTTATTTACTTGGATAATCTAGGTAAACTTATTATATTATATTGTTTTATTCTTTCAATAATGCCTAAATGGTTTTTTCAACAAACATGCATATAGCCATGAAAAAGGTTATTGGTGTTTGCAAAAGAAACCTGTGCATATGTTGATAATGATGTAGGTTCTAAAACAATAGGTAAAAAATGAAAAACAAGGTTACTGGTAATCACACAACAATTACACTTACTTCAAAATCATTCTCACCTGAAAAATAAGTCTGGATGATGCTTTCTGTGACCTGCCTCCCCCTCTGTATTATGAACATCAGCTGCTGGAATGAGCTCACCTGGTTCGTTACTGTATATTGCTGGTGTTAAGGCCAAATTATGCAGCACACAGCAACACAGCACCATATCAACCACCTTACCTGTGGCATAGAGAAGCACACCGCCAGATGTATTAAGGCCAGGGCCATCTTAACAACATTATGGGCCCCCGGGCAAAGCAGTGCACCGGGGCCCCTAAATATAGATATAGATATAGATATAGGTATATAGATGTATATATATATACAGATACAGATACAGATATAGATATATAGAGATAGATAGATGCACTTGCTCAGTGACCCTTGTAGGTTTTTTTTGCAGGTTTTTTTCTTTTGCAGGATTATTTATTCTCATTAAGAGCCGTGCCTATGGGGCCCCCTTGCCTGTGGGGCCCCTGGGCAGCTGCCCATCGTGCCCAATGGAAAAGATGGCCCTGATTAAGGCACATGAATGTGGACTTCTAAAGGCCAAAGGTAAGTTCAATCAGCCCTCTATAACAGAGGTATCATAAACCAGGATTGACACCCATATCCTGAGCCACCTACAATTAAACATAAATAAATGATCATTTCAACACAACATAAAAATACGCAAAAAAAAACCCACGTGGCTTGCGCAGCCTATGAGGAGCCTAGTGCTGGGGATGTTCCTCTCTCGCTGTTAGTGCTGACTCCAAAATCAGATGTTGCTCCAAAACAGCGGACAAGACTTTTTCTAACAACACCATTTTCAACCACCCTCATAGTAATGGGCATTTGGGTCCCTTTTTATAGTCCTCATTAGCCTGCATTAACCAATAGCTGATGTTTGACCCCATATGGAAATATTAAGTCTTGCCACATCATACAAATATAATTATTGCCCCATTGGTAATGAAATAGTAAGCCACTGTAATAAAAAAAAAAAAAAATAACCCTTACATATAATCTATAATTAAATTAGGTCCAGTAATTTATTCTTAAAATAAATTGTCTCCGTAAGAAAATTCATAATAATTTTTGCCCCTTTAGAAAAAAAATATGCTTTATTGAAACTCCCATTTTTCCTCCTGTTATATTAACATTGCCCAGCAGTAAAAGTGATGTGTTTGCCAATGTCGCCTATAGAAAGCAGCGTGTTGTTTCTGGCGATTTTCAATTCAAACTTGGACAAGTTTAGAAAATCGCAGCTTCATACATTTGTCGATTTGTATATCTAGAGTGGCAAAACGTCGGGACTGCAGAAGTTAAGGGGTTTATGATACTTAGGGGCATATTTACTAAACTGCGGGTTTGCAAAAGTGGAGATGTTGCCTATAGCAACCAATCAGATTCTAGCTGTCATTTTGTAGAATGTACTAAATAAATGATAACTAGAATCTGATTGGTTGCTATAGGCAACATCTCTACTTTTTTAAACCCGCAGTTTAGTAAATATACCCCTTAGAGTACTGTGATTTTGCTACAGAACTACTATCATATCTTCCCACTATAACTTGGTAAACACCACTGGCATTGCCCATTTTTCCTTTATTATAATAAATACAAAGTAGATTGTTCCAAATCAATTGTGCATCTCCTTTTCTAAATAACTACTGTCCATGAGTTGGGTCGGGCTTTTGTAATTCGATCCCTCATAGGAATCTGATGATACTACTGCCCTGAGGACCACAAGCAATTTTTGGGTAGTGGCACAAGTGAGACCTTACCTACATACACTTAATAACATAGAGTCTCTTCTCGGAACGGTTAGACTCCAGGGCTAATATAAATGTTGAGTTAATGCTAAGGTTATGGAAGGGTTGGGATTAAAACAGTTTAAGATTTTTTCACCTACATTAACATGGTCTCCAGTTCACTTGAAAGAGTCTTGTCTAACTAGGACACCATGGGACTAAGACCAAAGCTTTTACAGGGCCTTCAATATTTAAGCTCCTCTACTAATTAAACTGCCAATTTGCTCCTTTTTTAAATGGGTACATGGCTGATTATAGGAATTGTATGGGGTGTCTTTTTTATTTATATATTTATAAATGTTATATATTTATTTATTTATAAATGTTGGCATCAGTTAATCTAATGAAGCATCATTGTGGTTTATAAATTGTAATATTGAAATGGATTAAGTAATGCACTTGAAAATTAGTTAATTTACCCAAATTGTCACACCTAAGTTCTACTTTACTTTTAGTGGACATATGAGATAGTACTTGCATTTGTGAATTTATGATTATGTACATGTCAGCATTATAAATTCCCATTCCATTGTACCTGACTTTATCTGTGTTTATCAACAAATGTTATATATTTTATTTAATTTTTTTTAAGTAATCAAATACGCTTGAAAATCCACAAAATTAAAAATGCAGTTTCTGATAGGTGAGATTAGCAAAATGACCAGCGATTGGCTATGCAGGCCTGTGATGTCTATAAACAGGGCCAAAAACTTTATTATAATGTGGGTGTTGAAATATGGAGCTACTAGGTTATTATGTAGACATTTTAGTAGCTCAAAATCAGCATGTTGAGGAGAAGGATGAAGGAGGAACAACATCACCAGGGTCCACTCAGGCTGCACAGAACAGAGTTTAGGGCACACTTGACTCTGGACTCCCTCTCAGAGTTGGTGTTTGTGTAAATGTTTAGGCTTAATAAAGCAAACCTCATGCATCTGTATGTGAGAGATTATTTTGCCCGCATTAACTGGGATGCGAAGATTAATGTGTGCTCTGCACTTTTTTACCACAAGCTACTTCCAGTCATTGTGCTCACAGGTCATAAGGCTCACCCAGGTGACACTTATTACATAATGAATTTTTACATAAACACTTTCATAGGCAAACCCAGGTAGGGGGGGGGGGGGGGGTTCTATGGCCTGGAAATCCCCACCTGGGGCACCGTATGCTTAAAGTGGCTGATCCCTACCCCGGGACAAGCCACTTTGCAGCTTGTGTACACATCGTTTCTGTCTGCACTGTTCAAAGCCATCTCTCCCCCAGGAAGACACGAGACACAGCACTAGATGAAGAGGGTAAGTGTGTGAATGTGTGTGTGTGTGTGTGTGTGTGTATGGGGGGGTTATCATGTAAGCGGGGGATTTAATGTATAAGTACAATAGTTCTTTTGAAAAACATAGGCTTGGAAGGGCTTTTAATATAAGTATGGGGGGGAGGCGGAAAAGGGATTTTAATGTAAATGTGGGGGGGGGTATTTTATGTGAAGTTGATGGGGTGTGAAATATTAATTGGTGAGGTGAAGGTTGGGGATATTTAATTTAATAGTGGGGTTATGGCATACCGATTAAGGGTGGGATGATGGGACTATTCATTTAATGCTGGGGTGATTTGGGAGCTACTAATTGAATGTGTGCCTGAGTTTGGGGAGAAGGAGAGCTATTTTTTTAAAAGTGAATGCTAATGATTTAATGATTAGGAGAAAATAAGTTTATTTATTAAATGTAAATATTATTTAATGTTGGAGTTGTTTGGGAGGAAATTAGTCTTTTTTTATTAAAGATGAATGACATTAATTTACTGTCTGGGTTGGTTGCTAGGAGGCCTAATTATTAAACATGGGTGATTTCAATTTAATATCAAGCTACTATGGAGGAGGGACGCCTACTGTGTTCACTCATTGCTGGGATTTCTATATCATGTACCAATCCTTTTCCAAACAGGGACCCAACATTCCAGGATCTAGACAAACAGCAACTGAGCTTAGGACATGAGCACCAGCAGCAAGTATTGAAAGCAGCAAGAACAGGTAGGAGAGAGCAGGACAGTCTTTCAACTGTTCTGACACACTCAGTCAGGACTTTGTCTTGACTGTAGGAACAGTTGGGTGTGTCCCACTTTACACAGTTCTGTTCGAAAAGGGAGAGCTGCTTGCACCCAACAGTAGTGCATGCAGCAAAGCCCGTATATATATGATGGGGATAGGAAGAGTTGGACAGCAGCCAAGCACTGTCTAAAATTATAGCCACGCCCCATGCATGCTGGTCATGCTCACTAGGGGTGTGGCATGGAAACTCCTCTCTACAAATCCTGCATTTGCCCCTGGCTTTTTATCAAAAAAATTAATAGACTACTCACCTTAGGTTGGGACTGAGGCTAGTCTGTGTCCCAGACATATGATGATATCAGCTACTTTAATTCTTCCTCATAGTAACTACAGTCAATAACCAGAGCAGTCCTACCTCCAGTCCCTGCTGCTTTCCTCTCTTCTGACTTTTTTCTTTGACCCTTCTGTTTAACCGCATTCACAGCAGCACATACAGATGCTCACAGCTGTTTCTTTTTGGCAAATTGGATTTCTGCAGCTTGGCTGCACAAAAGCAAGTCATACACTAGCACTATGTTTGTCAAAAGGACAAAATTCTCCTCAGAGCTGAAGTGCACATTGTATCTAGATTTGGTCTTCCCAGTAGCACCAGAAGCCTCTTCCTGAAACCCATGACCCATCTCTCCTACTTGCTTCTCTACCGCTCTCTCGTCCTCCTCACTGACCCTGGACTGCTCACCTCTCCATCGCAAATTGCACAGAACAGACAAACACAAGGCGGCAATACACACAAGATACACTCACACACAAGTTACACAGAGAAAAGTAAAATGGAAATAAACAGCCAACAATAAAGATAAAAACAGAAAAAATAGCTAAACAACAGGTACACAAATGACAGTTCTCAGAAATGTTTCTGATTGTAATTGCACTCACCAATCTCCTGTTCTTTTCACTACTCTCCTTCAACATCCTGCAACACCAATCAACTAATATAAGGAAATAGAAAGGCTTGAATAGTGTTGGTGAGGTCAATATTGCAAGTGTTTTCAGATTTTAGCTCGCAACCAATCAGAAGAGATTATTTATTCAAGAGAATTTGCATCAAACCAACATTTTATGCTTTTATACTGGTTTAGAAACTACCGAACATCGCCAGCAATTTTATTTTTTAACCTCCAAACTCCAGTATAACACTAAAGATTAAAATTGTCAATGATGTGTAGCAACCTGAAGCTGAATAAATCACATCTTGATATATTTACACCCATATATCTGGTTAAATGTTGTTCTGGCAAAGCCTAATTTTACCAGTAGTGGTCATAAAAAATAAATGAAGCTGAATAAACCACTCACACTGTCATCTGAACAGAAAGGAGGACACAAAAGAAAATAACATTTAAAAATGACACTTCTGTTGCTAGAAATTTCTTTGAAATTCAACAACTGATGGCTAGTGCTTGAAGGAATACACGGGTAATTACAGTGACCGTCTCTCAAAACTGTTCACACTCGTTACACATGAAAGGCATTAAATGCTTCCTGTGAGTTTCTGTATTCCCTTGTAACATTTAAAGATCCATCAGAATTACAATATATATGTAGCATCTATTAGTTTTGTGCCTATTGTATACTGTATAATGTCTCTATAATTAAAAGTAAATTTAATTTAAAATTGTATTTTGTTTGTCATTTATGTAATGATTTTTCATTACACCTTTCTACCTGTTCCTGTATAAATGGTCCCCAATTGATCTTGTTGATTATTGTCAATGTTAACCATCCCCTATGAAGGAAGTATACCTCACACTTTTCATCCTTCATCTCACTAGCACTTGCTTCAACCCCTACTTCCTGATTTCAAGATCACGTTATCAGTCTAAGCCTTCATGTGTCAACCACTTGTCTGCCTCTTTCCAATTATATTCTAAGTTTTTCTGAGCAGGGCCTACCTCCCTCTTGTTCATCCTCTTTTCATTACCTATGACTTTTGCTCACCAGTTACACTTTGCACATCCTCCTTGGGCTCCTTGCCCCTTAACTCCACCCCTCCTTTCTTTCACACCTCTATCAGTGGCTTTGATCCTGTTAGTCACATCGACGCTCATGGGCAGAGGTTTCAGCTTGTACTGAATATTCCCCATGCACCCCATTGTTCATTTAGGCTATTATTAGCTGTGCTGAGAGGTGTATTCTTATATGTTGACTGCATTGTCCTGCAATACCATATACTGTCTTGTCGTTTGCCCTCTGTATGGCACTGTGGACTATTTGTTGTGCCCTTTAAATAAAAGCTAATAATAAGCGTGGTACAGTGATCCCCATAAGTATTACAGCAGTGGAACTCAAAAGGGTTAGCTCCTATAGAGAATGGCCTGTCTGTCTGAAGTCTTCTACTTTACATGCAGACAGCTGCTTACATGACCAAAAGTAGAAAAGGAATTTGACTGTCACAGTCAAATAGGAGCACCGACTTAACGCAGCGCATTACCATTCCAGTGTCTATTTTGTACATTGTTCAGTACAGCCGCTGTAGCTCTATAGCGGTAATAGTGGGGAGGTGATTTCTAGTGGCACTACCCATGTACTCCTTCCCCAACTGACCATAAACAATTATCTAGCAGACTGCATCACCACCCACATGGTTTTATGCTCAGGGAAGTCACTCAGTCAATATTTACACCAGCTTAGCAGGGCGCAGAGTCTAACAACCTCTCAGGTATTCAGCAAGAACTTCCGCAAGGCAGGATTGGCTTGGCTGCTGAGAAACTGCAGGTCACGGCCCCTGGTTAAGCCTACTAACATGGGAGACAGACAAGCGGCAAGATGATATTGTCACGGGCACTAGGAGTCTTTACCCAGGGATCACCCGGTGGTAGGCTTACCAGAGCAATATAGATGGTAATAGAGTACTCTGGTAGCAGGGTGATCACGGAACAGGCAATGGTAGATGATGAGATGCTCAGGAAAGTCTATGACTAGCAGCACTGGTAATATGGAGGTAATAATACACGAGGAACTGTATGGACAAGGGCATGTGAAGGTAGTCAGTGGTCTGCGATAGCAAGTTGTACCACTGCTATAGTGAGGAGGAATGTCCAACAGAAATGAGGAGGTGATGAGAGTCAGCGGTCTGCGGATAGCAAGTGGTACCGCTGTCTGAGTGAAGGAATGGAATCCAAGTGGAGGTATCCGGGTAGTCAGTGGTCTGCGATAGCAAGTTGTACCACTGCTATGTGAGAGGATACTGGAACAGGTGATACAGGAAACAGGGATCAGTGGTCTGCCTTCAGCAAGTTGTACCACTGAATATATATGTGAGGAGGTGTACGGGGAGAGACTGCAACACAGGATGTACACGGGCACCTTAAACACGATCCACAGTAATATGCACAATATATATATAAATGACTGAACAGGTCTGCAAATATAGGAAGTCTCTTGAAGTAATCCAGCACAAGATAACACAGTCAATGATGGCAATAGACTCAGCGGATAGCAGACTCCAGAGGAGAACCAACACAGTCCAGCAAGATATGCAATACACCAGCACAGTCAATGAGAAGTATGCATACCGTGGTTCAGAAGTAGTCAGTCAGATAGGAGTGCAGCGATACCTGAGCGGCAGGAGGCCGGCAGGATGAGAAGTCCCTGGATGGATGAGGCAGGGGTCTAGTAGGTGCAGCGCACAGGTAGGTAGACCAACAGGGACACGAATCCACAGGAATCAGCAGAATGTGGAACTGGACTTATGGAGGGCCCAGGAGAATGGAGATGATCTAGCAGAGGAGTAGCTGATGAGATACGAATCCAATGCTGACAGGAGGGTAGAGACCAGCGGGACACAGGAAGGCGTGGAGAGCGGATCAGCAGTAGATGGACGATAGCGCTGACAGCAGCAGCAGGACTCTGCGGACACACGGAGGTAACCGGTAGCAACCAACAGGCGCCAATAGCGATGGAACACGGGAGAGCAGAGTAGACCAGGAGCTGTTGATCACGGAGAGTAGCGGATGGTAATACTAGCAGCAGTCTCGAGGAAACACGGGAGAGATGAGATGAGGCTGCCGTGCACAGGAGCAGCGGATAGGAATCAGCTAACAGTCACGATGATGAACACAGGCGAGTTGTAAGCTGGAGACTGTAGTGCACGGAGGCAGCGGTTAGGAATCAGCTAACAGTCACGATGCTGAACACAGGCGAGTAGCAAGCTGGAGACTGTAGTGCACGGAGGCAGCGGATAGGAATCAGCTAACAGTCACGATGATGAACACAGACGAGTTGCAAGCTGGGAACTCTAGTGCACGGAGGCAGCGGATAGGAATCAGCTCACAGACTTGATGATGAACAGGTGAGTGGATGTGGAGAGAAGGCGGTAGTGCACGGAGGCAGCGGATAGGAATCAGCAAACAGGCACAATGGAATATGATAGCGTTGAAGTGGTATAGAAGACTGTAGTGCACGGAGGCAGCGGATAGGAATCAGCTAACAGTCACGATGATACAGTTGATGGTAGAAGTGGTATGGGAACCACAGTAGTAGAAGTGGTTTGGAAACCACAGAGGTAGAAGTGGTTTGGAAACCACAGGAATCAGCAGCGCTGAATACACGAGGAAACACAGGAACACCTTCAGAGACTCATGGGGAATGAGACTCCAAGATCAGGCAACGTGGTGTTGACCACAGGTGCTTAATATAGGGAGTGTTGCCTGATCTGCCAATTGAGTTAAAGGGACATACACTGAAGTATAGGAAAGGGCTGCGCATGCGCAGACCCTCAGGATGGAGGACGACCACGGTTCCTAAATGTCCGGGAAGAGGCACTCACGGTCCGGTGAGTGACAGATATAGAATGAACTGTCTATAATAACTGGTGAATCCCAAAAACCTTTCTGTTGCCTTAAGACCAAGAGGTTGGGGCCAGTCCAAAATAGTATTGATTTTCTTGGGGTCCATTTGGAGTCCAGAACTAGAAACAATATAACCCAGAAATGGCATGTGTTTAGATTCAATAATAGATTTCTCTAATTTGCAAAATAATTGATTTTGCTGAAGTCGCCTCAAGACATTTGAAACATGCACTCAATGGGCTCTTAAAGCTGGGTACACACTACAGAAATTTCGACCAACTTTTTATGCTGAGCGATTTCACATGCGATCGATGGTCCGATCGCTCGGTCCATGGACTGCATACACACTAGCCTTGTTTAGGATGATAAAGGGAAGAGCGGACGTCCCTTTAGCAACTTTTTACAGCCATGTTGTCGTGAGCAATAATTTTAATTTTGTACACACTGCAGCGACATTTGCGGGAAGTGTAACGAGATACCAAAGACATTAGCATAGAGGGGCAGAGCTTTTGCTATAGTTAACTCCCAAAACAGCATAAAAACAGAAGGCTACACTGTCTCTTCATTCATTCTTATTTGTAAACCTACAATGGCTACCGTAGTACAAGAACAAGCAGCTGCGCTTTTCCTGCTTGCTGTGGCAAGAAGACTGCAGGTACGGAACCAAAGAGAAAGAAGGGGAAAGAGTAGATCTTGTTGGAGCAAAGATTGGTTCAAGAGGAGAGACACGTTCTCTCATATGCCCCTGCTACATGAGATACGGGACAACAACCCAGATGACTTTAAGAATTTTCTTTGTATGAATGATTCAACTTTTCAGGAACTGCTCCAACTAGTAACCCCTCTCATCCAGAGGGAGAACACCCAATTGTCACGCTGTAGGCCTATGAGGCTGAAGATGGAATGACACTAACCGGTATTGGTGCCACTGGTCAAACAGGCGCGGAGTCTAACGTACCCCTGGTGTTCACCAGGGACCCCCGCAAGGAGGTTTGGACTTCGCAGCAGATTGCACGCAGGTCGCGATCCTGTTAGCCAGTTACCAGTGTAGCGTAGAGAGGTCAGACGGTTCCGGGTCACAGCAATCAGGAATATCAGGTACAAAAGGGTAATCCAAAGAATAGTCGCCAAGCCGAAGTCACAGTACAGAATGGGTCACACAGAAGAGTAGAATGGTCGCCAAGCCGGGGTCACAACAGGTAATCAGGAATCAGAATACTCAGGAGTATGGAGGAATAGGGAAGCCAGGAACACTGGTGGTGAACCTGTTACTCTGGCACCCTAATGGCGCCAGAGGCAGGTTTAAATAGAGCCCACCAGTGGGCTTCAGACGTCCGTTTCCCTTCTGACAGGGAATCAGCGGGGATGGCGTCTGACAGTACCCCCTCCCCTCCTCCCTCTCAAAGAAGGATTACCTTTCCTCAGAAATTTTGCAAGGAGACAAGGAGCATGAAGGTCGGCTTCCGAGACCCACGATCTCTCCTCCGGACCGTAACCTCTCCAGTGTACAAGATACTGAGGTTTGCGCTAGAAGAAACGTCTCTTCAGAATTCTCTCGATCTCGAATTCATCCCCTAAAGATGTTTTAATAGGTGGAGGAGGAGCAGGTTCTCTGAAGAATTTGTTGAGAATCAGCGGTTTCAGCAATGAAATATGGAATGTGTTATGGATCTTAAGAGACGGAGGTAATGTAAGTTTGAAGGAAACCGGATTAATAACTTGTGCTATGGAAAAGGGACCAATAAACTTAGGAGCCAATTTCATGGATTGAACTTGAAGTCGAAGGTTGCGCGTGGACAACCAAACACGGTCTCCTACCCTTAGTACTGGAGCAACTCTTCCATGAAGATCAGCCGCTCTCTTCTGTCTCTGTACAGAAGTAGACAGTGCTTCCTTGGTTTGAGACCAGATTTGAGAGAAGTCATGGATGAGAGTATCAGCCGCTGGTACTAGAGAGGAGGGGGCTTCGGATAAGAGAGGGGGAGTGGGATGTCTGCCGTAGATAATAAAAAATGGAGAACGCCCAGAGGAGGAATGTAGAAGATTGTTGTGGGCGAATTCGGCCCAATACAGAAGATCATTCCATGTCGTTTGATCATTCCAAGTCTTGATTCACTCATTCAGTCTGTCCGTTAGTTTGGGGGTGATATCCGGAAGAAAATTTGAGACTGACTCCAATCTTTTTACAAAAAGCTCCCCAGAACTTAGCGACAAATTGTACTCCTCTGTCAGAGATGATCTCTTGAGGGCATCCATGAAGACGGAATATGTTTTTTAGAAACAAATCTGCCAGTTTAGGGGCTGAAGGGAGACCTTTACAAGGAGTGAAGTGTGACATTTTTGAAAAGCGGTCTACCATGACCCAGATGGTATTGTAGCCATTGCTCAAAGGGAGATCGGTGATGAAGTCCATCGTAATGCTGGTCCAGGGAGAATCCGGAATAGGCAGAGGAAGGAGAAGACCAGGAGGACTTTGTCTTGGCACCTTGTGGCGTGCACAAACCGAACATGCAGATACGAATTTTTGAACATCTGAAGCCAGTTTAGGCCACCAATAATATCTGGAGAGGAATTCTTTGGTTCCCTTGTAACCGGCATGGCCAGCAAATTTGGACTCGTGAGCCCAACATAGTAGTTTAGAGCGGAGATGAGGTTCCACGAATGAACGCCCTGGAGGGGGAGAGATTACTGAAGAATTGGTAATGGCCACTGTTTGTATTAGATTTAGAATCATTTTGTTGTCTAAACAAGTGAGAGTACCATCATTATCAAAGGACCTGGAGAGAGCATCGGCCTTGGAGTTTTTGGAACCGGGACGAAAGGTGAGAATGAGTTGGAACCTGGCAAACAAAAGAGACCAGCGAGCCTGACGGGGGTTAAGACATTATGCTTCCTGGAGATATGTAAGATTTTTATGATCTGTCATAACCGTGACGGGATGTAAGGCACCCTCTAGTAAGTGACGCCACTCCTCAAGGGCAATCTTGATGGCTAATAATTCCTTGTCACCGATTCCATAATTTAGTTCAGTGCTAGAGAATTTCTTGGACAGGAATCCACAAGTCTCTAACGTTCCTGAAGCAGATTTCTGGGAAAGTATTGCTCCAATCCAGACTGAAGAAGCGTCCACTTCAATAAAAAACGGTCTCCCCTGGTCTGGCTGTTTGAGTATAGGAGCTGAAAGAAATGCTTCTTAAGAGTTTTGAAGGCCAATATAGCTTCGACAGGCCATGGTTTGCTGCAGGCACCTTTACGAGTTAAAGCTGTAATAGGACAGATAATGGATGAAAAGCCTTTAATGAACTGCCGGTAATATTTGGCAAAGCCAATAAAGCATTGGGTAGCTTTGAGACCAATAGGTAATGGCCAGTTGATAATGGCCTTCACTTTCTGCGGATCCATTAGTAGGCCGGTGCCAGAAACTATGTATCCTAGAAATGGAACTTGTGAACGCTCAAAAAGACACTTCTCCAGCTTGCAATATAAGGAATGTTTCCGGAGACGAGAAAGAACAGTCTTGACATGGAGACGATGAACATGTAAGTCAGATGAAAATATCAGAATATCGTCCAGATAGACAATCACAAATTGATACAAAAGATCCCTGAAGATCTCGTTGACAAAATCTTGAAACACTGCAGGGGCATTACAAAGTCCAAACGGCAGGACTAAGTACTCATAGTGCCCGTCACAGGTGTTAAATGCCGTTTTCCACTCATCGCCCTTTCGAATGCAGATTAAGTTGTAGGCCCCTCTGAGATCTAATTTAGAGAAGATTTTGGCTCCTCTAATCCGGTCGAACAATTCTGTGATCAACGGGAGCGGATAGCGGTTCTTGATGGTAATATTAAGACGGCGGTAGTTTATGCACGGTCTTAATGAACCGTCCTTTTTCTTTACAAAAAAGAATCCAGCTCCTGCTGGCGAGGTAGATTTTCTGATAAATCCTCTTTGAAGGTTATCTGATATATATAAAGACATTGCCTTAGTCTCAGGGAGAGCCAGAGGATGCGTCTCTGCAGCGGTCTTGCTAAACACATCAATAAAGTCTAAATACGGCTCTGGTAGTTTGAGGTGGGAGTCCAGAGAGAGACAAGGAAGTTGGTTAGGATGAAGTATTTTCGAGAGGCATTGATTGAAGCACGAGGAGCCCCAGGAGGTAACTTGTGCGAGAGCCCAATCGAATTATGGTGAATGTTTCCTGAGCCATGGTAGCCCTAAAATGATGGAATTAACGGACTGTGGGGTAACCGGGAACTGAATCTACTCTTGATGGAGAACCCCTACCTGCAACTGAACTGGGGCAGTAGTGTCAGTGATGGAACCGTTGCTGACACGGTTACCGTCAACTGCAGTAAGAACCAGAGGTTGCGGCAATGGAGTGCAGGGTATGTGAAGCTTCGACACCAGAGTGGCAGAGATGAAATTTCCTGCAGATCCGGAATCCACAAAAGCAGAACAATTATGGGAAGAGTCCGAAAATGTGAGGGTGACAGGCATCAGAAAACTGTTATCTTTGGAAGGAGAGGGAGAATGGAGACATGAACCTAGAACAACCTCCCTGGTGTTGCCTAGGCGGTGAAGTTTTCCGGCCTCTTGGGACAGGAAGATAACAGATGGCCGGATTCTCCACAGTACAAACACAAACGATTCTTGATCCTGCGTTCTCTCTCATCCCGTGACAGGCGAGAGCGTCCAATTTGCATCGGCTCTTCCGCCGGGAGAGCTGGAGATTGAAAACGAGGAGCCAAACGCACAGTGCGATGACCTTGGACCCTCTCCTGAGAGCGCTCTTGAAGGCGAATGTCTACCTTGACACACAAAGAGACCAAGTCGTCAAGCTTGGATGGAAGCTCTTGCGAAGCCAGTGCGTCCTTGATAGGGTCTGACAGGCCTTGCCAATCGGTGGCGGAGAGAGCTTCATCATTCCAGCCTAATTCTGAGGCTAAGGTACGGAACTGAACCGCGTATTGACCTGCAGTTAAAGAACCTTGGCGAAGAGCTAACAAGCTGGATGCAGGTTCATCAAATACCCTCCGGAAGTTCTCAATGAACGTGTCAGAATGAAGGAGAGATCCATCTCTTCGTTCCCACAGTGACGAGGCCCAAGCTAGGGCCTGTCCCGTCAGGAGGGAAATAATATAGGCCACCTTAGCTCTCTTAGATGCGAAGTTCCCCGGTGAAAGTTCAAATTGGATGGAACACTGATTTAGGAATCCACGGCATCCTTTGGGATTACCGTCGTATTTCTCTGGGGTTGGAATCCGTAGTGTTCTAGAGGTAGCCAGTACTGCGCTTGGTGGAGCAGCAGCCGGAGCAGGATCAGGAACTGGGGCTGCTGCCTGAGAGGTGCTCAGGGCATCCAAACGGGAAATCACTGCAAGAGTTGTGCTTGGTTAGCCTCCTGGCGTTCTACCCGTATTCCTAAATGGATGAGGAGGTCTCGGGATGAGGGTTCTCTGGTACCGTCAGTCATGGCCAGAGTAAACTGTCACGCTGTAGGCCTATGAGGCTGAAGATGGAATGACACTAACCGGTATTGGTGCCACTGGTCAAACAGGCGCGGAGTCTAACGTACCCCTGGTGTTCACCAGGGACCCCCGCAAGGAGGTTTGGACTTCGCAGCAGAGAGCACGCAGGTCGTGGTCCTGTTAGCCAGTTACCAGTGTAGCGTAGAGAGGTCAGACGGTTCCGGGTCACAGCAATCAGGAATATCAGGTACAAAAGGGTAATCCAAAGAATAGTCGCCAAGCCGAAGTCACAGTACAGAATGGGTCACACAGAAGAGTAGAATGGTCGCCAAGCCGGGGTCACAACAGGTAATCAGGAATCAGAATACTCAGGAGTATGGAGGAATAGGGAAGCCAGGAACACTGGTGGTGAACCTGTTACTCTGGCACCCTAATGGCGCCAGAGGCAGGTTTAAATAGAGCCAAAACAGAAGTGATTGGTGGAGAGCGGAGGCGGAATCTGCAGTAGCGTCCCGTTGCCTAGCAACGGAACTGAGGCCAGGGCGCATGTGCCCGCAATCCGGAAGTCTGTGGCAGCCGCCGGGGAGATCAGACGTTCGTTCCCCGTCTGACAGGGAATCAGCGGGGACGGCGTCTGACACCAATTAAGGAGACCCATACCACCAGAGCAAAGACTGGTGCTACTACTTCTCATTTTGCTAGCTATTGTTTCTCCTAGGAAATCAAATGTGTCCTGTTCCTTTGTTTTTGTTATCAGAGTGTTAGCGCAATCAATCATCTTTTCTGCTAGTGCATCACTTTCTTGTATTTCCTTTATTCTGTGTCTCTTTCGCTTCTGATAGTTTGTTGCTAGTGTATCAGCTTGGGTCACGTCCTGGCTGTCAGCAGTTAGCTGGCTTTCTCGTGCAGTGCTATTAATTGTTGTAGCATAATGGTCTTCAACTTCCAGCAAGAGCCCATCAGACAGTAGTGCAGGCTGAAAAAGAGCAAACGAATGAGGGAATGCAATTGTATGCATGTTTAAATGTAAACTATTTACACATCTTTATGTTTCAGTTTCCATCGACAGAGGAAGACTGGAAAGTGATAGCGGAAGACTTTGAGAGACTATGGAATTTCCCAAATTGCGGTGGTGCCATTGATAGCAAACATGTCCGAATTATGCCACCATCAAACAGTGGATCTTTCTACTATAATTACAAAGGGTTTTTTAGCATTATTTTAATGGCCATAGTGGATGCGAACTATGAATTCCTATTTGTGGACATTGGAAAAAATGGAAGAGTCTCAGATGGTGGTGCATTGGAGCATACTACCTTCCATAACAAACTACAAAACAATGCCCTAAACCTTCCATCGCGGAGTAGCACAAAATATGGACTAAACTTTTTGTTTGTGGCAGATGATGCCTTTGCATTGCACAACAATGTTTAAAAATCATACCCACAAAGAAATCTGACCATTGAAAAGCGTATATTTAATTACAGACTGTCACATGCTCGGCGTTTAGTTGAAAATGCCTTTGGGATTCTAAGTAACAGGTTACGAGTTTTTCATTCTGCAAAAAACCTGCATTTGGACAAAGTCGACAAAGTAGTTATGGCCTGTTGTGTTCTGCATAACTTTCTGCGGCGTAAAAGCAACTGTGGACGTACCACTCAGGTCAATGTGGAAAGTAATGCCGAGGACATGGAGGTAGTGGGCTTGACACCATTAGAGTGTGGACACTCTAAAAATAGTAGTTCATTGGCAAAATTAAATCGGAAAGCGTACCTTACGTATTTCAACGGTAATGTTGTCGTGCCATGGCAGAATGATTGCTTATGACAACTGTTTTTATACATGTTATGCATTGTTATTGTGTTGTTGATTGTTTGAAAATGAATAAATCTGTTGCATGGCAACATCATAATGTACTGTACTTACTGTGCCGCTTGCAGGTATATCATATGCTTGCTCTACCTCTGTGGATGAACTGCTGTCTGTGGGCATGCTGCTAGTGGACGTACGTGGTGTTTCTTGGTCCCTCACAAAGTGTAACAGATCAAATTACCATAGCTTTGGCACATACACATCTTCAGCTGCAGCTCCTGATTTTTTGGCTGCTTCAACTTTATTTAATTCTTTTTTATACACAGTCCTAAGGTTCTGGATCTTGCTTTTTGCCCATTCAACAGTTGCTCCAGGGTGATATGGCAGACATGCTTTTACAAGCTCTTGCATCGCCATGTTTCGCATCATTCTGTTAGAATACTCTTTGGATTTGGCTTTCCACAAACATGGGTAAGCCCTGTAGGTCTCAATAAAATCCTTCATTAGGTCAGCATTTCTTTCATAAGCCATTGTGTTCTGTTTGGGTATAATAAAAAGAAACATATGTCACATCTGTGCTGTACAATAAACCAATGCAAGTACACATGTATGCACCAATCAGAAAGAACTTACCGTATTTGTGAACGAATGTACAGCTCAGAAGAATCGTCAAAATTCCTTCGTATGTAATGGTCATGAACGGGTTAAAGTTATAGAAAAAGGAATCCATACACAAAGTTATTATACACGGATAGGCATCACCCACAATGCTCCATTCTCTGCGGGCATCATCACTGATTGGTACACAGCATAAACAAACGCCTATGTCTAAAAATATAGAGGAGCCAGTCTGGCGCCGAGGAACGTGAGAAGATGGCGAATGAAGAGAAGGTGTTAGTGGGGGTTGAAGCAATGGAGACGGAGACGCAGTCACGAATGGTGCTGGAAGAGCCAACAAATGTTGGAAAAGTTACGGTGGGGGGTGGAGATGCTCAAGAAGAATGTACTGCAGTTAAAAGAGCAAAGTCAATATGCCCAAAAGAGAGGTGGAGATGATGGTAAAAGTACTGGACCAGTACGACTACAACTGTCAAAAGCGAAAGTACAGAAAAATTAATAATAGAAAGGAATTGATAATGCAAAAACTTCTGCGATTACTGAAGGAAAAAATTGGAAAGAAAATAAATAAATTCCAAGTCCAGAAGAGGTGGTCGGACCTTAAAAATAAAGAGGCTAGGAGACTGGAGCGAATCCGTAGAAACATTAAAAAAGGTGAGTAGCACGTGCAGTCGTGTAATGTACCTGTTTGAAGGACTTTATGTATTTCATTCTATTGTCACATGAAGCAATGCAAACGTATGATTATTGTTTTGTCAGAAGCAAGAATTAACGGTGACAAGGCCACTGTAGATACCACTGATGTAATAACACCTGTTATCAAACAAGAAAAAATAAATGTGCCAGAGGGACCACAGCACAAACTGATCTCGAGTAGTGTGCAAGGTGAGCACATTTCAGGTGTCAGATTAAGACTTTTATTAACTTTATTACAGATATAGAAGTGTAATGGTAAACATTTTTTATTTTCTTGCTTCATAGAAACCATCGTCATATCCGATGAAAGTTCGGAAGAAGAAAAAAATGTTGCCAAGCTCAACGATTATTTTAAAGAAATGAAAGGAAATATTGCCAACATCAAGAAAAAAATTAAAAACCTTGATATGACTTTTGATGACATGTATGTGCTGTTTGCAACTGTTCAGTGTAATACTATTTTTTTTTTCACGTTTCATATTGTACAATACAAATTTTATATTGTTATTTTTTTTACCTGCAATAAAACTGTTGCATTAATACTGTGTGGTTTATTCAGAGTATTTTATAAATATTATTTAATAAAGGTTAATATGACTTTATAACCTTAATTGTTTTTAAACTTTATAAAGGTTAAATGAGAAATGATAAGGGTAATAACACACAAGCTTTATACACATGTAACGGTCTGCAGCCAGACAGGTGCAATACACATCGATACAAAACACAAGTCAGTGATGTGCGGATTCCGCACCACGTGGGACTGGGACAGACATCAAAAAATTTACATACACACGCCCCCCAGGTCGAGGAATTATCGGAGGACTGTCGTGAATCGGTTGGAAGTTTATACACACTACACAGCGGAAACGAGATTGGAACGAAAATATTAAACGGTACGACCAACCAAAGGAGGCGACATTCATCCATTTGGGCAGACTTTCGACCTCATGTCACTGCACACACTGACCCGACTTTTGAACGAGCGGTCGTATGTCGGCTGATTGAGACGATTATTGGCCGAAAACCGTGTAGTGTGTACCCAGCTTAAGTCAGGAGAAAAGATAAGGATGTCATCTAAGTTGATTTCTATAGAATGATAAAGCAGGTCTCGAAAGATCTCATTCATGAAGTGTTAGAATACAGCTGGGGCATTACATAGCCCGAAGGGCATTACATTGTATTCGATGTTACCCTCGTGCATATTAAAGACTGTCTTCCATTCATCCCCTTTGTTGATTTAAATTAAATTATAGGCACCTCGAAGGTCTTGTTTCGTGAAAACGGAAGCTCCTTTAATTCTGTTGAAGAATTCGGAGGTGAGAGGTAAGGGGGTACCTGTTTTTTACAGTAATAGCATTCAGACCACTATAATCGATGCAGGGGTGGAGACCCCCATCTTTTTTTAACAAAAAGATGATTTTCTAATGAATCGTCTCTTCAGATTTTCGTCAATATATGCAGACATAGCCTGTGATTCAGGCAAGGAAAGAGGATGAATACGACCCCAGGGGGGACACTTCTCGGGTAATAATTTAATTGCACAATCCCAAGGACGGTGAGGAGGTAACTTGAAAGCTTCTTGCTCACAAAACACACCCACAAAGATGGCATATTGGGTCGGGATATCCCAAGAAGAAGAATTTGGACATAAGGAGTTGTTAACCGGAAGAAGTTTCTGAAGGCATAGAGATTGACAGGAGGAACCCCAGGATAGTACTTGAGCTTGTTTCCAGTCCAGGACAGGAGAGTGAAATTTTAGCCAAGGGAGACCTAACACCAATGGATTAACGACCTTGGAGATCACCAGAAGGAGATGGATTTGGTATGAATGACCCCAATTTGAAGTGTTAGAAGCACTGTGCGACTGTTAATAGAGCCCAATCCTGCTGCCATCAATGGTAGTGATAGCAATGGGTTGAGGAAGAGGGCACAGAGAGCTTAGAAATGGTATCTGCAGAAATGAAATTCCCAGCGGCACCGGAATCAGTAAGCGCTGAGAGGGGAACTTGACGGTCAGAAAGACATAGGGTAGTTTCAATAGAGAAATTATTATCACACGGAGAGATTTCAGATATACCTCACCTGGTTTCTCCAGAACCGGTTAGGCCTTCTCGTTTCCCGGGCGCTTGGGACAGAGGTTAAGAACTTGTCTGGGTTCACCACAGTAAAGGCAAAAGTTATTTTTAAATCGTCTCTCCTGCTCCTCAGGCGTAAGTCGTGTACGACCCAGCTGCATAGGTTATTCAATTGAAGTCACGGGAACTTGAAACCTGTGGGCCAAGCGTGAAATAGTACGCCGGGAGGCCTCCCTCTCCAGATTTCTCTCTCTGAAACGAATATCAATTTGATTGCAGAGGGTGATGAGCACATCCAAGGTTGCAGGAAGTTCCCTACCAGCTATCCGATCAGATAACCCCTGCCAAAAGGTGGCCGTGAGCCCCTCATTCCACCGAAGCTAGAGTACGGAATTGGATGGTATATTGACCCAGGGTTAATATTCCTTGACGTAGACGAAGGAGCCCTGAGGCTGCACTAGAGATTCAACCAGATTCATCCAATATTCTCTTAAACGTCTCCAGAAATGAGCTATAATTCTGGAGGAGAGGATTATTGCGTTCCCACAGTGGGGAGGCCCACACCAGGGCTTGTCCAGACAAAAGAGAAATAATAAAGGCTACCTTTGTCTTTTGGAAAAATTGTCCGCTCACTGATTTAAGAAACCCTGGTAAGATTTAGGGTCACCATCAAACTTGGGTGGATTGGGTATGCGGAGTTGTGAAGAGGTAGAGGGAGTGACAGCAGCGCCAGCTACTAGAGGAGAGGAAGGTGGAGGGATAACTTGGGCTGCCAGAGTGTTTTGCAGGGTATCCATACGTGTGGAAAGACCTCTAAGGAATTGTAGGAGCTGAGCCTGATGTTTCTCTTCATCAAGTCGACCTACAATTTGACCCAGGAGTTCTCGTGGCAGAGGATTGCCCGCTTCATCAATCTTTAAATGGGGTCAGAGCAAACTGTTATGCTCAACTGTTATGTCAATCAGTCAGTATTTGCACCAGCTAGCAGGGAGCAGAGTCTAACAGCTTCTCAGGCTCTCACCAAGAACTGCCGCAAGGCAGGATGGTCTTGGCTGCTGAGAAACTGCAGGTCGCGGCCCCTGGTTAAGCCTACTAACGTGGGAGACAGACAAGCGGCAAGATAATATAGAATGGTTACCTGCAGGAGGTGTTGCCAAGACGTCAGGAAGGAGCCCGTTCTGGGTCACAATAGCAGATGTCAGCCTTGCCAAAGAGATCCAATAGAATAGTGAGGTTCATACCAGGACTGGTACACAATAGCAGAGTTAGTCCACAGGAGGTCCAAAAAGCAAACACAGGAACTGACGTGGAGAGCCAGGAATCAGGTTAGTAACCTGTTGTTCTGACACAGGGCTTGTGTCAGAGCGCGATCTTTATACAGCCGGAGGAGGAGTTTGAATTTCCCGCCGGGGATCACATTATCAGGACTGCTGCAACCTGGAAGTGACAGGTGGCCGGCAGTGCTGAGGATCGGGGGGTGAGTAACTATTACACATGGGCGCCTGGCTGCTCACTCTGTTCTGCTGTGTCACGGGCACTAGGAGTCTTTGCCCAGGATATCACCAGATGATGGACTTACCAGAGTAATATAGTTGGTACTATGGTTCTCTGGTAGCAGGGTGACAACGGAACAGGAGAAACAGCAGATGGTGAGAGAATGCTCGAGGAAAGTCTATGACTAGCAGCAACTGGTAATGAGTAGATGAATGTACACGAGGAACCAGATGGACAAGGAAACGTCAGGAAAGTCAGTGGTCTGCGTATAGCAAGTTGTACCACTGCTATAGTGAGGAGGAATGTCCAGGAGTAGCGAGGAGGTAGTGAGAGTCAGCGGTCTGCGTATAGCAAGTTGTACCGCTGTCTATAGTGAGGGAATGGAATCCAGGTGAAAGTAGGTAACGGGGAAGTCAGTGGTCTGCGTATAGCAAGTTGTACCACTGCTTATGTGAGAGGATACTAGAAACTGGTGTCACAGGGAACAGGAGTCAGTGGTCTGCGTCAGCAAGTTGTACCACTGCTATATATATGTGAGGAGGGGCACGAGGAGATGAATATAAAGCAGAGTATACACGGGGCACACCGAACTGGATCCCACGATGATATCCACAATACAACGATAACTGACAAGCACTGCTTGAAGTATACAAAGTCACAATAGCTATCTAGGCAATAGGAAACAAAGTCAATGGTAATAATAGCTTCAGTGGATAGGAGGCTCCGGAGGAGAACACAACTCAGTCCAGATGGATATGCAATACAAAAGCAAAGTCAATGGAAAGTATGCATATCGCGGTTCAGGAGTGCAGGCTGTCAGAGAGACGTGCAGGGATACCTGAACGGCTGATGGCCGGCAGGAGGAGAGACCACTGGAGGGTGGAAGCGGTAATCAGGTTGGTGCAGCGCACGGCAGGTAATCCAGAATCCACGAAGCAATACTCAGGAAGCAGTAGTAAGTGGAACTGGAAACATGAAGAACACGGGAGAGTTGAGGCTGTCTGGTATCCAGTAGTAGTGGTGGAGGCAGCGGAGAGAAGGCACGCTGAACACGGGAGAGTAGAGGCGGTCTGGAACACTGTAGTAGTAACGGAGGCAGCGGAGAGCTGACACGATAAACACAGGAGCGTTGAGACGATCAGGAACTCTGTAGTAGTAACGGAGGCAGCGGAGAGCTGACACGATAAAGCCAGGAGAGTTGAGACGATCAGGAACTCTGTAGTAGTAACGGAGGCAGCGGATAGGAATCAGCTGAGTGCAGGCACGATGAACACAGGAGAGTTGAAACTAACAGGAGTCCGGTAGTAATAGCAGATAGGAATCAGCTGAGTGCAGGCACGATGAACACAGGAGAGTTGAAGTGGTCTGGAAACCACAATAGCAGTAAACAGGAATCAGCAGGAGCTGAATACACGAGGAACACAGGAACACCTTCAGAGGCTCATGGGGAATGAGACTCCAAGATCAGGCAACCAGGTAATGATCACAGGTGGTTTAAATAGGGAGGGTTGTCTGATCATCCAATCAATTAAAAGCAACAGGTACTGAAGGTTTGATAAGGGCTGCACATGCGCAGACCCTCAGGATGGCGGACGGCCACGGTTCCTGAACACACGGGAAGTGGCACTCACAGTCCGGTGAGTGACATGCTGCCTCTATCTGATCTGACCTGACAAGTTTCTCTGCAAACCACCTCTGCATGTGTAGAAGTTTATTGTTGTGTAGAAAGCCATTAATGTCAGAACTCCTGGGTTACATTTGACTCATGGGTGGTGTGTCTTTTTTTTTGCTGTTTCTGTTTAAATAGAGTGTAATGTTGTCTGTGTCAGGTGAAGGCAGAGCTGGATTAAGGCTTTGTAGGACCCGGGGCACCTAAGACCTTAGATCTAAAATTAAGAGCATAGTGTCATCATTGGGTATAAGGCTGTAAGCATTGACCCATCCTGCATTACGACACCTACAGCCCACAGTATGACACTTACAGCGCTCCCAGGGGGCTCGCCTAGGTTGTCTGCATAAGAAAAATCATTGTATCCACACACTAAAACACTGTACAATAAAACAATCATCGAAACCCCACATTTTAATGTTTTTTGATACCACACATTAAAACTAGCATTGATAATGCACATTAAAAATACAATTAATACTGCATATTCAAAATACCATTAATACCGCACATTAAAAATAGCATTAATACCGCACATTAAAAAAAGCCTAAACATTGATAGCATAACACCAAATTTAACTATATATTCAGTATGTCTATGTAGATATGTATGTGTATATGTAAATATATATATATATATATATATATATATATATATATACACATATATATATATTGCAGAGGATAATGTATATTGCATTCTGTAACTCTGTATCGATACAAGATGTAAAGAATGAATAGCAGGCAGACAAATTTGTGGCATTCAGTGCTTGTTTTATCATCGTTTTATTATAAGAATTATGATCATTTGGGGTTTGTATTACATGTTTATTGTACCCAATGTGACTGTTTTAAGTTTAGCAAACATTTTCACAATGTTAATTAATTTAAGTAAATTTGTTGATAAAATCTCCATGTGTGTGTGGCAAGCATACCACATGTAAAATAGCTGGCAGGACTATAGATTGACTAGATCTGTGGAGAAGTGACCCATGTATTATTGACTGCGTATACATGCCTGACCAAATCTTAGCACCTGTGGAGAGTTTAAGAAACACAGTTTATATTCTCATTCTACAGAAAAAAGTATGACCCAGCTATGCTCCTGGTATAGCTATAAACTCAATCCCACACATTTTAAGTTTTTACTGTACATATATAAAATGTTTCTAAAAAAGAAAGTTAAGATATTTTTATATTTGAAATATCTTATCAACACAGTATAAAAATATATAAAGTCTTTACTTTATATGGATACATTTATTTGACACTTTCCTTATATAATACTACACTTGCCATATTTATTTCAAACAAAACATTGTAAATTATTTTAGACTAATTTGCTCTGTTTACTACATATTTAATCAAATAATAATTATGCTATGAAGAGTCTTCTTGAATATGTATATACATTTGATTTTTTTTTTTTAATAAGTGTAAATATGTGAAAAGTGTGACGACTCACCCAGTCACTTTCTTGATTGTACCATGCCTGGGAGGAGCTGCTGCACCTGCGCATGCTCAGTAGCTTTATTTCGGCCATCTTAGAATGTACAGCAACTGCGGTGCTGCTGTACATCTATTAGAGATTTAGTCTGCGGTTAGAGGAGGGTGCGCATGCGTCAGGGACCCCCAAAGCTACACAAGCAAGAGAACAATCGGATCACCAAATGACAGGTGAGGTGATCCGATCAGCGGGTGGTGGGGGGCCCTCGAGAGAGGAGGGCCCGAGGCAAGTGCCCCATGTGACCCCCCTCTATAGTTTCCCTCTTTGGCAGGGAAACTATACCTGAACAATTTTATGTACAGTGCTGTATAAAGTGTATACACTATAGAAATATTAGATAATGGTAGATACTAATTATAAAGCATACATGCATGTATTTTTGTAGGTAATGTATGTAGTCTTGCGGGTAATGATCTGAAAGATCTATTCATAGACTTTTATGGTTAACACTCATTTCTTTACCCATTGTAGTATTACAAAACTGAAGAAGTTGTACCTATATGGCTGTCTAGTAATTTTAAATATGGCATACTATCTAAAATACTATTTACATAGCTACACGTCACAAGTGCAATATCTTCTCAAATAATTTGCATGTTTAACAAAAGGAATGTTTAACGTCTAAGGAAATAAATGGATGTCAGCTGTAATTACAGTCTTTGTGACATCCTGCTCTGTGTAGATTTTGCACGCACTAATGAAGCATAGGACTAAAATATAAGTTCTCAGTTATAAAACAGATAGGACCTGATTCATTAAGGAAAGTGAGGCAAAAAAGTAATACGTTTTCTCCTGGACAAACCATGTTACAGTGCAAGGGGTGCAAATTATTTTATTATTTTGCACATAAGTTAAATACTGGCTGTTTTTTCATGTAGCACAGAGCTTTAATATATTGAGTGTGCATGCACACCCTAAAGCTGGGTACACACAACAGAAATTTCAACCAACTTTTTATGCCGAGTGATTTTACATGCGATCGATGTTCCGATCACTCGGTCCATGGATTGCATACATACTAGCCTTGTTTAGGACGATAAAGGGAAGAGCGGACGTCCCTTTAGCAACTTTTTACAGCCATGTTGTCGTGAGCAATGACTGTAATTTCGTACTCACTGTTGAGGATCGGTCGGAAGTTTATACACACTACACAACGGAAACGAGATTGGAATAAAAATATTAAATGGTATGACCAACCAAATAAGGCGACAATCGTCCATTTGGGCAGACTTTCGACCATCGTGTCACTGCAAACACTGACCCGACTTTTCAACGAGCAGTCGTATGTCGGCTGATTTAGCTGATTATTGGATGAAAACTGTGTAGTGTTTACCCAGCTTTACTCTACATTGCCTACGTGTATACACCCCTCCCCACCCCCGTACCACACTTCAAATCGTAGGCTGTCGGAAGTGTCATTTGTGTTCAGAGATGAATTGCAAACACTTGCGTTCGCTGGTGTAAAGTCAGTTTCTAAACATGCGCAGAGCAATTTCACACAAAATACAGCATGCAACAGGACTTATGTTCGTTAATGAATCAGGCCCTCTGTGAGCCCTTTGACATTGTGCTATGTGCATCACATATTTTTGTTGCATGCTTGGTTGGACATATGTTTTGGATATGTATATTTGTGTGTGTATGTATATACATTCATGAAGTGACGCCTACTAGGTACCCAGATGTATTATGGGATGTTCATTATTGAGCACCTATTATTGTTCTTTATTTAATTTGGCTGTGACAAGCTTTTTGGCTACTTTTATAGGCAGTTTTTGCAGAGCATGATGGACAAAAGCCAAATTGAAGAGGTAGACAAATGCCAGACGTCAAAGTTCCTGGATTAAACCCCTAGAACCAGGCTTGTCATGGCCTTTGCCTTTAGCAACCCCTTTTTCCATACAGCACTGGTTGCTGCCAGGTCATAAGTATGTATTTGTAGGTGCTTTTTTAGGAACCGACTCTAGCAAAGACTTATAGAGACATCCGTCACAATATATTGCTGTGGATAATAATACAGGTACACACACAGGATGGGTGTAAAGTCTGTGGTAGTCTGGCAGCCTCAAGGCCACATCCAGTGGTCCAGGCTGGAAGCAATTCAAAGAATAGTCAGGGTTCAGAGCAGAGATCAGGTCAAGTGAAGATCCAAAGGGTAGTCGGGGTCAAGAGCAAAGCAGAGGTCAGGGAAGCAGAGATATAGGGCCTGATTCATTAAGGAAAGTAAAGTGAAAAAAAAGTAACTTTTCACCTTGGCAACAAAACCATGTTGCATTGGAGGGGGGGGGGGGGGGGTACATTTAAAATGTAATGTCAGATTTATATTTGGGGAAGGGCATGTCCTAGTTCAACTTTAAATTTCAGTGTTCAAATAAGCTATCAAGTACTTGTGTGCTACATGCAAAAACAGACAGTTTTAACTCATGTGCAAAATAAAAAAATAATTTGCACCCCTTGCATTGTAACATGGTCTTGTCCAGGAGAAAACTTACTCAATTTGTTTGCCTTACATTCCTTAATGAATCAGGCCCATAGAGAGTAACAAGGTTCCAAAGCAGAGCCAAAATCAAAATAATGTTTAATATACTGACAGACAAGTGTCTCACAGGAACAGCGTGACTACACAGCGGTTCTGAGCTTTCAGCACTAGAAAGAACAGGTAGCCAATCAGGAGGGGGAGCTAGGCCCTATTCAATAGTGAATTGCATTGTGATAACAGGATTGCACTGCCCACCTAGCTGCTTAGGAGCATCAGTAGCAACCGATCAGCTGGGTGAAGAGGATAGGGATTGTGGTGCAGCACATCTGCGTCCACCAGTACTTGCAAGAGGGTCTAGTAGAGTAGAGAAAGACAAAAAAAGATCAATCCTGTGTTAATAAAGCACTGAAATGTGAAACTCGTACAAAATTTCTACTAGGTGTAACCTTGTTCTCACAAGACTACCAGAGGCAAACGTAGGATTTCTAGAGGGAGGTTTCCATATATGTGCTTCCAAAGAAAACATGACATTAAACACTATGAGCCTGATTCAGTAAGAAAAGTAAAGCGCAAGTAAGCAAGGCAAAACCATGTTGCATGGTTCCTTGGTCTCTCCCTACTTAATTAGTGATTGCTATTGCAATATGTACATATCCATCCAGTACTCTAATGTATGTTCCTATGGAATCCAGTTCAGGGGAGGGCTGGCAAATTTTAGCCTGGGGGGCAAGCACATAGCACCGGCCCATAGGTAGCGGCCCATATATATATATATATATATATATATATTGTCGAAGTCAGCAAATTGGATAAAGTCCTTTCAATTAAAATCGAGCAAACTTGGTTGTCTTTGTCTGAAAAGATGCGTACGGTACGCTACAATGTAAAAGGGCGTACACAGCCACAACACGTGGCACCCACAGAATTTAGTCTTTTTACATACATTCGCACAAACACGCTCACTTGTAAAATAGTACACATTAATGGTAGTTGCAAGTTGGGTAAGGTGCTAAACCAAACCGAGTGTTGGGTGTGCTCTCACGTGCCGCAAGGGCAGCATAATATAGTACTAGTGCAATTCCCTCTAAACATATCTGAAGTACTCCAATTGAGGGGTGGGAGGCCCATAGAAGGGAGGTACAATAACACTAGGTCCCCTAGTCTGACGCTTCGACAATACTCCATAGACAGATCTTTGCTGTGTCTAAATATCTCTCAAGCAAAACGTCTGGAGAATTGGGAAGCTGACCCATCAGATCAGACAATGGCTCGCCACACTCATTTTAGAGGGAGACTCACAAGGTCACCAATAGGCAGGAATGTTGATGGAAGTCACAAATTAGGGCGTATAACCAAACATAAGAAAGTAGCCATTGGAAAAGTCTCTATAGATAATTGTAAGAATGTCATCCATGCCGACACGTGTCTGGAGCAAATGGAGACACTAGGCATGGGTAGTTTTATCAAAACTTTGTGTGATAGAATTAATGGGCATACTGCTCCTTATGTTCTCCCTGATGATGTGTATTTTGTTTGTGGAAGGAAAGCTTATTCCTGGGTGACTCCGAGTTCCAAAGGCTTGTGCTTCTTAGCTAAACTGGTTCCTGAAATCATGACTATTACTCATGAAGAAATGGTTGTTATTCACAAGACTACATCACCACCATACATACACACCCAGTATGAACACTGTGGCAAGAGAAATATGATTCCTGGTGAGGAACCC
Organism: Mixophyes fleayi; assembly: GCF_038048845.1. Taxonomy (NCBI): domain Eukaryota; kingdom Metazoa; phylum Chordata; class Amphibia; order Anura; family Limnodynastidae; genus Mixophyes; species Mixophyes fleayi. The sequence continues at coordinate 272,338,415 of NC_134404.1, forward strand.
ATAGCTACAAAATTGATTAGTGAAACTGCTGGTTTTCAAGTTATGGTTGCTCTAGATCTCACCAGGACCGCTCGGGGAACATTAAACTTTAAATATATCCAAGACCTAGCTAAATTAATAGATAATATCACCGAGATGTATGATGACACTTTCAGGTATACTGGAAGGGAGCTACAAGCGTACAAGAAGGAGTTGGTGCAACATAGACTGGTACTTAATTATCTCACCTCTATTACTGGTGGGTACTGTGTGACACTGGCCACCCAGTTCGGTGTCAAATGTTGCACGTACATCACCAATAATACGGATGACCCGAAAGAGGTTATAGACCGGAAGATGGATGAAATATTGTAACTAAAATGGGAATTTCGAAAGAACCATAATTCTTCGTTATATGAGGTCGGGGAAAAGGTGGCAGGTTGGTTCTCGTGGTTGAACCCTGTGAAATGGTTCTCCGGTCTGGGGGAGTGGGTACAGGAAATGGTTGCTAGTGTAGGTAAGCTCCTTCTCCTTATACTGGGTGTCATCTTAGCGATTGGTTTATGTGTCAAATGTGTTCCTACTGTGTTGAAATGTGGAAAATGGTCTCCTAGGAGTAACACTGAGAAAGAGACTGAAAGGGTGGTACCAGATACCGAGATCATGGTCTGTGAAGAAGTATTGTATAATCCTGAACTTGAAACGGTGATTGGGTGATAGTTTGTTACACTATCAAAGGGTGGAGCTGTCGAAGTCAGCAAATTGGATAAAGTCATTTCAATTAAAATCGAGCAAACTTGGTTGTCTTTGTCTGAAAAGATGCGTACGGTACGCTACAACGTAAAAGGGCGTACGCAGCCACAACACGTGGCACCCACAGAATTTAGTCTTTTTACATACATTCGCACAAACACGCTCACTTGTAAAATAGTACACATTAATGGTAGTTGCAACACATAGTCATTTATGTTGAAATATAGTAGTATTTATGTTTTATATTAAAGTTATATGCATATTAGTGAAATATATGGAACAGGTTGAAGGAATCATATCATGTGTGGTATCATAATAAACCTCTTAACATTTGCTACTGTTCGGTTCACTCTGCGAAGGAATCGCAGAGTGCATACGCAAGTTATGAATGATAGGGAATTATGAACTACTTAAGACTAAGGAATCTTGGCGGGAAGAGCAGAGCATACCCCCTGGAGAGATGACCCCCTCCTTTGGATTCTTTAGGATGAACTAGCCAATGATTGACAACCCTTTGGACCTTCCTGAAACCTGGACCAATAGAAGCAAGCTATACCATCTCCATTGTATTACTGTATTCCTGTGTGCATATAAGCAGCAGCTTCACATCTAGTGTTCAGACATCTTGTCCCCAGACTTCAGGATTGAATGACTGCACACTGGATCCAGAGCGCCTGCGATAAGTAACGGCTGTACTTATTATCACTTCGCTTGAATATATTATACTACTTTTTGCGAATAAATCTTTGTGCGTTGGAAACACAAACCGAGGTTCGACAATCGTTATTGGTTAGCGACAATACGCACTTAACAATTTGGGGGCCCGTCAGCTTTGGAGGTTTCGTTGCCGATGATACGCAAGACCAACGGATTTCGGTTCCTCAACAAAGGGTGGAGACGCGTCATAAACGGGTAAGAACGCAATGTGTTCAAAACCTGAATTTTACTCTGTGTTGTGAAACCGAATGTCCGTTTTGCATTGTCTAGGGCACGCTAATTAGAATCTGGGAACAAAAGAGAAAACTGTTTCTTTTTACTGTCATTGTGCGTTTTAACTGTATTGCATTGCTTAGCGTATGTGTATTTCCTGCTGTGCGTACGCGAACTTCCGGTAGATTTGCCACGTGGTTAAACAATCGTTTTGATAGTTATACATGCATAGTATAAATCACTTGTGAATACCTCTGAGACATTATTACTGTTGTTGAGAACTTTTGATTTTCTGCGCAGAAAAGGTGTATAGTGTGTGATTTTGTAACGTAGATACACTGTTTATTATTCATTGTGCTCAGTTGCTGTCTGACGAGGCGGGTTGCCCAACTGAAGGACGGTAGACAGGGCAGGTATACCGAAGGCGAAAACCGGGTTTTCGCAAAGCGCTACCAATAGATCGCAAGGTTTGCTAATAACTAGTATTGGTAGGCAGTGCGATCTAACCGCACGAAAACCGTTAGTGCGAATTGGTGAAGCAGCTAGGAGGAATTATATTGGAAAGGCTGGTTGATTGTATCGACTTTGTTTTCCCAGTTATAATAAAATCAACAGATTTTTGTGGTTTAGCCAGGGTATCGAGGAGCTGATAGCCCTTGGGTGCCACAGTGATATTGTCTGTGTTAGGGGTCCTTGTTTAGTACAAGAGGAAGCGAGTGGACGCGGCTTGAGCAAATACGTCCACGGCCAGTAAGAGATCTCTAGCGGTAGAGTGTTTGTAGCAAATTGTTGAAAGTGTTCTGCATAGATTGGTGTTGTTCAACATGGGTGCTAAGCATACGCTAGAGATGGCCAGTGTACTGCCTAAGGAAAGTCCTATTGGTTCAGCGAGATTTCTTATGTGTAAGAAATATGGTGCATACGCAACTGCGTATTGCAACACGTGGGTCAAGATGACCAAAGATTAGGCCTTTCCCAACAATAGGGAGTTTTAATGCAGAGGTACTAAATACTGTAAAAGATAAAGTATGGTTGATTAAGTCAACTAAAAAGAGAAATAGACATAATGATTGTTTAAAATTGTGGCAAATGGAAGGTAACACGTGGCAGAGCAGCGAATGCACAGCGGAAGTAGGCGTGGCGAAAAGCGCGCGCAGGGCGGAAGTAGCCGTTGAGAAGCGTGGCGGACTCAGCACCAGCGGGCCCCCGCCACCTTATCTGGCGGGAGGGGTAAGTACAGCCGTTATTAAAACCGAAAAAAGAGAAATTGCTAAATTGTATCCTGTTTTAAGCCAGTTTAAAACAAGTGTATCAGAAGATGAAGATGAACCCACTGTGATTTCGGCCATTGCTCATGCTGTTAATATGCTAGAGGTTCAGCGTAAGTATGGGAAAGGAGCAATGGCTGAGATAGGTGAGAGTAGTGTGATCACTAGGAGTGATAGCGTTCTAAATCTTGAAACAGCAGATCCGGTAGTGACTTCTGAAAACAGTGAACCAGTGGGTGCGTACCCAGTCCGCACAATATCAGTTCCCAATGGGAAACCGGATAAGGATGGTGTAGTTCCTTTAAGAAATGTTACAATGCATTGTCCCTGGACTAGATCAGAATTACGTTCCATTATGACTGAATTCCCAGATCCTAGAAAAGAGTTGGCTAAATGTCAGAAGTTTGTTAAAGACTTAGGAAATGCACATGAACCAACCGATAAAGATTGGCGGGTAGTGTTGAGGGCGTGTCTTCCTCCCAATACTAACGTACAACAATTCATCAAAGATTTTTCGTTGGAGGAAGATGACACCTTGACGGATGAGATTAATCAAGAGAATATAGAACAAATTGTTAAACATTTAGCCATCTATTTTCCAGTAGTAACGAATTGGAGTAAAATTTTCACCATCAAGCAGAAAGATAGTGAGACGGCAGCAGATTACTTCATTAGAGCTATAGCAGCGATAACACGGTTAACTGGGATATCAAACATAGGGGAGGACCCACATCACAGAGAGGTAGCTGTAGGAGTATTAATGGATGGCCTTAGTGAAAATTTAAAAACCAGAGTACAAACCCCATTACCTAATTGGAGAAGCATCACAGTAGATTCTCTTAGGGAGTCTGCTGTGGAGCATGACAAAAACCTTTTTAGAAAGAAGGAGGAGAAAAGTGATAGGTTAATGACGGTGAGTATACAGGCTCTAGAGGGGATGCATACACGACCACCAGCATACAGCCCACATAATAAGAAACATAGAGTGATCAGATGTTTCAATTGTAATGAAGAAAGACACTTTAGGAGGGATTGTAAAAAGGACAGATACAACCTTAGAGGTGGGATACATAGATATCCTCCACGGAAGAACTCACATAGACTAGAAGACTCACATCTACCCGCACATACTATAACAGCAAATATTGCGCGGGAAAATGATAGTCAGCGCTAGGGGTCAGGTCATACCTGTAATCTACAGCCAGTGAGGTTAACTGAGAGTCAGAGTGAAGAACCAACAATGATAGTTGACATAGCTGGTAGGGAACAAACCTTTCTTGTAGATACAGGGGCGGCCCGATCTGTGATAACCTCTCCTTTCAATCTACAGGTGACCAGTAAAACTATTCCAGCTATGGGAGTAACGGGAAGAGTGTTACATTATCCACTAACTAAACCTGCTGAAGTTACTATCGGGCCCCTGCATACCAAGCATTCGTTTCTCTTGGCTGCGGCGGCTCCTACTAACTTGCTGGGAAGAGACTTGTTATGTAAAATGGGATGTGTCATATACTGTACTTCTGATGGTGTGTTCTTAGATATACCGGAGTAGATCGCACATGAGGTACAGGATATATTGGACACCCCTCAAAGGTTAATGTTACACTCTCCTGTTATAGAACAAAGTCCATCTCAAGTAAAGGGGATGTTGCTGGAAATACCAGGTTCCCTATGGACCAGAGATGAACAGGACACTGGACTGATGACAAATGTAGCCCCTGTCATGGGCAATCTAAAAAGTGGTAGGATAGCTCCAAAAATCCCACAGTATCCATTAAAAGCGGAGGTGGAACTAGGGGTATATCCTGTTATTGAGAGGCTGTTACAACAAGGGATTTTAATTCGTACAGCCAGTACAGCAAATAGTCCCATTTTCCCTGTGAAGAAGAGTGGGGGGAGGGGCTATAGATTAGTCCAGGACTTAAGGGGAATTAATAAAGTTGTTGAGAGCCAATTCCCCGTAGTGCCGAATCCAGCTGTCATCCTCATGCAGATTCCACCGTCTGCTTGTCACTTTACTGTCATTGATCTATGTTCTGCTTTCTTCTCAGTCCCTCTTCACCCTGACTGCCAATACCTTTTTGCATTCTCCTACCGGGGAGTGCAATACACATGGACCAGACTGCCCCAGGGGTTCATTGACAGCCCTAGTATTTTCTCCCAAGCCTTACATGACTGTTTGCAATCCTTTCAACCCCACAATGGGTCTGTTCTAATTAGAGATGGTCACTGACCCCCGTCTTTTGGTTTTGGATTCGGTTTTGGATCTGGATTACCGTCGTGTTTTGGTTTTGGTTTTGGTTTTGCAAAACCGCCATTGCGTGTTTTGGTTTTGGTTTTGGTTTTGTTTGGTTTTGTTTTGCTATTTTTTTGGAAAATCCATGTTTTTGGGCCTAAATTAACCCAATTTAGTGCTCCAACTGTTTTAGAGACAAGTAATCTAATTGTTGAGGTAATAAATAATCCAAAAAAACAGTTTAATTCTTCGTTGGTAGGCCTATTCTACACACAAAACAGATTGTCTTCCTCTCCATCTATGCATATTGGCAATGCAGCCATCGTCTTTGAATGTATATTACACCCTACACTTATAGTTAAATATGTAAAGAAATGGAAAAAGCCAGTTTTGTTTCTGTCTCTCAAGGCCCCCCTCCACTTGTATAAAATACCAAAAAATTCAGCCATTATAGACTGTACAATATTAATTGACATGGAGAAAGCCAGTTTGGTTTCTGTCTCTCTAGGCCCCCTTCCACTTGTATAAAATACTAAAAAATTCAGCCAGTATAGACTGTACAATATTAATTGACATGGAGAAAGACAGTTTGGTTTCTGTCTTTCTAGGCCCCCCTCCACTTGTATAAAATACCAAAAAATTCAGCCATTATAGACTGTACAATATTAATTGACATGGAAAAAGCCAGTTTGGTTTCTGTCTCTCTAGGCCCCCCTCCACTTGTATAAAATACCCAAAAATTCAGCCATTATAGACTGTACAATATTATGAAAAATGGACAAAGCCAGTTTAGGGTCACTCTGTCTATGACACCCTACCCTTAAGGATAAATTGCCCTAACAGCAGCCTTTCAAGATAGTATGTGATATGGAAATGCCACAAGTCCCTTTCCTCTTTGGGGGTAGATTGCACCCTACACTTACATAGAAAGTTTTAAAAAGATGTTATCGGCATCATCTTCAGCTTAATCCTCACCCTCATCAGTGTGTATGTCATCATCACAGACTATCAATTCATCGCCGCTTGAATCCGCCATTAGAGAACAGTCAGTGCTTGGATGTCTTGGATGGTGAAGGCCTTCCTCGTGGAAGATGTAGTTCATTTTTATAAACATCATTTTCTCCACATTTTTGGGAAGTAACCTTCTACGGCGATCACTGACTAAGTTCCCTGCTGTGCTGAACACTCGTTCAGAGTACACACTGGAGGGTGGGCAGTTTAGGTATTGCAAAGCAAGTGTGTACATGGGTTTCCAAATGGCCTGCTTTTCTTCCCAGTAAGGAAAGGGACTGTCTGACATTTCCATATCAACTACCTCTTGAAAGTAATCCTCCACCATCCTTTGCATGTTTATACTCATATTGGATGGAGTTATGGGCAAAGTGACACATTTTTTTGAAAAATCCTTCAAACCAGCCCAGATGTTAAATTGTTCTGGTCTGCCCCCTGTGTCTTCCCTGCTTCTTTTTTGGAAATTTAATTTTTTACGAGCAACAGCTTGAGAAAGTGAAGGAGGACACGTCGTCAAGCCGAGGCCCAGTTCAGCGGCCAACTTGCTGAGCAATAGCTCCTTGCAAAAGTTCACATCTCGCTCATTTACAAGTAAAGACTCAATGTAGGTTTTAAACCTTGGATCAAGCACAGTGGCCAAAACGTACTGATCCGAGTTCAAGATCTTAATAACTCGAGGATCATTGTGAAGCGAATTAAGTACTTGATCGACAAGGCCAACATACTTTGCTGAATTGCTTGCTTTCAGCTCCTCCTTCATTTTCTCAAGCTGCTTTTCCAATAGTCTAATTAAAGGAATGACTTGGCTCAAACTAGCAGAGTCTGCACTGACCTCACATGTCACAACTTCAAATGGTTTCAGCACCTTGCACAGCACTGAAAGGATTCCCCACTGTGCAAGAGTGAAATACATCCCCCCTCCTTTCCCAATGTCATGACTTGTGCAATATGCTTAGATTGGCTTTGCGCTGTTCCTCCATCCTCTGAAGCATGTACAGGGTGGAATTCCACCGAGTTACCACCTCTTGCTTAAGTTGGTGGCAGGGCAAGTTAAACTGCTCTTGGAGCTGCTGTAATCTCCTACATGCTGTGGCTGAATGCCTGAAATGGCCTGAAATTTTACGGGCCACCGAAAGCATCTCCTGCACCTCACGGTTATTTCGTAGGAAGCTCTGCACCACCAAGTTGATGGTGTGAGCAAAACAGGGAATATGTTGGAAATCACCCAGCTGTAATGCTCGCACTGTATTGTTGGCGTTATCTGAAATGACATACCCTGGGGAGAGTCCGAGTGGTATAAGCCATGCATCAATCACATCTCTCAGTTTTCGTAACAAATTGTCAGCCGTATGCCTGTTAGTGAAGCCGGTGATACAAAGAGTGGCCTGCCTGTGACAAATGTTACGTAGTGGTGTACATGCTGCTGCTGTTCCTGCTGGTGAAGGTGAATGACCAACCCAGTGGGCTGTCACAGTCATATAGTCTTTGGTTTGGCCACTTCCACTTGTCCACATATCTGTGGTTAAGTGAACAGTGGGCAGAATGGCATTTTTCAGCGCAATCTCTACATTTTTACACACTTTTTGGTATAGTTGTGGAATAGCTTTACGGGAGAAATGGTGTCGCGATGGAATTCTGTAACGCGGACACAAAACCTCAATTAACTGTGAAAAACCAGCTGCGTTTATTGTGGAGATTGGACGCAGATCTAACACTAACATTGCAGCCATGGCGTCTGTGATTCGCTTGGCGACTGGGTGACTGCTGTCATATTTGCTTCCCCTCGCAAATGATCGTTTCACAGTTAATTGCTGAAATGTAGGACAGCTCATTTTATTAACCTGCCTCTGGGATGACGATTCACCCCCAGCAGCAGCAACAGGACTAACGCTTTCTTCAGAGGAATCAATAATAGTGCCGGAGTCATCCAGTCTTAAGTGGGATGCCGGGCTAACTCCGAGCGCTACTGAGGATATTGATGAGGATGGTGTGGTGGGTGTATTTTGTAGCCGTCGGTATGTCGGTGAGCGGAGGGTCTTAGCTGATGAGGGAGTGCTTGTATTCTTTTGGGAAGAACTTTCAGCTTTTCCCAACACTTTGCCATGAACTCTCGTTAAATGGCGTAACATAGACGAGGTTCCAAGATGGTTAAGGTCCCTCCCTCGACTGACTGTGGCTTCACATACACTACAAATGGCTATACAATTGTTGTCTGGATTTGGGTAGAAATAATTCCACACATAAGAAGTGGATTTTTTTGTTTTATGCCCAGGCATGACAATGGCCTTTTTCTTGTCACGTGCCAGAACTGCTGCCACTGGTGCAGGACTTACACAAACAACCTCATCAACATCCTCATTAGCGCCCTCGTCGCCTACACAAATCTCCCCCTCATCCTCTTCTAATTCCAAAGTGGCATCCTCAATTTGGGTATCACCGGCTACACTCGGGCTATTAAGGCACACATCAGCAGAATGCTCACGATTAGACATCCCACTGTTGGATGGACTCTCCACAGGGATTGTTGTCATTTGTGAATCAGAGCAAATATTCTCCTGTAATGCCTCACTGTTATCTTGCAGCTCGGCTTTGACGCGTAACAGTAGTTGTGCACCAATTGTAGGCTGGGTAACTTTTTGGGATCTGCCACTAATAGCCAAAGGTGAAGGCCTCATTCTCTCTTTGCCACTGCGTGTGTAGAATGGCATGCTTGCAATTTTTTTTTTTATCGTCACTTAACTTTTGCTCAGTTACACTTCTTTTTCGCTTCAATACAGTAAATTTTTTTTGGGTTTTTGTTTTTTGCACTAATTTGAAAACACTCTGTTGTTTGACATCGCCTTGGCCAGATGACGTACTGGGAACACTAACATCAGGACTGGTGACAGAACCTGGTTGCTCATTCAGATCATATGTGGACTGCTTTGAATCCATTCTGAGCGCAAACCACTGGGGAGTGCTAAAAATTATTTAGTAGATACTGCTGACAGTTATGACTTTTGACAGCCAGAAATATTAATGCACAAATAGGGAGGACACCCCAAAAGCACTGAGGAGTGCTAAAAATTATTTAGTAGATACTGCTGACAGATATGACTTTTGACAGCCAGAAATATTAATACACAATTAGGGAGGACACCCCAAAAGCACTGAGGAGTGCTAAAAATTATTTAGTAGATACTGCTGACAGATATGACTTTTGACAGCCAGAAATATTAATGCACAATTAGGGAGGACACCCCAAAAGCACTGAGGAGTGCTAAAAATTATTTAGTAGATACTGCTGACAGATATGACTTTTGACAGCCAGAAATATTAATGCACAATTAGGGAGGACACACCAAAAGCACTGAGGTGTGCTAAAAATTATTTAGTAGATACTGCTGACAGAAATGACTTTTGACAGCCAGAAATATTAATGCACAATTAGGGAGGACACCCCAAAAGCACTGAGGAGTGCTAAAAATTATTTAGTAGATACTGCTGACAGATATGACTTTTGACAGCCAGAAATATTAATGCACAATTAGGGAGGACACCCCAAAAGCACTGAGGTGTGCTAAAAATTATTTAGTAGATACTGCTGACAGAAATGACTTTTGACAGCCAGAAATATTAATGCACAATTAGGGAGGACACCCCAAAAGCACTGAGTAGTGCTAAAAATTATTTGGTAGATACTGCTGACAGATATGACTTTTGACAGCCAGAAATATTAATGCACAATTAGGGAGGACACCCCAAAAGCACTGAGGAGTGCTAAAAATTATTTAGTGGATACTGCTGACAGATATGACTTTTGACAGCCAGAAATATTAATGCACAATTAGGGAGGACACCCCAAAAGCACTGAGGAGTGCTAAAAATTATTTAGTAGATACTGCTGACAGATATGACTTTTGACAGCCAGAAATATTAATGCACAATTAGGGAGGACACCCCAAAAGCACTGAGGAGTGCTAAAAATTATTTAGTAGATACTGCTGACAGATATGACTTTTGATAGCCAGAAATATTAATGCACAATTAGGGAGGACACCCCAAAAGCACTGAGGAGTGCTAAAAATTATTTAGTAGATACTGCTGACAGATATGACTTTTGACAGCCAGAAATATTAATGCACAATTAGGGAGGACACCCTAAAAGCACTGAGGAGTGCTAAAAATTATTTAGTAGATACTGCTGACAGATATGACTTTTGACAGCCAGAAATATTTATGCACAATTATGGGGGACACCCCAAAAGCACTGGGGAGTGCCAAATATGAAGAACAAATAATAAACCTCTATCCTCCTCTCTGCACTAGCGATTTTGGTTAGAGCAATTGCAAGAACAATATTGTATTCTCTGTCCCTGCTCTAATTAGCCTATGACTACACCCTGCTCTCTCCCTCTGTCAAATGGCGATGGATTGCTGTGGAGGCGTGTATTTATAAAGTTGAAGTATCGCGATAACCGAGCCCCGAGATCCGACGACGTCACAATGACGTTCGGCCTCGATTTGGATTCGGAACGGGAGGGAGAGTACCGAGCTGCTCAGCTCGGTACTCGGATACCCAAAGTTCGGGTGGGTTCGGTTCTCGGAGAACCGGACCCGCCCATCTCTAGTTCTAATTCAATATGTGGACGATTTGTTGCTGTGCTCTGATTCTTTTATGTCATGTTTACATGATACTAAATTGTTGTTACTTCATCTTTCACAAACAGGGCACAAGGTGGCAAAGGATAAATTACAGCCATGTCAGACTAAGGTCAAATACTTAGGACACTGCCTCACTAAGGGGCTAAGACACCTGACAACCGACAGGATTGAGGCCATACAACACATGACTCTGCCGCAGAGCCAGAAGCAGATTCGTACTTTCCTGGGGATGTTTGGATACTGTAGATCCTGGATCCCAGGTTTTTCTATTCTGGCATTACCATTGCAGGAGCTAGTTTCTTCCTCAAAACCAGAACGTGCCGTACACACAGAAGAGTCAGAGCAAGCGTTCTTTAATCTTAAAGATAGTCTGACTAGAGCACCTGCATTGGGAATACCTGATTATGAAATGCCTTTTGAACTATACTGTACGGAAGCTGATGGTTGTGCAGCAGGTGTCCTCACACAGAAACATGGTGACGCTAGCAGACCGGTAGCATGCTACAGTGCACAATTGGACACTGTGGCAAGATCACTCCCAACATGTCTCAGAAGTGTAGCAGCAACTGCTCTTCTGGTAAGTAAGAGCGAGGACGTAGTATTAGGACATAATTCAACTGTCTATACACCCCATGCTGTATCATCTCTGTTAAATTCAGCCTAAACCAGACATGTTTCTTCAGCTAGATTCACAAAGTGGGAACTAGCCCTGATGGCACCTTCAAACATCACCATCAAACGATGTAGCACCTTAAATCCAGCTACATACCTTCCATATGTGTCTCTAGAGACACAAAGGGTGGGAGGTGAGGAGACCCTGGTTGATGATGTGTTAGGCAAGAATACTGACACGCATGACTGTATGGAACACCTGAATCAGACCTTTACTGCAAGGCCCGACATACGTGACACCCCCTTAGAAAATGTAGATTTTACGTTTTATACAGGCGGGAGTTGTCATAGACAGACAGAGACGGGAGAGCTATGTACTGGTTACGCTGTTGTAGACGATCAGGATGTGGTAGAAGCTGAACCCCTTGGTCCACCTCACTCAGCCCAGGTGGCGGAACTAGTAGCATTAAGGAGAGCGTGTGAGTTGGCAGAGGGTAATTCAGCCAATATATATACTGACTCTAGGTACGCCTTCGGGGTAGTGCACGATTTTGGGGCCCTTTGGCGTCTTAGAAACTTTACGACAGCAGCAGGTACGCCAGTGGCACACTCACAACACATAAAAGGACTTCTGACAGCGATACAGTTACCCAGAACAGTAGCCGTCATAAAGTGCAAAGCCCATACCTTTGAAGAAGACCCAGTGTCATTGGGCAACAACAGGGCAGACGAAGCTGCTAAATGGGCAGCAGGGCAACCTATGACTGTATCGACCGAGACTATGATGGTTTTTCAGACATTAGACATGCAGAAATTAATTGAAATGCAAGATTTGTGTTCCCTGCAGGAAAAGGCGGTCTGGAAGGCGAAGAGATGTGGTCAAGAGTCCTCAGGACTCTGAAGGGATGGACAAGGTAAGCCTGTAGCTCCCCGAACGTACTATCCAAGCCTGGCTGAAGCAGCACACGGCCTTACTCACCTGGGTAAAGAAGGTATGTGCAAACTGGTGAGAGCATACTGGTGTGCTCCCGGATTTTCCTCTCAGGCTGGTAAGAAGGCAATGTCATGTCTTTCTTGTTTGAGGAAAACTGTCGGGAAAACTATTCCAACTGAGCCATCCCACATCCCTCCTACAGACGGACCTTTTCAGGTAATACAAATTGACTATTTCCAATTACCACCGTGCAGGAATCTAAAGTATGTGTTAGTGTGTATTGATGTGTTTGGGTAGAAGCATATCCGGCAGCCACTAATACTGCTGTGTTCACTGCAAAGAAAATTGTACAAGATTTTGTATGTAGGTTCGGTATCCCTAGAATCATTGAAAGTGATAGGGGTACCCACTTTACTGGTGATATCTTCCAAAATATGTTTAAACTCATGGGAATCGGTAGCAGACTTCACACCCCTACCGACCACAAGCCAGTGGTAAGGTGGAGAGAGTAAATGGTACTATAAAGAACAAGCTTGGTAAGGTAATGGCTGAAACTGGGTTGGCATGGCCTGAGGCTTTGCCATTGGTCCTCCATAGCATTCGGACCACTCCTAGACCTCCTCTTAATCTGTCCCCCTTTGAGATACTGTTCGGATGACAACCTCATTTGATCGTGAGTCCACAAGACGACTTGAAGTGTAATAATGAAGTGACTGTACAATATCTTATAAGAATGAGTAGACAGCTAAATCAACAACAACAAAAACTAAAAATGCTGTCACCTGGTATGCCAGAAACGAACTGTCATGATGTTGAACCTGGAGACTATGTTATGTTCCGCAATTTCTTATGATCAGGTTGTTTAACAGACCGTTGGGAAAGCCCGTACCAAGTGCTGCTGACTAGTACTACATCACTGAAGGTTGCAGAGAGACACTTGGGTCCATTCCACCCACTGCAGGAGAGTCCATAATCCGGAGAAAGTGCAAGATAAAACTGAGACTGATGACATAGATCTGTCACTTGTGAGTCTGTTCCGGGAGACCAAAAGCCTGCAGTCGAGACACCTGAACCAGAGATGTTGCCCCAGAACTATCTTTCCAGCGATGGAGTGTCGGTTATTGTTTTTCTTTTGTTCCAGGATTTTCTTTGTTTTTACTCTTTCTAGGACATTCTATTTTTGTGAAGGAGGATGGAGGACGGAGCAGGGTTCTGGTAGTGATGCGGATGAGACTGAGGCAGAGGAAAAGTTATTAGGATACTCAGAGCAGCCCATTATCAAGCTTGGTCCGGGGGTTATGAAAAGGTCTGCTAGCTCAGGAACTCGGAGGCAGTGTGAGGGGCTATTGTCTGATGAGTATTGTATCTGCAAGTTCTGCGACTCCCTAGTTGAAGAGAGATGCATCCAACGATGCCAGTCCCCCAGTACTCTGAATATAGGCGGGCATCCTTTGGAGGATTATCACTCCCTGGTGGGTAAGGTGCTAAACCAAACCGAGTGTTGGGTGTGCTCTCACGTGCCGCAAGGGCAGCATAATATAGTACTAGTGCCATTCCCTCTAAACATATCTGAAGTACTCCAATTGAGGGACGGGAGGCCCATAGATGGGAGGTACAATAACACTAGGTCCCCTAGTCTGCCGCTTCGACAATACTCCATAGACAGATCTTTGCTGTGTCTAAATATCTCTCATGCAAAACGTCTGGAGAATTGGGAAGCTGACCCATCAGATCAGACAATGGCTCGCCACACTCATTTTAGAGGGAGACTCACAAGGTCACCAATAGGCAGGAATGTTGATGGAAGTCACAAATTAGGGCGTATAACCAAACATAAGAAAGTAGCCATTGGAAAAGTCTCTATAGATAATTGTAAGAATGTCATCCATGCCGACACGTGTCTGGAGCAAATGGAGACACTAGGCATGGGTAGTTTTATCAAAACTCTGTGTGATGTAATTAATGGGCATACTGCTCCTTATGTTCTCCCTGATGATGTGTATTTTGTTTGTGGAAGGAAAGCTTATTCCTGGGTGACTCCGAGTTCCAAAGGCTTGTGCTTCTTAGCTAAACTGGTTCCTGAAATCATGACTATTACTCATGAAGAAATGGTTGTTATTCACAAGACTACATTACCACCATACATACACACCCAGTATGAACACTGTGGCAAGAGAAATATGATTCCTGGTGAGGAACCCATAGCTACAAAATTGATTAGTGAAACTGCTGGTTTTCAAGTTATGGTTGCTCTAGATCTCACCAGGACCGCTCGGGGAACATTAAACTTTAAATATATCCAAGACCTAGCTAAATTAATAGATAATATCACCGAGATGTATGATGACACTTTCAGGTATACTGGAAGGGAGCTACAAGCGTACAAGAAGGAGTTGGTGCAACATAGACTGGTACTTAATTATCTCACCTCTATTACTGGTGGGTACTGTGTGACACTGGCCACCCAGTTCGGTGTCAAATGTTGCACGTACATCACCAATAATACGGATGACCCGAAAGAGGTTATAGACCGGAAGATGGATGAAATTTTGTAACTAAAATGGGAATTTCGAAAGAACCATAATTCTTTGTTATATGAGGTCGGGGAAAAGGTGGCAGGTTGGTTTTCGTGGTTGAACCCTGTGAAATAGTTCTCCGGTCTGGGGGAGTGGGTACAGGAAATGGTTGCTAGTGTAGGTAAGCTCCTTCTCCTTATACTGGGTGTCATCTTAGCGATTGGTTTATGTGTCAAATGTGTTCCTACTGTGTTGAAATGTGGAAAATGGTCTCCTAGGAGTAACACTGAGAAAGAGACTGAAAGGGTGGTACCAGATACCGAGATCATGGTCTGTGAAGAAGTATTGTATAATCCTGAACTTGAAACGGTGATTGGGTGATAGTTTGTTACACTATCAAAGGGTGGAGCTGTCGAAGTCAGCAAATTGGATAAAGTCATTTCAATTAAAATCGAGCAAACTTGGTTGTCTTTGTCTGAAAAGATGCGTACGGTACGCTACAACGTAAAAGGGCGTACGCAGCCACAACACGTGGCACCCACAGAATTTAGTCTTTTTACATACATTCGCACAAACACGCTCACTTGTAAAATAGTACACATTAATGGTAGTTGCAACACATAGTCATTTATGTCGAAATATAGTAGTATTTATGTTTTATATTAAAATTATATGCATATTAGTGAAATATATGGAACAGGTTGAAGGAATCATATCATGTGTGGTATCATAATAAACCTCTTAACATTTGCTACTGTTCGGTTCTCTCTGCGAAGGAATCGCAGAGTGCATACGCAAGTTAAGAATGATAGGGAATTATGAACTACTTAAGACTAAGGAATCTTGGCGGGAAGAGCAGAGCATACCCCCTGGAGAGATGACCCCCTCCTTTGGATTCTTTAGGATGAACTAGCCAATGATTGACAACCCTTTGGACCTTCCTGAAACCTGGACCAATAGAAGCAAGCTATACCATCTCCATTGTATTACTGTATTCCTGTGTGCATATAAGCAGCAGCTTCACATCTAGTGTTCAGACATCTTGTCCCCAGACTTCAGGATTGAATGACTGCACACTGGATCCAGAGCGCCTGCGATAAGTAACGGCTGTACTTATTATCACTTCGCTTGAATATATTATACTACTTTTTGCGAATAAATTTTTGTGCGTTGGAAACACAAACCGAGGTTCGACAATCGTTATTGGTTAGCGACAATACGCACTTAACAATATATATATATATATATATATATATATATATATATATATATATATATATCTATATCCACAAACACTTTGCACAGGGGCCCAGAGGGAAACTCCAGTGTGTCTAGGCAGGGGCAAACTCAGAATTTTTAAGGGAGGGGAGCAAATGTTTGAATTCAGGATTACTCCAAAACAAACAAAAACCAACAATAAGCCTTCAACATACACTTTTTTTAGTCTAGTTAAATTTTTTCAAAATACCATTGATACCGCACGTTAAAACTAGCATTGATACCGCACATTAAAACTAGCATTATTGCCGCACATTAAAACTAGCACTGATACTGAAAATTAAAACTAGTAACGATACCGAACATCAAAATAGCATTGATAATGCACATTAATGGGATGAGGTGCTGTACAACAGGTTTAGCATGTTTTCATGCTTTTGCCTGCTCGTCTGTGAAGGTGGGAGGGGGGTTTAGGAATTATATAATAATGTTCTATTACATTACTGAACCCAGGGGCTGATTTATCAAAGTGCAAGAAGCCATTTTGCTTTAAAAAAACTGATGTTTTTGCCAGCAAAATGGCTTGGTTTTGCTGCATAAAATATTAATGGGGTTATCGCTGGTGATAACCCCTGTTAGGGGAACCTATTTATCAAGCACTATTAACAGATCATCATACAAATAGCACTACACTATGTAGGATTATCTATTCGCGCACATACACAAAAAAAATGAATTTCTTTTACAATAAAGATTAAAAAGATAATATTAAAAAACTGAACATACACTTACCTGATTAAAAGTGATTGTAATTTCTCTCTTTCTTTCTTCTTGCTGTGACTTGCTCTTGTCTTCAATAATGGCTGCAGGGGTGGGTGTTTTTCATGCCCTGCCTAAATGGGAGCCTCCTACTGTATTGGAAGCTCCCATTGTAGTGGTGGGCAAGCCACCAGTATATCAAAAAATATATATATATACTTATTATTTTTTAATTTTTTTTAATGATTTATTTAAATATATATATATATTCCTTTATATATTTATTAATTCATTACCTATCTACTTCATGGGAGCCTCCTAGTGAGATTGAGGCTCCCATGTATTTGATTGATTGGGGCTGCCCCAATCACATGCAGAGTGGGCTGGTACTGGGGAGGAATAGAGGCAGGGCACAGGGTGTCAATCTGACACCCTGGCCCTCTGTGATTTGCTGCTACAGGGCTCCTGTAGACTATGGGAGGAGCCCTGTAGCAATGGTGGTTAATGTCTTGTCCTGTATATGCGGTGCCGTCCGCATATACAGGGCATGTGTCATGCGCCCGTCCCCGCCCCCTCGCCGGGGAGAGAGTGCGCTGCGGCGATGCCCCCCCCCACTCATGGATACATGTGGTGCCTTTCGCATACACTGAATATTAACCAGCGCACAGGCGGCCGCGTCATCGTGACGCGGCCGCCTGTGCGCTGGTTAATACTCAGTGCATGCGGAAGGCACTGCATGCATCCATGAGCGGGAGGGTAGGGGGCGGCCCAAACTAGTGTCAGACAGAGCGGCCCAGGGGCCAGATGCCCCCCTGCCCTCCGGGCCAGCACGCCCCTGATCCAGTTCCTCCTATTTTCTTAGATTTTACCACCCTAAATTCAATTCTGTTTTCCCCCTTTTCCTCATTGTTCCCAAAATTAAATTAAAATTCATACCTTTAATATGGTCAGTTTATGGGCATTTTGCTACTGTGAAGGTTCATCTATGTTAGTAATATGAGTGAGCTATAGCCATAAATGCTGTGTATGCCACCACCATGTTATTACTGTTGAATATTCTCATAATCCAGTTTTAACCAGCTTTCCTTCAATATATTTATTATTCATTGTTCAACCCCCACTCACTTACCTATAGTCTACTCTTTACGCTCTGCTGTGTGTCTTCCTATGCAGCTCAGAAAGTAAGTACACACATCACATCCTCTCATGTTTGATTGACGCGCCAGAGCTGCGCACTGAATGAAGGAGTTTTCTGCTGCCGATAGCACTGACATTTGGGTAGTGTATCATTGGAGTGCTCAAACTGCGCTCTGAGCAGAATGTGCTGCAGCCAGATTTGCCTAAATGAGGCTAATCTGGAGTTAAGCCATAGTGTAAGCGGGTTTTTGGGCAACAGAACCCCCCCCCCCCCCCGGAGTGCGCGCCTAACTACATAATAATATTTCCATCTTCCTCCCCTCTGTGCTGGCCGGTAACTGAATAAAGGGAATATTTAATTCAAATTTGGTGGCTAGAATGTTAATTTTCTGGAAAGCGGTTCATACAGTGTATGAATGGATATTTAAGGTTAAATTTCAACTCTCCCTGTTGTCCGCCCTTTTATGTCTTCTGATCCTCACTCTTGGAGTTCAGACTAATAAACTGGCCTTCCATATTTTAATGCAGCCAAATCAGCCATGCTAAATCTTGGAAGGACGCATGTTTACCCCTCTACAGCTGGTAAGATATCAGCGTTTGTTTATTGCTCCTATACTTAACAGTTGCAGGGAAAAGCAGACTTTTACCTCTTCAACTAGTCATACTCCATATTCAATTTGATTTTAATATCTTTCACTATTATAGCTCACTGTAACAATTTTTAGTATTACAATTTCTAAGTCTTACTTAAACCATTGCTTTGGGGGTGTAAACTATTACTTTTAGAAATTGTCATTCAAAAATAATAATATGCCTTACTGACACATTTTTCTTCCTATATATTGTATATATAGATATACACTATATGGACAAAAGTATTCAAACGCTTGACCATTACACCAACAGGGACTGTAATGACATTGTATTCAAATACATATACTTTAATATAGAGTTGGTCGGCCTTTTGCAGTGATAACAGCTTCCACTCTTCTTGGAAGGCTTTCCACAAGATGTTGGAGTGTTTCTGTTGGAATTTGTGCCTATTCATTTGTAGAGCATTTATGAGGTCAGGCATTGATGTTGGACGTGAAGCCCTGGCTCACAATCTCCGTTCCAGTTCATCCCAAAGGGGTTAAGGTCAAGGCTCTGTGAGGGCAAATCAAGTTTTCCACACCGAACTCATCAAACCATGTCTTTGTAGTCCTTGCTTTGTGCACTGGGGCACAGTCATGTTGGAATAGAAAAAGGCGTGCCACAAAGTTGGAAGCATAACATTTGTCCAAATTGACTTGGTATGCTGGCGCAATAAGTTTGCCCTTTACTGGAGATAAGGGGACTAGACCAAACCCTGAAAAATAGCCCCATACCATTATCCTTCCTCCACCAAACTTTACAGTTGGCATAATGCAGTCAGGCAGGTAACATTCTCCCGACATCTGTCAAACCCAGACTCGCCCATCTGGCTGCCAAACAGAGAAGCATGATTCATCACTCCACAGAACACTTTTCCACTGCTCCACAGTCCAGTGTCTGTGTGCTTTACACCACTACATCCAATGCTTGGCATTGGTCTTGGTGATGTGGGGCTTGCATGCAGCTGCTCGACCATGAAAACCCATTCCATTAAGCTCCCTCTGCACAGTTTTCGTGCTTACATTAATGCCAGTGGAAGTTGTGAACTCTTCAGCTATGGAATCAGCAGAGCATTGGCGACTTTTATGCACAATGCGCCTTAGCAGTCGTTAACCCTGCTTTGTGATTTTACGCTGCCTTCTGCTTTGTGACTGAGTTGCTGTTGTTCCTAAACGCTTCTACTTTCTAATAATATCACTTACAGTTAACTGTGGAATAGCTGGCATTGATGAAATTTCACAAACCGTCTTCTTGCAAAGGTGGCATTCTATCACAGTACCACGCATGAAGTCACCGAGCTCTTCAGAACGAGTCATTTTGTATCACAAATGTTTGCAAATGGAGACTGCATGGCTATGTGCTTGATTTTATTCATTGATTGAAACACCTGAATTTAATAATTAATAGTTGTGGCTACATACATTTGTCCATATAGTATATTTATAGCTCAATATTGTTTTTTCTTGTATGTACAATAACAATGTTTGTGTATATTGTCATTTTGAAATAAAAAGTTAAAAAAAGAAGGCTCTGAAATAGTTTTGAGGCAAATTGTAGTAGAGAAACAGGTCAATAGCCAGAGTAAGTGTTTCTTGGAAATGGTAACTGCATGTACAGAGAGGGAGACATTTGTGGCAAGGAAAATGTTGGGGGCCAGTGTGTTGACGTCAGTGGGTCATAGATCAGAAGGGATTGGACAGGTCGTGAGGACAAAAGGAGTTAAGGCAATTTCTCCAGTTACTAGGTTGATGGGGCCCAATTTGGAGTTGAATACCTGCTAAACTACTTTTGGAGTCCCTATTGCAGCTCTTAATCTCCAGTATACACTTATTACTTAGCAACACAAATGCCGTATTACCCTGTTGTGACATCGCACAACTGTGTGATATGTACATTTTTTTTTGTAAAACTATGGTGGTGTCATTCAATAAGGTTTCCTCTCATTACCCTCACTTTCAATTACATTATGTCCTCACCTCTTAACATCTGCATCTTTCAGAGCAGTGCCAACATTAATATAGAAGATGAAAATAATAATTAGTGACAATAGTGAAAGAGGAAAAATTTTGACTCATCAATGGCAAAACATATCATAATGATTCTTATGCTGTCAAAGTCTTCCTTGAGGAATACAATATACAAAGTACAAAGAATCTTAAGACAAAGCCAAGCAAGGAATTTAATAAATATGGATTGATGACTAGTAAAGTGACAGTATTGTGTAAAAAAAATTAGAACATCATACATATTCAGATGAATGGTTTATATACAGTAGCTAATTGGGAGCGCATCATTCTTGATTGCTATGTTTATATGCAGAGGTCAAAGGCAATGTTATTTTCACTGAACAGCATAACTAGGATAGGATCATCAAATTGTATTAAAATATACCTTTTATTACCTGTACATTGAATTGAAAGCGGTTGTTATAGTTATGAGAGCAGATGGGAAGAGATGCGCTCTACTCTCAATGTTGCAAGAGCTTCACTAACTGAGGGTATCTCTCCGTAGGAGCTGACAATATAGAGGCTTGTGTTCCACAGTGGAACGCAAGCGTCTTCTGACTTCCACTACGCTGACACTCGCCTTGCCGCCGCATACCTCCAGTCCAAGAAGCTGCCGGGTACCCGGCTACTAATAAAATACAGCAAGTTCACACAGTATTCACACAGTTTGAATGACTAGTTATTTTTATTTCCATTCACTACCGCTGGGGAAGGATCTTTGTTAATTACAGGTCAGGATCATACAGTGCACTTTCCCCTTCCTTCCTCCCTCCCTCTAAGATGTATAATGTTTCATTTATTCAACATAAGACAATGATATTTATATTTTGGAATACCTCCAGTGGACTATCATTAACCCAGGAATACACAGTGGACTATTTACTCAGTGGACAATTGTCTGGACACTTGGCTATACTTTCCTCTTGGTTATGCTTTTTATATTATGGGTTGTGATCATCACATATGCACAATCTATATATATTAATTGATTTTATGTGGTCTATGTATGGTTTTTATGGTATTTAAGTTTATTCTATATTGATAGATATATTATAAAGTCATGTTTTAAAATAAATAACGTTGAACTAATAGGTTGTCACCCATATCTGGAGAAATCAATACTAATTGTTGACTCACATTAAGGACCTAACTAACTATCTAGCACATCTATGTAAAGACAATTTTAGTAGTAAATGAATGCCTAACCATTATTCTGTATAGTTATAGTTATGACATTATAAACTGTGTTGGTATAAAATTTGATGATTTTATACTGGCTGGTCCTTTATGGTGAAGATACAATAACTTTCATTTTGACATCTATATTTAACAGAACTTATGTGCCAAATAATCAAGGAAGTATGCAGGGATGGTGCATCCCCATTGCTGTGCACAACTGACCGCATATTTTCAAATAGAGGCAGCATGCATCCGCTCTGTTTATCCATCGGGGGAGACTCTTCCTGTGCACAGCAGTACAATGTACATACCCAACCCCTGATCTCTGCTCTTCCTCCATCTCTCTCCTGAGGATCTCTGCTCCTCCCTCTTGTTTCCATAATTGTGCAACTATCAGCATTTTTCTCTTCCCCCAGTATAATCTCCCCTGTTTCTGTGTATCCTGTGTGTTTGCCTCTCTGTATGTGCACCTATCCACCCCACTCTGTATGTGCCTCTATCTCCCCCTCTCTGTATGTGCCCCTATCTCTCCCCCTCTCTCTTTGTATGCCCCTATTCAGAGGGCCAGTACTTCCATTAGGCAACCTTAGGCAGCTGCCTAAGGCGCCGTGCTCTGGGGGGCGCCACTCAAGCCAGATATAATAGTTAACAATGTCCCTTGATGCAAGCGTCAGCCGTGGACATGATTAATATGACCTATTTGCCGTTAGATGCAGCGCATCTTAGGAATTGACCTGGATCACTAATTGAGTCATTCAGTGACTTATTGCACAGCTGCGGAGTAAGGCGCCCTCCCCTTCAATCCTACACAGTTATTCTCCGCCCATGGAGGAGGTCCTGAAGCAGTAATGGTGTCCAGGGCCTCACTCATCCTCGGATAGCAGCTCGCAGGCTACTTGTGGCCAGGGTGATATGCAGGTGCTCCCAGTGTCAGTGGCTGCAGGGGTTCTGCTGCAGCCGCATCGCCCATTGATCTGTCGGAGGCAGCTGCAGAAGAAGACTCCAGCGGAAGCATGAATGGCTCTGCAGGAAGTGCACCCCATGACCCTCCTTCCTCTGTCCACTCAGCTGCAGCCTGAATGCAGCCCAGAGAGCTGAGAGTTCGGCAGGAAAGGTGCTGTGGTAGCAGTACTGCTCATAATTGCTGTGGAAAAGGAGCAGCTCAGCTCAGCCCCTTGGACTACAACAATGGAGATCCTTGGAGTGTAAGGTAAGGAGATTTGTATGCAGAATGACAACACCATGACACCCACAGTAGCCTGCGCTACCTCTGCCCATGTGTGCCTGTCCTCCCTCTGCCATTGTGTGCCTGTCCCACTACCCATGTGTGCCTGTCCCTCCCTGCCCATGTGTGCCTGTCTCCTCTTGCCCATGTCTGCTTCTGCTCATGTGTGCCTGCCCTCCCTGCCCATGTGTGCCTGCCCCCTCCTCACCCAAGTGTGCATGTTTCATTCTGCCCATGTGCGCCAGTGTCCGCCTGCCCATGTGTGCCTGTGTCCACCTGCCCATTTGTGCCCGTGTCCCCCTGCCCATGTGTGGCGCCCCCCCCTTGAATGTATGCAACTCTTACTAGACAATAGGAACCCCCCACCTGTCTGAGTGTGCTTTGGGCTCCCTTAAGACTTAAGTCAGCTCTGATGGTGCCTATGTAATGTAGCCCTTGAACAGCAGCAGTTGAGACACCAGCTTTGTGACAGCCTGACAGGCAGTACACATTAATTATGAATTTTTAGGTGAGATACTAACTTTAGTCTTTAAATAAACAACTATAAACCAAAACCTATACTCATATACTATAGCTGAAGCTTTACCTAGGGTGCCCAGAAACCTAGCACCGGCCCTGCCCCTATTTCCACCCCTCTCTGTATGTGCCTCTATCTCCCCCTCTCTGTATGTGCCCCTATCTCTCCCCCTCTCTGTGTATGCTCCTATTTCCACCCACTCTCTCTGTATGTGCACCTATCTCCCCACCCTCTCTGTATGTGCACCTATCCCCTCCCCTCTTTGTGTGTGCACCTATCCCCTCCCCTCTTTGTATGTGCACCTATCCTCTCCCCTCTTTGTATGTGCACCTATCCTCTCCCCTCTTTATATGTGCACCTATTTCCCCCACTCTCTGTATGTGCACCTATTCCCCCCTCTCTGTGTGTGCACCTATTTCCCCCTCTCTGTGTGTGCACCTATTCCCCCCTCTCTGTGTGTGCACCTATTTCCCCTTTCTGTATGTGCACCTATCTCCCCCTCTCTGCCTGTGTACCTACCCTCCCTCTCTGTATGTGCACCTACCCCCCCTTCTCTTTATGTGCACCTACCCCCTTCTCTTTATGTGCACCTATCTCTTCCCCTCTCTGTATGTGCACCTATCCCCCCTCTCTGTGTTTCCCACACCTCTCTGTATGTGCACCCGATTTTCTTGGAATAGTTGCAGATGGCAATTACGTCTAGAAACAGAGAGTTGGAGATGTAACCAAAACTAGGAGTAAATAAAAACAGGTTTAGATTTTGACTTACATTACATTATTAGAATTCTTTTTAATGTAGTGCCACCATATTAAGTAGTATCAGAGACAATATTAAAGCATTCACATAAATACCTGACCCCTTGGTATTTACACTATAAGTTCACACAAACACTAGGGTCCATTTAGTCAGAAGTCAATTAACCTATCAGTGTGTTGGACTGTAGGAGGAAACCCGCACTAACACAGAAAGAATATACAAACCCCACACATATAGGGCCTGAATTATTAAGGAAAGTAAGGCAAAAAGAAGTAGTAAATGTTCTCCAGGACAAACCATGTTACAATGCAAGGGGTGCAAATTAGTTTATTATTTTGCACATAAGTTAAATGCTGGCTGTTTTTTCATTTAGCACACACATACTTTATAGATTTATTTTTACCTACCCAAACTATAAATCTGTCCCCACATTTTGAATTTATCTCCCCCTCCATTGCAACATGGTTTGGCCCAGGTACATAGATTCTCCTTTTTATGCTTTGCTTTCCTTAATGACTCAGGCCCATAGTGTCCTGGTTGAAATCGAACCATGGCCCCAGTGCTGTAAGTCAGTAATAAAAAGCACTGTACCACCGTTCATTAGTAAGCAAATTAATTTAAATCCATAAAATAGAAACTTGAAAAGGTTAAAGGTGAAGGGCCTGAGTCATTATGGAAAGTAAGGGAAAATCAGAAGTAAATGCTTTCCGGGACAAACAATGTTACAATGCAAGGGCTGCTTTTCATCTAGCACAAAAATACTTGACAGCTTTATTTTTACACTGAAAGTTAAAGTTGATCTAGGAAATGCCCTATCCCAACCATAAATCTCTCCCCACTTTTTAAATTTACCTCCCCCTCCAAAGCAACATGTTATTGCCCAGGTGCAAAGTTACTTCTAATTATGCTTTGCTTTCTTAAATGACTCAGGCCCGAAGAGTATATCCCTGTGCAGTCCTGCACTAGGTTATTCCATGATAACTCAAGCAAGTAATAGGGGTTGATATTCCTGGGCATCTATGACAAAGCACTGTTTATTGCTTAATTGGTTGGTTAGAAAGCTCTGTCTGTCCATTCCACTGGGGATGGAGTGAAATTCCCAGGCCTTTGCAGAAGAGTACGGCTAAAGACTGTTAAGAATTTGTGGATAAAACATTTGTAATTGTTGCTAAATCCCACAAACCTCTGGATTGTATTGACTCATATGGAGAACTTCCATCCATTTCTATAACTTGTGCTGTAATGGTGTGGCCCAAGAAATTAACCAGGAGCCTCTGCAATACCTCTCTTACATGGTCATGTTGTTCTCAGACATGTGAAAGAAAATGAGGATGTCACTCAGATAGAGAATTCTTATATGCTTGGAAGACAGGTGGTACATTCCACAGGTTGAATGTCATGACCCAAAATTCATAATGCCCAACCATCAGTTTGAATGCAATATTACAGTTGTATCCCTCCTTGACCTGGATCAGGTTCAAGGCCTCTCAAAGTTTGGGTTTGGTGAAGTCTGTGGAGAGCCTCTCAAAGAGGTCAGAGATAAGTAGGAGCCTCCAATAGTCGATGCCGGGTCTAGGGAACCATTTTTCTTCACAATGAAAAAAGCACCTTGCACCAAGTGAGTACCTGGACTCCATAATGAATCCTTGCTCCAGGTTCTTCTGAATGTAGGTGGTCATGAAGAATTATACACTGTACTGAAGGGGACGAGTCCTTTCCAAATAAGAGAACAGACACATTGATGAAAATTAAGGGAAATCTTGAAAATCTTTTCAGCAGGTCAAAACCCACAAGTGTTGAGAACAATTTAGTTCTACATTTAAGTAGGATATGGAATCCCTATGGTCTCTGATAGCCAGAGTTCAAATATATGGATTAGAGTAAATTCTGCTCCACTGCAAAGAAAATAAATAACAATGACACCAAATTACATATCAACAACTTACGGTCTAAATTGGTCCCTTGAAATTCATTAAAATATATATGTATATCTGGGCACATTAGGTCTGGAAAGAGCTGCACCTTTATTCAGGTGTATAAGCTATAATTGGTGAGATTAAGAAATATTAGGGAAAGAGCTAAGCCCTTTGACTTTTTCTAGGTTCCCTAGCGAAGTGACATACAGTACATCTGTAATTAGCTGGCAAGAAACAAAGCTGTTTATTAAAGCCTGGATATAACCTAAGAGAGGCTGACATATAAACAAACCATAAATATAGCTGTGAGGACTGTAGTGGTTTCTTAGAAATCACATAGGCAGATTGTTGCAACCAAAACACAACTTTATTGGGTAACGACTGTAGAGGTTATGCACATATACAGTTCACCAAATGGATGCAAGAATTCACATAAGTAAGCACATAGTCGAAGTGCCTTCTGATATTTACTCATCTACCATAAGGTAGGACCAGTGCAATGCTTTTCCTATTTTGGCAGATACACAATGTCACAAAGTCCTATCGAATCACAATCACAGCCTATACCTGGGATGGAAGCATGGTTCCTAGTTACCAAGTCACACACACTTCCAAAGGCCAAATCACAGGTTTACTTCCCTCAATATTAATATGGTGGTGGGGCAAAGGAGGATGGACTGAGGGCAATAGTCAGGCTATGATAGGTGGACAGGTACCATAATCATTTAACTCGGACAACCATTCCTTTCCTATCTCTAACTTACTAGCAATCCATCTGTTGACATTTAAGAATAACCTGTCTAAGAGTAACAAATGATAATAAAATCTGTACGGCAGTGAAAAAACAAAATTTGTAATAGGATGATGGAAAGATAGATTGCAAGGGTTGCTGTGAGTTTAGTCGCAAAAGTCACACAAGCGCATCACGTGGCCTCACAATAACCATCAACATGCAAATGAGTAGGGCCTGCAGAAAATTCTGGGTTCCAATGTAGCAGGCTGTCACTCACCGGACTGTGAGTGCTTCTTCCCGGACATTTAGGAACCGTGGCCGTCCTCCATCCTGAGGGACTGCGCATGCGCAGCCCTTTCTATACCTCCAGTGTATGTTCCTTTAACTTAATTGGCAGATCAGGCAACCTCCCTATATTAAGCACCTGTGGTCAACACCACGTTGCCTGATCTTGGAGTCTCATTCCCCATGAGTCTCTGAAGGTGTTCCTGTGTTTCCTCGTTTATTCAGCCCAGCTGATTCCTGTGGTTTCCAAACCACTTCTACCTCTGTGGTTTCCAAACCACTTCTACTACTGTGGTTCCCATACCACTTCTACCATCTACTGTATCATTGTGACTGCCAGCTGATTCCTATCCGCTGCCTCCGTGCACTACAGTCTTCTAACCACTTCAACTCTACCATGTATCATTGGGACTGTTAGCTGATGCCTATCCGCTGCCTCCGTGCACTACAGTCTTTCATTCACATCCACTCACCTGTTCATGATTGTGACTGCCAGCTGATTCCTATCCGCTGCCTCCGTGCACTACAGGCTTCAACCTGCAACTCGTCTGTGTTTCATCATCGTGACTGTTTGGCTGATTCCTATCCGCTGCCTCCGTGCACTACAGTCTTCAACCTGCAACTCGTCTGTGTTTCATCATCGTGACTGCTAGCTGATTCCTATCCGCTGCCTCCGTGCACTACAGTCTTCAACCTGCAACCCGTCTGTGTTTCATCGTGACTGTTTAGCTGATTCCTATCCGCTGCCTCTGTGCGCTTCAGTCTTCAGCCCTTGTCAACTCTCCCGTGTTTCCTTGAGTCTGCTGCCACTATTGCTACCGGCTACTCTCCGTGATCAACTGTTCCAGTTCAACTCTGCTCCGGTGTCCCATCGTTACTGCCTTGCTGGTTGCTATTGGCTACCTCCGTGTTCCCGCAGAGACCCGCTGCTGTTACTTCTCAGCGCTACTCATCCATCTACTGCTGATCCACTCTCCACGCCTTCCTGTGTTCCCTGCTGGTCTACCTACCTGTGCGCTGCACCTGCTAGACCACCGCTTCACCCATCCAGGGACTTTGCATCCTGCCGGCCTCCTGCCGTTCAGGTATCTCTGCACTCCTGTCTGACTGCCTTCTCCTGAACCACGGTATGCATACTTCCCATTGACTGTGCTGTGTATTGCATACCTTGCTGGACTGTGTTGGTTCTCCTCTGGAGTGTACTATCCGCTGAGTCTATTGCCATCATTGACTGTGTTATCTCATGCTGGATTACTTCAAGAGACTTTCTATATTGGCAGTGTTGTTCAGTCATTTATACATTTATATTGTGCATATTACTGTGGATCAAAGTCAAGGTGCCCGTGTATATATTGTGTTGCAGTCTCTCCCCGTGCACCTCCTCACATATATATTCAGTGGTACAACTTGCTAGTGGCAGACCACTGACCCCTGTTTACAGTTTCACCTGTTCCAGTATCCTCTCACATAGCAGTGGTACAACTTGCTAACGCAGACCACTGACTCCCCGGATACCTCCACTTGGATTCCATTCCTTCACTCAGACAGCGGTACAACTTGCTATCCGCAGACCGCTGACTCTCATCACCTCCTCGTTGCTGTTGGACATTCCTCCTCACTATAGCAGTGGTACAACTTGCTACCGCAGACCACTGACTACCTTCACGTTCCTTTGTCCATACAGTTCCTCGTGTATTACTACCTCCATATTGCCAGTGCTGCTAGTCATAGACTTTCCTGAGCATCTCATCATCTGCTATTTCCTGTTCCGTGATCACCCTGCTACCAGAGTACCATATTACACCTATACTGCTCTGGTAAGCCTATCACCTGGTGATCCCTGGGTAAAGACTCCTAGTGCCCGTGACAGTAAGATCAGGCCATGACAGACCCAGATACGGAACCTACCGCTAAAGAGATGCTGCAGCATCTGGTCAGCCGTGTGGAGCAACAGGATGCTCGCCAACAGCTGTTACTTCAATGTTACCAATCATTAACCTCCCAAGGAACATCTGGACAGACTGTTACAGCTAATATTGAAGCTCCTGTGCTTTCCTCCGTTTCCCCAGTGCCATCCCAGGTGTCTACAGTTCCTACGCTTCACCTGCCTACTCCGTCAAAATATGACGGGGACCCCAAAACTTGTAGAGGTTTCCTTAACCAATGTTCAGTCCATTTTGAACTTCAACCTCAAAATTTTTCTACCCATCGTTCCAGAGTGGCCTATCTTATCTCATTGTTTTCTGGACAAGCCCTGGCTTGGGCCTCCCCTCTGTGGGAGAGAAACGATCCAATTCTACAAGATAGTGCCAAATTCATTTCCACGTTCCGAAGTGTGTTCGATGAACCAGGTCGTGTGACCTCCGCTGCTTCCAGCATCCTTCGTTTGCGACAAGGCTCCCATACAGTAGGACAGTATGTCATTCAATTTAGGATCTTAGCCTCTGAACTTCAGTGGAACACTGAAGCATTAGTTGCCGCCTTCTGGCAGGGGCTCTCCGATAAAATTAAAGATGCACTGACTACCCAAGAGCTTCCTTCGTCACTAGAAGATTTGATCTCTCTTTGCCATCGTGTAGATATGAGATTTCGTGAAAGAGAGTCTGAGAAAACAACGGCTGTCAAAGCACCTCTTCGTTTAAATCCTCAATTTCGTCCAGCTCCATCCTCTGTGATTCCCATGGAGATAGGACGTTCCAAATTATCTTCAGAGGAGAGGAAACGAAGAGTAAAGAATAGACTCTGTATCTATTGTGCTGATTCCACCCATATGCTCAGCTCTTGCTCTAAGAGATCGGGAAATGCCAGGCCCTAACTAGTTCTGGAGAGGTGAAGTTAGGGTCCCTGGAGTCCTCTCCATTGTCTATGAAATCTAAAGTCTGCGCTTTCGATGTTACGATTTCCTTTGCTACCAAATCCTTTGAGTCACAGGCATTGATTGATTCCGGAGCAGCAGGAAATTTCATTTCTAAATCACTAGTGAATCAATGGTCTCTACCAGTGATCACTTTAAAAACACCCATTACTCTGACGGCTATAGATGGATCACGTCTCATCAATGGTCTCATCACCCAGAGTACGTCTCCAGTAACCCTTCAGATTGGTGTACTACACCATGAAGAAATTTCATTTTTAATTCTTCCAGTTACGACAAGTCCGATTGTCTTAGGCCTTCCATGGCTTCAGTGTCACTCTCCCCAGATTGACTGGCGCACCCCTCAAGTTACGTCTTGGGGGTCTGAATGTCACCATCGTTGTCTCTCTCAAGTTATTCCTCTTAAAGTACAGCAATCTTCCATC
This sequence comes from Mixophyes fleayi, assembly GCF_038048845.1. NCBI lineage: Eukaryota > Metazoa > Chordata > Amphibia > Anura > Limnodynastidae > Mixophyes > Mixophyes fleayi. The sequence continues at coordinate 272,368,963 of NC_134404.1, forward strand.
TCATCTTCCTCCTCGGGACTCCCTCCTCAGTATGCTTCATTTGCCGATGTGTTTGATAAAGCTCAGTCTGAACGTCTTCCTCCTCATCGTTCTTGGGATTGTCCGATCGACCTTCTACCTGGCAAGACTCCTCCCAGGGGTCGGGTCTATCCTCTCTCGTTACCTGAAACTCAAGCTACATCTGAGTACATACAGGAGAATCTCCAGCGTGGGTTCATTCGACCTTCCACCTCTCCCGCTGGAGCTGGGTTCTTCTTCGTCAAAAAGAAGGATGGATCATTACGCCCTTGTATAGATTTTCGTGGACTCAACGCCATTACTATCAAGAATCGGTATCCCATTCCGCTGATCACTGAGCTATTTGATCGCATCAAGGGAGCTCGGATATTTACTAAGTTGGATCTTCGTGGTGCCTACAATTTAATTAGAATCCGTTCCGGTGACGAATGGAAGACCGCGTTTAACACCAGAGATGGGCATTACGAATATTTAGTAATGCCCTTCGGGCTGTGTAATGCCCCCGCTGTTTTCCAGGGTTTCATCAATGAGATCTTTCGGGACTTATTATATGTATGTGTCGTTGTCTACCTGGACGACATATTGATCTTCTCACAGGACCTGCCTTCTCATCACCAACATGTGGCAGAGGTCCTCTCCAGACTACGGAAAAACTCGTTGTTCTGTAAATTGGAAAAATGTTCATTCGAGTTACCCCAGATTCCATTCTTGGGGTATATAGTTTCCGGAGTTGGCCTGAAGATGGATCCAGACAAAGTAAATGCTGTACTACATTGGCCTCAGCCAACTACTCTTCGTGCCATCCAGCGTTTTTTAGGTTTTGCCAATTACTATAGACGCTTCATTCAAGACTTTTCATCCATTGCATCTCCCATTGTGGCCCTAACTCGGAAAGGGGCTAATACTAAGCAATGGTCATCTGAGGCTCTCCAAGCCTTTCAAATCCTCAAAGAGTCCTTCTCGTCTGCTCCCATTCTGCGACAGCCTGATGTGACACTCCCCTTCTTCCTAGAAGTAGATGCCTCTAATGTGGGCTTAGGAGCTATTCTCTCCCAACGCTCGGAGCAACAAAAATTACATCCTTGTGCCTTCTACTCTCGGGGTCTTCTGCCCGCAGAGAAAAATTATACTATCGGGGACAAGGAGTTGCTGGCCATCAAAGCTGCATTAGAGGAATGGAGATACTTGTTGGAAGGAGCTCGCCATCCGGTGACGATCTTCACGGATCATAAGAACTTGTCATATTTGCAATCTGCTCAATGCTTGAACCCTCGTCAAGCAAGATGGTCTCTTTTCTTTTCCCGTTTTGAATTAATTATAACCTTCAAACCAGCCGCTAAGAACAAGAAAGCTGACGCTCTATCTCGAGCTTTTGTGACGTCCTCTGATGTAGAAGAGGTTCCCAACCATGCTATTCTAGACCCCAAATGTATTTCTCTGGCTGCTTCATCCACCAAAATGCTACCATTTGGGAAGACCCTTGTGCCTCCTACTCTGAGGAGGAAAATCCTTTCGTGGTTCCATGCCTCTCGTTTTTCTGGACACGCCGGTGAACACAAGACCTTTGAGATTCTCTCTCGTAGTTACTGGTGGCCTTCAATGAGGAGAGACGTCAAAGAGTTTATTGCTTCCTGTGATTTATGTTCTCAGTTTAAATCCTCCCGCAGAACTCCAGCAGGGTTGCTGCGACCACTACCCATTCCGTCCAAGCCTTGGACCCATATTAGTATGGATTTCGTTACTGATTTGCCACCAAGTAAGAATCACAATACTATTTGGGTAGTGGTAGACAGATTTTCGAAGATGGCCCATTTCGTCCCTCTGTCCGGTTTACCTTCCTCGTCTACTCTGGCTGAACATTTCATTAAAGAAATCTTCCGTATCCATGGATGTCCGTCTGAGATTGTGTCGGATAGAGGAGTACAATTCGTTTCCAGATTCTGGCGGGCCCTTTGTAAAACCTTGGGCATACGATTAGCACTCTCATCGTCTTACCATCCGCAATCTAACGGACAAACGGAACGAGTCAATCAAGATCTTGAGACTTTTATTAGGATGTTCTCTTCAGCCAACCAAGACAACTGGGTAGAATTGCTCCCTTGGGCTGAATTCGCCCATAACAACATGTACCATGAGTCATCATCCAAAACTCCATTCTTTGTGGTCTACGGTCACCATCCGTCTTTTCCGGAATTTCCTGCCCTCCCGCCCACCCAAGTTCCTGCTGTGGAGACTGCTTGTCAGACCTTCAAAAATATCTGGTCTCAGGTCAAAACCTGTTTAAAGAAGACATCTAACAAATATAAGTCTTTCGCAGATAAGAAGAGGCGGGCTATTCCACCACTAAAAATTGGAGATCGTGTCTGGTTATCTACCAAAAATATTCGTTTGAAGGTTCCATCTATGAAATTCGCCCCTCGTTTTATTGGTCCATATAGGATCATTCAAGTTATCAATCCAGTATGTGTTAAACTTCTTCTTCCTAAGAATCTTCGGATTTCCAATGCCTTCCATGTGTCCTTGCTTAAACCTCTCATCATCAACCGTTTCTCGACTCCTCCCTCAGCACCGCAGCCAGTTCAAGTTCATCAGGAGGAGGATTTCGAGATTACTGAGGTATTGGATGCAAAAATTTCGCGAGGAGTCCTCCGTTTCCTCGTTCATTGGAAGGGCTTTGGTCCTGAAGAGCGTTCATGGATCAAAGCTGAAGATCTTAATGCTCCTGCCCTTCTGAAGAAGTTTTATTCCAAAAATCCGGACAAGCCCGGTTCCAGGCGTTCTGTGCCCACCTTTAAAAGGGGGGGTACTGTCACTCACCGGACTGTGAGTGCTTCTTCCCGGACATTTAGGAACCGTGGCCGTCCTCCATCCTGAGGGACTGCGCATGCGCAGCCCTTTCTATACCTCCAGTGTATGTTCCTTTAACTTAATTGGCAGATCAGGCAACCTCCCTATATTAAGCACCTGTGGTCAACACCACGTTGCCTGATCTTGGAGTCTCATTCCCCATGAGTCTCTGAAGGTGTTCCTGTGTTTCCTCGTTTATTCAGCCCAGCTGATTCCTGTGGTTTCCAAACCACTTCTACCTCTGTGGTTTCCAAACCACTTCTACTACTGTGGTTCCCATTCCACTTCTACCATCTACTGTATCATTGTGACTGCCAGCTGATTCCTATCCGCTGCCTCCGTGCACTACAGTCTTCTAACCACTTCAACTCTACCATGTATCATTGGGACTGTTAGCTGATGCCTATCCGCTGCCTCCGTGCACTACAGTCTTTCATTCACATCCACTCACCTGTTCATGATTGTGACTGCCAGCTGATTCCTATCCGCTGCCTCCGTGCACTACAGGCTTCAACCTGCAACTCGTCTGTGTTTCATCATCGTGACTGTTTGGCTGATTCCTATCCGCTGCCCCCGTGCACTACAGTCTTCAACCTGCAACTCGTCTGTGTTTCATCATCGTGACTGCTAGCTGATTCCTATCCGCTGCCTCCGTGCACTACAGTCTTCAACCTGCAACCCGTCTGTGTTTCATCGTGACTGTTTAGCTGATTCCTATCCGCTGCCTCTGTGCGCTTCAGTCTTCAGCCCTTGTCAACTCTCCCGTGTTTCCTTGAGTCTGCTGCCACTATTGCTACCGGCTACTCTCCGTGATCAACTGTTCCAGTTCAACTCTGCTCCGGTGTCCCATCGTTACTGCCTTGCTGGTTGCTATTGGCTACCTCCGTGTTCCCGCAGAGACCCGCTGCTGTTACTTCTCAGCGCTACTCATCCATCTACTGCTGATCCACTCTCCACGCCTTCCTGTGTTCCCTGCTGGTCTACCTACCTGTGCGCTGCACCTGCTAGACCACCGCTTCACCCATCCAGGGACTTTGCATCCTGCCGGCCTCCTGCCGTTCAGGTATCTCTGCACTCCTGTCTGACTGCCTTCTCCTGAACCACGGTATGCATACTTCCCATTGACTGTGCTGTGTATTGCATACCTTGCTGGACTGTGTTGGTTCTCCTCTGGAGTGTACTATCCGCTGAGTCTATTGCCATCATTGACTGTGTTATCTCATGCTGGATTACTTCAAGAGACTTTCTATATTGGCAGTGTTGTTCAGTCATTTATACATTTATATTGTGCATATTACTGTGGATCAAAGTCAAGGTGCCCGTGTATATATTGTGTTGCAGTCTCTCCCCGTGCACCTCCTCACATATATATTCAGTGGTACAACTTGCTAGTGGCAGACCACTGACCCCTGTTTACAGTTTCACCTGTTCCAGTATCCTCTCACATAGCAGTGGTACAACTTGCTAACGCAGACCACTGACTCCCCGGATACCTCCACTTGGATTCCATTCCTTCACTCAGACAGCGGTACAACTTGCTATCCGCAGACCGCTGACTCTCATCACCTCCTCGTTGCTGTTGGACATTCCTCCTCACTATAGCAGTGGTACAACTTGCTACCGCAGACCACTGACTACCTTCACGTTCCTTTGTCCATACAGTTCCTCGTGTATTACTACCTCCATATTGCCAGTGCTGCTAGTCATAGACTTTCCTGAGCATCTCATCATCTGCTATTTCCTGTTCCGTGATCACCCTGCTACCAGAGTACCATATTACCACCTATACTGCTCTGGTAAGCCTATCACCTGGTGATCCCTGGGTAAAGACTCCTAGTGCCCGTGACACAGGCTGTGGAAATACCTAGTTTTAATTTCTATCCCTTGATCTATAGTTTAAACAAGGATAACCACATTTTAGATGGCTGAACTGGGTAAACCAGAATGATCCTGTAAACCTGGTCCTTCTTGATTTTGGCTTGCACTCTCAATACAATGGAGGGAGGAGGGAATGCATAAAGGTTACAGGTTATGTCCACGTGAATGATTAAGCATCCAACCGCCTAGCTCCCTGGTACCAAACTCTGGAAAAACAGAACTTGTGCACTGGCTGGATCAAATAAATATATTTCTAGTTGCACTAAAACATGTATTATTTTCTGCTTGCAGAAAGGGTTTCTTAACTGGCCTATTTTCTCTTTAATTCCACAGAACTACTTCTGGAGCTTTTTGACTTCCTCAATAAGCTCTGGATCAAACATGTCCTCGTTACGGAAACTTGAGAAATCATCATCATCACATGATCACCATTTATTTATATAGCGCCACTGATTCCGCAGCGCTGTACAGAGAACTCATTCATATCCGTCCCTGCCTCATTGGAGCTTACAGTCTAAATTCCCTAACACACACACACAGACCGAGACGAGGGTCAATTTTGATAGCAGCCAATTAACCTACCAGTATGGTTTTTGGAGTGTGGTAGGAAACTGGAGCACCCGGAGGAAAGCCACGCAAACACAGGGAGAACATACAAACTCCACACAGATAAGGCCATGGTCGAGAATTGAACTCATGACCCCAGTGCTGTGAGGCAGAAGTGCTAACCACTACGCCACCGTGCTGCCCCTTAAGAGCTAGGTCTGAACCAACTGCAGAGAGCCATGTAGCACTTCAAGCATTTGTAATGCTGATTTAAGACAGGACAGCTCTACTGAATGCCTTAAAATAGGGCTACTTCTGCTGAAACTCATATATGTAATGAGGGGTTCCTTCTTTATCTGCTTTATAAAACATGAATAGCAGAGGGCCGATGGCATCTTCCACTTCATAATTGACCTTCCTAAGAATTTAATTTATTTAAGTTCTGAATTGGTATAACAACCCATTATATACCAAAGTGTCAGGTCAAAATCAAGTAGAAATACAGATGGAATTAAGCAATAAACAAGAAAAAAAGTTAAGAGAATCTGATTTGGAGTTTCAATGTGAAAACTTGACACCAAACATCGGTGCCAATGGGTGGTTACCTATCTGATTTCAGACACACTATGTATAAGGAAACAAAAACTGTCTGGAATAAAACAATGTTCAATCACTATTTAAAGCAATATGATTTCTAAGGGTTTACAACCCAAAATTTACCTTGCCTTTGGGTTAGCAACCGTAGAACTCAAAAAGAATTTGCGACCATCTTGATAAGATGTTCTAATGAAGCTTATAAGGGTATTACTACAACATGATAGTCTGCTTTTAGAGCAATATGCTGGGGAGATTACTCAACTCCGAGATAAAGTAAAGAACTTTGAAGGTTTGGAACAATTCAAGAAAGCTTATAGTACATTTAAATCAGATTAGTCATAGTGGATAAGAAACACAAAAAAATTGCACGTGATAAGAACGACTATGCCCAAAATAGAATTTTTAAATGGGCTATACCAAAATACAATAAATCCCATAATCCTTACAGTACTTCTGAAATGGATTCCTCGGAGAGTGAAACATCTGACATCTCCTCTAGAAATAGAGACCATCCCCAAAATAATAGAGCTTTTTAGGGAAGGGTCCCAGAAATTCAGAAGGAGGGGGAGATGTGGGCATAAACCGATACAAAGGGTGGCACATAATGTCCAAAGAACGCAGAAAAGGAAACAAATGGATGGACCTCAACCCTATCAGAGAAGCAACAGATGACCGATATATTAAATGATCCACTCAAGGTTATTAATTAGATCGAGAGATAACTATACCCTATACATGTAGAAGTATTAATTTGTGGTTTAACATTTTCTCCTACCCATTCGTTTGATCGTTTTGAATGGTAAAAGAATTTGATTCTGTTCACAAGGAAACTTCTACTAAAGAAATTTTAGGAATATTAGGAAGGAACTTCACGATCAGGACTTGACTGTAGAGGATGCCATGCATCCTTTGAGAATGACTTTTCAAACGGATGAGGAAAGAAAGGCCCTATCAATATTACAAGAACTAGATGACTCCATACATGAAGACAGTCATACAACAATGGATGTTTGCAGACCTATACAGTTAAAAAAAGTGATCTACTTTCTCTTTGAACATATCAATCTGTCCACAGATTAAAATTTATCAAGACTTAGTGTCCAATGATTTGAACACATTATTCTCCAGGAAGGATAAATGAATGAACTTCAACAATAATTTAAGAAGACAGGAGTTTAAAGCCTTATGTGAAATTGAAAGCTGGGATGTTGGAGTGATAAAGCTCTCTGATAAGGTCGGCAACATTGTCTTGTGGCTTGTGTCTAAATACACTATTATTATTAATATTATCGTTTATTTGTAGGGCTCCACAAGTTTTCCGCAGCGCCGCACACAGTACAAACAGTAGACTATACAGTAGACTATACAGGGTAGAACAGTACAGAACAATAAACACAGAGTACCAGTACTTCAGCAACTCCGGGAGGGCAGATACAATAGAGATGGAGCAGAAGAACAGGTATGGAGACTGGAGGGAAGAGGGCCCTGCTCATTCGAGCTTACATCCTAAGGGAGGGTAAACAAAGTCAGGCACAAAAGGGAGCAGGTGAATCAAAGGGGAGAGAGGAGAGGGGTCAAGGGAGGATGAGCAGAAGAGATGAGAGGTTAAATGGATGGTTGGTAGGCCTTAAGGAACAGGTGAGTTTTAAGTGCCCGTTTGAAGGAGCACAGATTGGGAGAGAGACGGATGGAGCGAGGGAGGTCGTTCCAGTGAAGGGGGGAGCACGGGGCATCACTACAGAGATTTATAGACAATTGAAAAACACTTAGTGCCATAAAAGGCTAATTTTTAATCCCACAGCCAAACTTTTGATAAAGTATAACAACCTGAATAACAATGCATTCAGGAATGGTGTAATATCCAAACCAGACTATGAATTTTTAAAGGTAGATAATCCAAAAATTTCTACTTTCTATGCTCTACCGAAGATTCATAAATGTGAAAAAAATCCACCAGGTAGCCCTCTCGAGGGTGGGCAGTTTGACAGAGAGCAGCAGTAGATTTGTCAATCGACACTTACGTAAATTTGTCACCTGTTTGCCATTGTATACGAGGGACACATTAGATGTTTTATATAAAAAAACTAATGATATTACAGGCAATCAAAACATTAGACTGGCTTCTTACAACGTGGATTCTCTCTATGTGAATATCTCCCACCAACATGGAACCAGTGTGGTTCAATACTTCTTGAATATGGCAGTCAAAAGTGAATTGAATGACTTCATAATATCACTCCTGGAATTTGTGTTAACAAGCAATTATTTTGTATTCAATGAGAAGCACTATCTGCAAACTAGAGGAACTGCGATGGGCACAGCATGTGCACCTACATATGACAACTTGTTTCTAGGTTGGTGGGAGAAGAAAATAGTTTTCAGTGAACAATATGATATGTATACTGGCCATATTATTTATGGCTAAGGTACATAAATGATATTTTTTTACTGTGGAAGGTAGACGAAACTCTTTTTCATGAGTTTACGAAACAACTGAATAGGAACAATTTGAATATGCGATTAACATCTGAAATTCATGCAAAGATGATTAGCTTCCTTGATCTCCAAATATTAATCAACACGGATGGTAAATTGGCAACAGATATTTTTAGAACCAACTGCCACTAACAGGTTGTTGCACTAAACAAGTGCACATTTTCCACCCATAATCAAGGGGGTCCCTAGGGATGTATTTCTTAGGATGAAACAGAACTATTCGGATGCTATTACCTTTGAAAGGAGATTGGAAGAACTTCAAAATAGATTTATACAAAGAGGATATAGCAACAAGTCTATTTGTAGCGCGATACATGATATGAATCAAAGAGAGAAAGAATATTTGATTTTTCCTACACCCATACCTGTTCCCAAAGATAAAGTAAGAATGATCAGCAAATTTTGTTCTGAATGGTATTAAACTTACCTGGATGTCCTCATCAATTCCTTATTGTTATTCACTTACCTTAATACACTCTTAGAATTTGATTTTTTCACCTCATAATCACATTAATTGGATTAATTTACACTTTATGATAAACAATATTATTTCACTGTATCATGAACACATTTAAAGAAATGTTACATAATTGTAGGGGAATAAAGGGCAATATTCTCTACATTTGCATGTTCTAATAATTTGTAAAAATTGATACTATTATTACATACACACTCTTTTCAATAGTTTTTTCTTATGTACTTTAGAATAACTTAGTAAGATCACTGTGAAATTGATATATACATAGGCTATATGCCCACATAATCAATTCACATATATTTTTATTATTACACTTATGAACAAGGGACACTGGTTTAGATTTCAGTAAATTGTCAGGTATGGTGAATTATGCAGGGTTACTGTCAAGATATTATAGGGATGCATATATCAAGGTGACAATTATTAGATACTATAATAGATATAATGTTAATTCCCTTAACACAGTGAATAAAGATCAGACCACATGTTTTTATGACCTCTTTATTATGTTTTTACAAAATGAGTTTATATTATAACTTACCTTAATACAGATCAAATTGACTTAATAAAATTACTAAGCAACAGGTTTTTAACTCTGAATCTATATTGACATTTTGTCAGAATGTGAACCCTTAATTAATCAGGAATCCATATCAAGTGAACACATTACCCTCTGGTCTCTCTGTATGATGAAATACTATATAAATCATTCAGCGATGCCTCTGAGACTTAAGGAATGTTACCATTCAAAGTGATCATTACCATCTATTCATGCTAGATCTTACTTGATCATTGCTTAATACCAATTAATTCAATTTATCAAATATAAAGCTTTTCACTCTGAATTTGGTGTTTGCACTTCCCTTCAATGGGAATTCTAACCTATCGGGAGTCCGTATTGAATGGAAGGTTACACCCCTCACCTCCTGATTGGCTGTTATATCAATCATCCGTTGATGCCTCCGTGAATAAAGTAACGTGATTGGCTAACTAGCGATGACACTAGTAAAAGAAATGGCTCTATCTTATAAAAGAAATGTCAGTCTTCTATTTCGGCTTGCCTGGATAAAGCAAGTATGTGAAACGTGTGTCGGCCATCGCCTTGCTGTGTTTGAATAGGGAGTCCATATATATACGAGGTATGTCTATTAAATAACGAGACTGATTAAATAACCCACCTTTATTTATTGGTATTACAAATTTAATGTTTGTCCCCTTCAATATACTCCCCATTTGCACTAATACATCACAGTAGTCTTGTTTTTCACTGGTCGAAGGCATGGAGCAAATCAATTTCTATCACTTGTTTCAACATATCTGCTGTTTTCTTCTTTACAGCATCAACTGACTCAAAATGTGTCCCTTTAAGCACTGATTTAACTTTTGGGAAAATATAAAAACCGCAAGGTGCTAAATCGGGCAAATATGGAGGATGTTCAAGTGTAGTAATGTGTTTGTCGGTCAAAAACTGTTTCACAGAAAGTGCTGTGTGGAGAAAGAAACCATTTTTCCACAGTTGCGGTCGTTTCTTTCTGACTCTTTCTCTCGGCTTTTTCAAACTTTCTTATAGAAATGCTGATTAACTGTTGTGCCTTCTGAAACCCATTCTTCCAAAATTACACCCTTGATATTGAAAAAAACAATGAGCATTGCTTTGAATTTTGATTTGCTTTGGCAAGCTTTTTTCATTCTTGGTGATGACTGTGTTTTTCAGTGCATTGACTGTCTTTTGGTTTCAGGATTGTACTGGAAGATCCATGTCTCATCACAAGTGATTACTTTATGAAACAGGTTTGGATCTGTGTCAAGTTGCTGCAGAATGTCAACACAACACAACATTCCTTGTTACATTCTTTTTGCTCTGGTGTAAGAATCCTTGGGACCATCTTTGCACAAACTTTCATCATGTTAAGATCCTCACGCAAAATTTTCCATACGGGGGTCTTTCTCAATGTTCACGGATTCAGCTATCATTCAAACACTGAGTCGGCGGTCTTTTCAAACAATCTGACTGATTTATTTCTACATTTTATTCGGTTCTTGAAGTGCAAGATCGTCCAGGGCGTTCATTATCTTCGACATTCTCACGTCCCTCGCTAAATCTTTTGTGCCACTCGAACACACACGCATGAGACAGGCAGTATTTCCCATAGGCCGTAGTAAGCATTTGAAAACATACTGTTGGTGTTTTGTGCAATTTTACTAAAAATTTCAAATTGACAAGTTGTTCAACTTTTAAACTTAGCATTTTTTCGGCACTCTACAGAAAACACAAACTAAATGGCTACTCACAATCAACTGAACGTCATAGATGTGTTGCAGCTTGTCATGCAGGTTCAGACAGGTTCAAGGTTACTACGTATGCAGTTATAACCGATTCTGACTGCTTTGTTTACTAGGTGGAATCACAGTCTCGTTATTTAATATACATACCTTATACATACCTTGTATGCTGTTCTAATCAATAACCTGTCTACTAATATCACGGGGGTTCTGACAATCCTTACTTATATAAGAGGCAGTTAGGCCTACATTTATAAGATCCAATAGAATATAATAACTGAATGCTGCCATTTATTGTCCGCTGTAAGTAGCTGATACAGAGTCTGTCACTATTATATGGAGGATATTTCTAGCATAGACAGAATCGGCTGAATCAGTATTGTTTTCTTTACAAATCCCCAGATATGTATTGTCAGTGTAATTACTCACTGTTTGACCACACCACCATTAATTTTCTTAGTAGGACTATTATCAAAAGAGGCTTTCAAGATATTAGCCTAAAACAATACGTTTATTATATCTATATGCCTATTAATGTTTCTGTACTTAGGAGATTGCTTTAAGTCAGCTTATGACATAGAACATTAGTGCTCAATTACGATGCTCACCTATTATAACCAGTCGATATAGTTCATATATATTTGCTATTATACGGGTCAATATATAGAAGGTAGTTACAGCTATATTAGTGAAAAAATATTAGACAACTAATAGGTCTCCAATAGATTAAAACTATTAAGTTAGGATATCAGCACATACTAGTGTTTAGACAATTTGATGATTGCTTATATAGTAAACACAGCGAGGCTTGGCGGCATAGCTGCCATTTTACTGACACATCTTTTTTCACTTTCATCACCTTCACTAATTTGTTTTTAATATTTTGCTACTAGTACTACTTGGGATAACAATGGGAATACCTTTTCTTTACTTATTTTAATTAATCTAATAAATAATTTGTTTTAATAATGTGAATCAACATGAATCACAGAGTGCCCCAGTCAAACATGCTCTTCTTCTTTTGCCTTTTTGAACTTACATTAAATATACATGTATAGGGTGCACCACACGATACCCAATATTGCTGCGAGTGTCACAGCGGCAATTAGAATGGGGATTGTGATTACCAGGTGCGGTGGTTACAATTCTATTAACAAATAGAGCTAGCACAACTGGTAATCCAATCCACGAAATCAGATCATCTTTGAATTTAGTTAGACAAAATGAAGCATGCAGTTCTCAGCACCCTGTGAAAATTATATTATTAACCCTTAGCCCTACACTGGTCATTTGTAACTCATTAAATTCACCACTCTTATATTAGGCTGAATTTCAGAATAACGCAAACAAGCACTATGCCTAATGCAAATGGTTGAATAAAAGGAATGTATAGAGAGAAAACAGGGCATTCGCGGGCCAAGAGGACATGACAATATGTTATGTAAGACTAACATGTGACGCATCTTCCAGCTGCTATCCAATTACATGCCACTGTCTTTGGCCTACTAAATTAATCCACTATAATCAACACCTATGAATACAGCTATACAAGTTTACAAAATGAAAGCACACATCTTACTGGTTGCTGTGGGTTATACTACATTTGGGAACATTACATTATGCTGCATAAACATTTTGAGACTTTTAAATACATTTAACATAATAGACCTGCCTATTTTTAATCCATTGTAGTGACTATAAAGCTATGTATATTCTCGCTAAGATCTGACTCTGCTTGCCTCAAGTAGCAATACCCACAAGAGCAATAGAAAAGGCTGCATAAAAATAACCAACATTCCTATTTAAATATTGGCAATGGGGCTATGGCTGGCCTAAAGAATTGCTGAAACAGAGTTTTGTTTGTATGCAAGAAACATTAACTTTAATTATGAGTATAAGCATTTTACTAATAAAACAATAAACTTGGCATTATATGCCTTTAGAGAATACAAAACAATGAAGTCAGCTTTACTCTTGATTAATACAAGGCTACAGAGTCATCGTTTTCTTGACAATGTCTGTGTGCAAAGGGGATCATTTCACTTTTACTTACGCTGGCATTTTCTTTATATTTATATTTAAAAAGTCACATGCTATATTTTTCATCAAAAAGGCACACTAATGAGATTTTATACTTGCATATGCTAGTAGTGACTGAGTTTCTCCAGGACAGTCCTCCTTTTCCACCCATTTTTTTTTAACTCACAATATTGAATTTAAACTTTAAGGGGGGGAATTCAATTAGCTGCAGAGTGCTCGGAACGGTTGTAAATGCACTCCACGGCAATGTGCAAGGAGGAATCTGCGATGCTGAGGTACCGTAGTACCTAGAAATTTGTGCAGCCGCGATGATCAGTGACACATCACGCATATATATATATATATATTTATTAAAGATAAGCGGTTCTGATATCTTGTAATCTGACAAAATCCAATTTTGGGGATCCGAGTGAAACTGAGTCGTGACTCGGTTTGCCCTCATTTTGTCTCTGGACTCTGCTCTGTGATTGGCTCTCAGAGGACGTGTGGGCGAGCTCAAGTCACTCACAGATCTTTTCTACACCTGTGTGCAAAATGTCTGCCTGTCATTCACTCATTTTATCCTAGCACAGAGGGGGCAGAAAGATGGGAAATATATTCCGCTATTCGCAATTACTGGCACTTTTTAATAGAAACCTGTAATTGCAGACACCTGATAACAGGCACTAGATTTATAAGTGTGATCATTTTTGTCCGAGCTGCATTTTAAATGTAGAAATAAAGTGTAACATTTTGAGGTAACTACCACAAAAAGCAGACAGTTATTTACTTATGGTTTAAAATATGTGTCTAATTTAAAACATAACTTTGTGATATGGTTCTGAAAAGGTTCAAAGTAATACATTTTTTGGACCCTAATTTACCTCATGAATCTGGTCCTCCAATCCTCCTCAAACTTAAATTTTAGGCAACACAGAGGGTATAGCGGTGTTATTGACAGTGAGTGAGACTGGAGGCCAGTTGTTGACTGTGGCATGAGGGACAAGAATGAGCTCTGTATAGAACATAATTTGCTTTAGCTATCATTGTGACATTCAGTGGGCGAATGCAGAAAGACAGTGCTGAAAGAAATAGGTCATGGAAAGCAATGTACATTTGGGTGTACTCTGCATAGAGGTGGTATTGGAGGCCAAATGACTAAATTAGTAGCCCAAGACAAGGGATGTACAACATTAAAGTACAACATTTAGAAAAAAAAAGGAGCCTTGTGCGATCTCAATAGAGAGTGAGAGTGGAAGGGAGAATGTGCCAGATGTGGGTACGCTACAAGAGCAGTTAGAGAGGTAGGAAGTGACCCAGGAGAGAACTGTGTCTAGAAAGACAGTGGAGTCAAGGATGTATAGGAGAAGAGGGTGTTCAACAGTGTTCAAAGCTGCAGAGAGTTACAGGAGAATAAGTATTGTAAAAATAAAATATTATTTATTTATAAACACAATTGCAGTAATCAAATCAAAATAAAAATAAAAAAACTGTAAATACAAACTACCTTGTAAACAAAGCAAAAAAAACAAACAAATGCATGTATGTTAGTTTTATCCCATTTATTTAGAGGTGTTGCAAGGCAGGTGTTGAAGTCGTATAATTGGATGAACGAAAGTATATTGGTTTAATATTGGTTTGCTGTGCGTATTGCGAAGCGTACGCCACGTGTTACGTGACGTGGTGCGTTCGCACGGTAAAATACGCACGCACACACTCGCATTACATCAGTTAGTTATTTATATAATTTCATATTGGTTCTGTTACACTGTAATTCAGGAGCAGATAGTATTCGATTTATTATTAGTCTATATATATATATATATATAGATATATATATATATATAGATATATATATATATATATAGATATATATATATATATATATATATATATATATATATATATGTTGATTATATGTACATTGTAGTGTTATTAAAGGTTTAGGTAATAGGAAAGGTGTCATACCTGATATCATATTGAAGCCCTAATCATCAGCAGCTGTCCGGTGCAGTCGGCGAAGAGATCGCACATTGCATACTTTAGTTATTGATATTAGAGAGTAAAACCTTTGTATGATACTGGCTATGAAAAGGAGCAGACCCCCTGGAGAGAAGACCCCCACCTTTGGATTCCTTAGATTGAATCAACCTATTACCTGTCTGGCCTGGACCCACCCAACGTCTGGACCTATAGAAACAATCTACATCATCTCTTTTGTTCACAATGAAACACTGACTGTATATATATTAGCTGCATCTCACTGGGGCCTCAGTCAACTCTGACACAATATTCTATACAGAATATTGTCCATCGGGTCCGGTGGGTGCGCAGCGTGCGCAAGCGATTGCATTGGTATGTACTTATCTTTTGGTATTGGCTGTGCTGTACTGTACTTTATCATGATATAATAATGTATTGAATTGTTGACTATTTACATCTGTTAAAAATAAATCACTTTGTGCTTTGGACACACATTCAATTGATTGGGCAATGCTTATTTTAAAACGACAAAATTACTTTAATAATTTGGGGGCTCGTGAGTTAGGAGTTACGTTACCGGCAGGTATGCAACGCTTACGATATTCGGTTCCTCAACAAAGGGTGGATTGACGGACGCGTCGCATAAAGCAGGAAAGAACGTAATGCGTCTAATACCTGTGGTTCACTGTGTGTTGTGAAACCGAATGTCCGTTGTTGCATAGACTGAAGGAACGCTAATTAGAATCTAGGGACAAGAAAGAAAAAAAATGATTCTTTTTATTGTCGTTTTAATGGTTTAAAGTGTATTGCATTGCTGTGCGTATGTGTACTTCCTGCTGTGCGTACGCAAACTTCCGGTAGATTTGCCATGTGGTTGAACAATTGTTTTGATAGTTATTATATGCATAGTATAATTACTTGTGAAAGCCTCTGAGACATTATTACGGTTGTTGGGAACTTTCAATTTTCTGCGCAGAAAAGGTGTATAGTGTGCGATTTTGTAACGTAGATACACTGTTTATTGTTGAGATGCTCAGTTGCTGTCTGACGAGGCGGATTGCCCAACTGAAGGACGGTATACAGGGGAGGTATACCGAATGCGAAAACCGGGTTTTCGCAAAGCGCTACCAATAGATCGCAAGGTTTGCTAATAATTAGTATTGGTAGGCAGTGCGATCCGATTGCACCGTTATTGCGAATTGGTGAAGCAGCTAGGAGGAATTATACTGGAAAGGCAGGTTGATTGTATTAACTTGCGCTCCCAGCGATAATAAACTCAGCAGATTTTTGTGGTTGAGCCAGGGTATCGAGGAGCTGATAGCCCTTGGGGCCCACAGTGATATTTCTGTATTAGGGATCCTCGCCAGGGGCAGGAAAAGCGAGTGAACGCGGCTAAAGGAAATACGTTCACCGAGCATTATAGATCTCTAGCGGTGAGTATAGCAACAGAGTTGAAATTATTTAGTGGAAAGAACAGAGCATTGCGGTGTGTCTGTATTTCACATTTGGCCGGAAGGAACAGAGCATTGCGGTGTGTCTGTGTTCCGGGTAGAAAGCATATTGTGCAACATGGGTGCTAGGCATACGCTAGAGATTGCCAATTTACTGCCTAAGGAAGGTCTTATTGAGTCAGCGAGATTTCTCATGTGTGCAAAATATGGTGCATACGCAACTGTGTATTGTGACACGTGGGTCGAAATGACCAAAGATTGTGATAGGCCTTTCCCAACAAAAGGGAGTTTTAATGCAGAGGTGCTAAATACCGTAAAAGATAAAGTACGGTTGATTAAGTCAACGAAAGTAAGAAATGCACATAATCATTGTTTAAAATTGTGGCAAATGGAAGGTAACACGTGGCAGAGCAGCGAACGCACAGCGGAAGTGAGTGTAAGGAAAAACACGTGTTCAGCGGAAGTAGCGTACCGGAAACAAGCATTCCGGAAGTGTGCGTTGCAAAGCGTGGCGAACTGAGCGCAAACACGCCCCCGATAAATTCGGTCGGGGCGGGAAGTACAGCCAATACCAAAAATGTAAAAACTGTAACTAGTAAGTTGTGTGTTGTTTTAAGTAACGTTAAAAGTAATGTTTCAGGACAAAGAAGAGGAACGGTCCCACCAGCAGGGGCAGCTGCTGAAAGTGGTGAGAATAATGAAAAGGTTAACACAGGGGGAGACATCCATTGTACTGCAGCAGCAATTTCAGCAACTAGTTTTAATGATTTGGTAGACTTACATCCTGTCTGCACAGCAGCAGTTCCCAATGGGAAAGTAGACAGGAATAGTGATGTTCCCTTAAAACATGTAGCAAAGCATGATCCATGCACGAGGTCTGAAACATTTTCAATTTTGTCTGATTTCCCTGATCCTAGGAAAGATTTGACCAAATGTCAGCAGTTTATTAGATATTATGGTAATGTGTATGAGCCAACTAATAACGATTGGCGAGTAATATTGAAGACCTGTCTTCCTCTCAATACTGACATACAAAAGTTCATTAAGGATTGTATGTTGGAGGAGGATGAATCCTTAACCGAGGATGATAATCAGGACAATATTAGACATATAATCACACAGTTGGCCACATATTTCCCAGTGATAGTGGACTGGAGTAAAATTTTTAGTATCCAGCAAAAAGATAGTGAAAATGCAGCAGACTATTTTTGCAGAGCTTTGATAGCAATGGGCAAATATACTGGGGTACCAGACATAAAAGATAATCTATATTACAGAGAGGTTGCTGTTAAAATTCTAATGGATGGCCTCAGGGAAAACTTGAAAAGAAGGGTGCAAACTTCATTACCATACTGGAAAGGAACCACTGTAAGTGCTCTCAGGGAGTCAGCTATAGAACATGATAAAAGTATAAACAAACAGGAAGAGACACTAAGTGATAGGGTAATGATGATAAGTATCCCAGCACTAGAGGGACTGCACACACGACCACCAGAATACAACCCACATAACAGGAAACCCAGAATAGTGAGATGATACAATTGCAGAGAAGAAGGACACATTAGGAAAGATTGTAAAAAGGAAGAGAAACAACACGAGTTGAGGAAGTGTTTTCAAGGCAATAAAATAGGACACCTAGCAAAACATTGTGCAGACATGACAGGGACGTGCTTCTACTGCCATAAGAAGGGACACATGAGTAGGAACTGTGTAGAGAGAAGAATGAATACCTGGGTTGGAAATCACATAGACATCCACAAAGGAGGCGTACACTTCTCTCAGAGGTTCCCCTTTAATTGATTGCACACTCTGTAACAACTAATATTCTGGGGGAGAAATATAGCCGACTCTAGAGTTAATCTGTGGTGAGCATTAAGGTGCAAAATGTAGATAGAAACTTATTTTTTTAAAGTAATCTTTGTTGATTTTGTTTGTTCGTTTTATGTTGTCACATGTTTGTTTTCCTAAATCGCTAGCCGACGGCAAAGAATAGGAATGTTTGTTTTGTTTGCTGTTTTAAGATAACTATCTTGTTTTTCTTTTCACAGATAAAGGGGACACAAAAGAAGTATAGACAAGTGTTTAAAAGGGGTGAGATAGAGAAATAGAAGAATTACTCTTGAAAGACTAATTAAAAATAGACAATTGGAACACTCTTTTGTTTTAGGCTGCAGTGACTCATGATAATTTGTTTGGCTGAGAATCATTATCCAACAATGAAGTATGTACATACTTTGCTCCAAAATATCGTTTTATGTATTTCAGAGAAAATATGAGTCACTAAGAGTACATTTTTACATTTCTCTATTATAAGTTAGAAAAGTCCGTTGAGAAGGTATGTAGTCAATGAGATACCGAGTTCTTAATGAACAAATGACGGACGACACTGGATTGCACTGTTAAGAACCCCTAGTCAAGTATGGGGAGGGGTCATAGTTAGCAAATAGCTAAGGGGAACAGTGGAATGAATACAGCCATTTCCCCATAGAGTCAGAGTCCAATCCAGCTGTCATTTTGTTGTAAAAATCTCCCTTTCTACATGTATATTTGTATTCAAACCTTTGTATTCCCATCATTCATTGCTTTCCTATTTCTCATTTTTTACACAAATGCTAGTCTCTCTCTCTCTCTCTCTCCCGCCCCCTCTCTACCTCTCTCTCCCTCTCTCTCTCTCCCCCTCTCTCTCCACCTCTCTCTCTCTCTCCCGCTCCCTCTCTCTCTCTCTCTCTACCCCTCTCTCTCTCTACCTCTCTCTCTCTCTCTCTCTCTACCGCTCTCTCTCTCCCTCTCTCTCTCTCTCTCCACCTCTCTCTCTCTCTCCCGCTCCCTCTCTCTCTCCCCCGCTCTCTCTCTCTCTCTCTCTCTCTACCTCTCTCTCTCTCTCTCTCCTCTGGTAGAGATAAAATCAGACACAGTCTCAACAATGGGGCTGAGACATATTTTTATGTTTTTACATAAGACAAATTCAGAGATACACACACTAGATTGACATAAGTTACAGAAACAGTCAGGGATTTTGTTTTCATGTGTATAGAAACTGCTGATTTTTTTTAAGCAGAAGGTTCTGTTGTGGAAATACGATTCATGTTTTATAGATTGCATATCTGTTTTGTTTTTTTTGTTTGTTTTAGTTCGTGCCTCCTGTACAAAAATGTGCCTTTTTATGGATGCACAAAGGGTGGAGACAGGAGATTGCTAGAGGATAGGCATACAGATATGCATCTCTGTGTAGAACATTGGAGTAGGATTTTTACCACAAGATACGACATAATGTGAAACCCTAGAAAATGTAGAATTTTCATGTTTTATAATTTTCACTGTTAGACAGACATGTACTGGATACAGTTATATTTGAAGAAAGTGTTATAAAAAGAGACCCCTTTGCCTTTCCCACTTAGTCAAGTAGCTGAATATGAGGTACTGAGAATGACATGTGAGTTGGCAGAGGGAAAATCGATTGATATACATTGGTCTTTAGCATTTTTTCTAGTCTAGAGGGCGATGTTGAGGTGACTGAGAAATCGTTTTATAGCAATACCAGCACATGATTAGGACACTACATAGAGGACTTTATACAGTGACACAGTTACCAACTGAAGTAGCTGCTAGTAAAGTCCACACTTACACACACAACCATACATTGCTGTCACACCAGGGAGAACATAGCTGTCAAATAGACAGCAGGGTTTTATGTGACAGCTAACAAATCTATGTTTTGTTTGTCTTTCGTTGTATTGTTTTAGTTTTAAAAAGGTGAACACACACACACATGCACGCATACACATATTGGTTAATATAGGAAGATTTGTGTTACCCGAGGGATAAACTGTCTGGCAGGTGAAGAGATGTGGTGAGGAGTCTGGTGGACTCTGGAGAGATGGACAAGGTAGACCAATAGAGCCATCCCATATCCCTCCTGCTGATGGGTTTTCCTCCAGGTAAAACAAATACACGTCATCCAATTACCACCATGCAGGATCCTCAAGTATACACAGGTGTACCAATGAAAAATGTCTAGGTAGAGGTGTATTGAAATGTGTCTAATGTATTACTGTATCATACTCAAAGCTTTTGTTATTCAATGTGATAGTCCTAGAGTTATAATAGATGATAGGGGTATTCATGTTATTGATAATAGATGTATAATGTATGAGTAGTGGTAACAAATCACATACTTTCAATTAGCCATAAACCAGTGTGAACATAAAGTAGTGGTACTCGGTGAAATTAATTGAATAGAATAAGAGTTGGAACTTGATTGAAGTGCCACTAGTCCTTTCCCGCTACCAAAAGATCACCCCTGGGCAGACTCCTAACCTGTCAGTTTTTGAAATGTTCTTGACCCCTCGTGAGATGAGATTGTAACTGGGAGGCTAGGTTAGACCTTGAGAGAAGGTAAATAGTGAGACAGTAACCAAGAACGTCCAAAACACTGTTTCCTGAAAGGTCACACTAACTGTCAGGATGTTGGATCGGGAGAGTAAGTTGTGGAGCAGAAATTTCTTAAGCTTAGGTTATTTGCCAGACAGGTACCAGGTGTAGGCTGCCAGCCTCACGGCTTCAAGGGTAGCAGAGACACACTGGTGCCCATACCACCCACTGCAGAGGGGCCAACACTCAGAGAAGGGTCCAAGGGCACTCATGAGTCTGTACTGGAAGGCCTCGAATGCAGTTAGTAGCACCTGAGCCAAAGGCTAAGACTGTTGTCCAGCATGAAGTTGTAGTTTTTACTGTTTTGTGTTCTCTCATTTCATTCTCTTCTCAGGGCGGTTAATTCTTTTAATTATTAGCAGGTGACAGAGACTGGTTCAGGTAATGATAAGGAGGTATTGGGGAGGAAGAAGTTAGTAGCATAATCAGTCCAGCCAATTACTCTATTCAATTCAGGGGTAAAGGAAAATTTGGAAACCTTGGAGCTTGGAGAAAGTGCGAGGGGCTATTGTCTGAATAGCATTACGTCCGTGAGTACGGCGACCCCATGGTTAGAAAAGAGACACACCCAGCGATGCCAGTCCAGTAATATTCGGACTTGAGCAGGCATCCTTGAGAATGATTATCATTCTTGGGAGGGTAAGGTTTTAGACCAAACAAAGTGCTGGGCGTGCTCACACGTGCCTCAGTGATTATATCAAGTAGGATTAGTTCTCTATCCACTAAATATTCTTGAGGTACCCGAACTATAGGCGGGAGGTCACTAAGGGAAAAAGTAGGACACCTAGGTCCCTTAGTCTGAAGTCTCCCAATGCTTTGCAAGCCGATCACTGTTAAATCTGAGTATTGAGAGACTGGGAAGAACGAACAGACAATAGCCCGCCCACAAGTGTTGATGAAAAGAACTGGTGACATTATTAGATGTGTGTATATTAACGCAAGCTGAAGGAGATTGCATATGACATTATTGATAGACATAGGATGATGCTATTGATGAACATGAAATGTTTAAATGTATTCTGAGCTTAAAGACATGCGTTGGACAGAAGAACCTGTTAAACTTGAAGAACTGTAGTAGAGAATTCTGTATAGCTGATACACGTTCTACTGTACCATGTACCTTTCCAAATAATGTATTAAGTGTTTTATTGCACCCTTGAAGGGCATACAAAAGGTTATCTCCAAGCTCCAGAAGTGTACGGTTTATAGTAAAAGAAGAAGTCGTTTAGAAGATTAAGACTTTCTCTTATGATAACTTGTTTAGATCTACGAACAGCGTGGACATACACCAAGGGGGATTTGTATTACATAACAATGAAACGTGGTACTGAGATCCTGCTTATAACATCTTTAAGGTGATAGTTTATTGTACTATCAAAGGGTGGACTGTTGAAGTCGTATAATTGGATGAACGAAAGTATATTGGTTTAATATTGGTTTGCCGTGCGTATTGCGAAGCGTACGCCACGTGTTACGTGACGTGGTGCGTTCGCACAGTAAAATACGCACGCACACACTCGCATTACATCAGTTAGTTATTTATATCATTTCATATTGGTTCTGTTACACTGTAATTCAGGAGCAGATAGTATTCGGTTTATTATTAGTCTATATATATATATATATATATAGATATATATATATATATATATATATATAGATATATATATATATATATATATATATATATATATATATATATATATATATATATGTTGATTATATGTACATTGTAGTGTTATTAAAGGTTTAGGTAATAGGAAAGGTGTCATACCTGATATCATATTGAAGCCCTAATCATCAGCAGCTGTCCGGTGCAGTCGGCGAAGAGATCGCACATTGCATACTTTAGTTATTGATATTAGAGAGTAAAACCTTTGTATGATACTGGCTATGAAAAGGAGCAGACCCCCTGGAGAGAAGACCCCCACCTTTGGATTCCTTAGATTGAATCAACCTATTACCTGTCTGGCCTGGACCCACCCAACGTCTGGACCTATAGAAACAATCTACGTCATCTCTTTTGTTCACAATGAAACACTGACTGTATATATATTAGCTGCATCTCACTGGGGCCTCAGTCAACTCTGACACAATATTCTATACAGAATATTGTCCATCGGGTCCGGTGGGTGCGCAGCGTGCGCAAGCGATTGCATTAGTATGTACTTATCTTTTGGTATTGGCTGTGCTGTACTGTACTTTATCATGATATAATAATGTATTGAATTGTTGACTATTTACATCTGTTAAAAATAAATCACTTTGTGCTTTGGACACACATTCAATTGATTGGGCAATGCTTATTTTAAAACGACAAAATTACTTTAATACAGGTCATGCTGGAACCCATAATGACTGTCTTCTTTACCTGTTTTAATATTAGAGAAAAAGATATCAACCCTAGGCCATTTTGAAACAAATTATTATTTGACTGTACTTTGTACACACCTGTACTTTCAAGCTGTAAATTCTACAATTTGTAGCCTTAACTAACACAGTCCCCCAATAACCTAAAAGGAATAACATTGTTAACTATAGATACTTACATGCTTGAAAAGGCAACTCTTTCATGTCTTTTCTTCCTTCATGAAATGATGCTTGTCACACCTACTTTGTGCTCCAGCTGACAGCTGGGTCATAAGGTCTTTTGGAATAAATTTCAAACATTTAGCTATATACTAAAATGGTGTCTGTTTCTCACTTATCCTCAAAATGAAAGAGAATGTAAGGTATCTCCATTACAAAACATTGACAAATCAGTGCCTTAAATTCAACACACAACACAGTTTATGCACTTTACCTGGACAGAAAAGAAAATTCACATAGTGAGTCAGATATAATATTAACAGACTATGCTTAATTACTGAATATTGTTCAGATGAAGTAGACATGTCCCAGCTAAAGCCTGATAGTACATCAATGAAAGCGTTTAGTTTGGTCTATTTAAAGCTAAACTCTAACAAATCAAGCTTCAGCATTATTCTTATAAGTGCTATGGGCAGAAAACTCACATCTGATAATCTCAGCAGAGGCAGAGGCAGCCCTTACAGCCCTATTACAAAATTGCAGATTTCCAAGGTAAACATTTTTTACAGTCAAAACAGTCTGGTGCATGCAATTGTATATGTTCAGAAAAATGAAACATGCCTTTGCTTTCATTACCAAACAACAAATGTATTTTTTTGGATGTTAGATAATTTAAAGTATGATATAAACCACATCTGAAAAAGATTTTAGCTTGCAAATCAGTATGGAACCTGAAGTGGCCTGCCTCCACAATTTCAGGAGGCCTAAGGATCTGTTGGATAAACATGTAACATGTGGAAGGGCAAAAACACATACTATTCATCTTAATAGATATTAGATTGAAAAGCTACACAACAACCCTCACCCCCCCAAAATAAAACCATTTAGTTAAAATGTATAATACAAACAACACACACATTAAAATGCACATTACATATTAAAATAGAGATGCACTGTTATTGTGGAACATAATATATCTTACAAACTTTTAAATAGTAAGAGAAAAGATAACTGTTAATAAAAATAAAAGTCCACTATGCAAATTGACACCAATAGAGTTCTGGCCAACTTCAAAGTGTGCATGAAGCAAGCTTTTATAGTGGATTGTAATGAGACAAGTATATGCAAGTGTATGGCCCAAAAACTTGAATGTTGGCTTTGTGGTTAGATAATCCACTTTTCAACAGTGGGGAACTGAGTTTGAATCCTCACTCACTCACAGCCTTATCTGTGTGGAGTTTATATATTTTTCCCATGCTTGTGTGGATTTCCTATGTGTCCCTTATGCAAGAGTACGCTTGGTTTAAGTTTGTACAATCTTTAAAAATGAACCTGTTGTCTTTTGTATTATTATAGCTTATTATTAGCCATTTTTTTTTAAAAAAACGGTTATAGCTGCTTTGGACTTAAACATGACCCTAAGCTTCCTTAATTTTAAGCAAGAAATTAAGATAAAACTCTCAGCATTTATTCTTAACTATCCGATGGATCTGGCGGTAAACGCCT
Organism: Mixophyes fleayi; assembly: GCF_038048845.1. NCBI lineage: Eukaryota > Metazoa > Chordata > Amphibia > Anura > Limnodynastidae > Mixophyes > Mixophyes fleayi. The sequence continues at coordinate 272,394,025 of NC_134404.1, forward strand.
ACTCTTCTTAAGTCAGTACAAATAACGCCTACTCTTCTGAAATCAGTACAATCTCTGCCAAATTACCACACATTTCCCTCCCTTTCCTAACCCTTTTTTCTTAAGTGTTGGGAGAACTTCTTAAGTGCAGTTAAGAAGGATTTTTATCTTAACTTAAGAAATTCTTAATTTACACAGTGGATTTTCCTTCTTATCTCCCTTTTCTGGGCATGCACAGAGAAGATTTTCTTAAGATCCTCAAAACACGGCAGACAAGATAAGTAATGAATCAGGCCCATAGTCATCAAGTATTTGTGTGCTAGATGAACAAACAGCCATTATTTAACTTATGTGCAAAACAATAAACTAATTTGCTCCCCTTGCATTTCAACATGGTTTGTCCGGAAGAACATTTTCTCTTTTTTTGCCTTACTTTTCTTAATCACTCAGGCCCTCTATGTACAAAGTATGGTGCAAGAGGGGGTTACCTAGGTTAGTTATTTAGTTCAAATCATTAATTATTTCCAACTTGTGTCGGGTACATATTTAGACTGAGACTGGCCTCTCAAAGCTGGAAGTGCTTTAACGCTACTGGCCAGCATCGTTGAGGCAGCTGAATATCGCAGAGAGATTTTATTGGTAAATCGTGCAATTTCATAAACAGACCCATGTATTTTAATGCATTGGAAAGCCTATAAAATGCGTTAAAAAATGCATTTAAAATGCCTGAGTTAATATCACGAACTTGTACCCTCTTTTTATTCATTGTGCTTAATTTCTGGATAGTCTGCTATGGACACAGTAAGCTGAACTGTTGTCTCTCTGTTCCAAGATACTGCCAAAGTTCCTTTGACAGCAAAGGCCACTCTTGAGACAAGTTACTAAGGATACATATGAGGTGCACTATAGGTTTAATGCCATTTAAACTGCAATTCTATCAATGCACCACTAAACTATTAAGTAGGAAATAGCTCTTTACTAAATCTGTTTAGGCAGCTGTGTTTTCTGAACTTAAAAATTCCTTATTTTTTATTCGTATTCCTTATTGAAGATTTGTGATTCAGCTCTGATCATCATTCTCTTGCAATGGCACCTTCCTCTGCTTTGCATGGTAATCAGGATTTTGTCAGTGATATTAAATAGGATTAAGGGTAACAAAGTTGTTTTGCTCTGACTTTCATTTGATCAAATTCCATATAGACAGAAATTTAATTTACTGGTACACTCTCAAATCTAGTCCATGTCTTATAAGAGTTCACCTTCTAAAAGCAGCTTCAATATTTCACTTGAGACTTTACATATATAAGAAAGTAATTTGTATACTCAGCACTATATATTATAGCTAAAGGCTGTCAACTGATAGATAGGATATTTCTTTTAGTTGATTGGATAATTAAGTGTTCCTGTTAAGCTTCTACTCATGCAAAATAAGTTCAGCATAATAATAATAATAATAATAATAATAATAATAATAATAATAATAATAATAACAACAAGTTTAATGTTATTCTGTATTAATGTTATATTATTATGTTAATAGTATTAAGATAAACAAAGACATCCTAACTCTCTGAAATTAATGGTCATATGTAATCTGATGTTTATGTCTAAATTTCACCCAGAATGGCAAAGCATTTATAAATACATTGGGCCTGATTGATCAAGGAACACAAATGCCGATACATGACGTATTTTGTATCAAGTTACTCCGGATATGCCCAGAAACTAACTATACACCAGAGAACACAATTGTATGCAATTCATCTTCAAGAGCAAAGGAAACTTACGACAGACTACCTAGTGAAGGGAGTAACGGGAACAGAAGGTGCGTTTCATTGTAGCTTTGGTACAGTAAAGGCGTTCCTAAGCAGATACGGTGATTCAAGCTTGTAAGATCTGCACCTTCTCTGGGTCAAGTGTAAGGGTAGATGATAGTAAGGACTAAGCGCGGTATACACACACATGTGTGACATGATTGTCAATGCATCTACACACCTGACACCACTCATTTTACCAAATAACATTGCAATATCATGTCAGGTAGATGACTGTCACGAACACGCTCCCAGATGCCGTGACTTTGGATGTTTGCTGTATGAAGTTGCACACGATTCCAGCCCGCAGTCTCTCTCTACCTATCACACAGATTATAGACCTAATGAATTGCCCCTAAACTGCACTCACACCCCAACACACTTTAGGTTTGCCACCACCTATTGAATATACAAAATAGGACCACAATATACTGTCGCACACTGGCACACAAGGTCTCTAGCTACCACATGCTATCAAGACCCCCACCAGCAAACAAAGGGTTAACTCTTCACACCTCCAGACTGTTACACAAATGTAAATGCAACACACACTAAGATTGTTAATGAAATGTATCAACAAATCACACACCAGCATTCAAAGGGTTAACTTGGTGGAGCTATGTTCTTCTTAACAGGCTAATGGACTCGTTAAAGTATGAAAGGACGCCACATATTAAATTATAGATTTAATATACAAAAGTATAGGGGATTCAGATATAAAGAAAAACAATTAATAAACAACTGAGATAACACACACATGCAAAGCAGTTTAAAATAAAAGGGTTTACATTCAGAGTATCACTTATATGAGCTGCATAACCTGTGCCATGGGAAATTGGCTAGGAAGATGGACAGCTTATCAATGTGCATTGATTTTCCCAAAATACTGACCACTTGTTGTGACTGGTCTCAGCTTTTTAAAGACACCTTTACACCTCCCCACCTCCTGGGGTTATGGTCTGTGATACATTTTTCAATCACCATTTGCATGTTGTCTGATTTACTACGCAATTCTACAATGTAACCTAACTTTTCTGTGGAGCGTCACACAGACCCAATTTTATTATTAATAAATCCCCTATGAATTTGTCCATCTTTTGAAACCAAACACTCCTAAATACAGTGTATTTGTAAAGCTTACACTCATTTCCTTAACTTCTCTGTGGGGCAGAATTCTTAATTTGACATATGAACTGGCCTTCATAATACTATTGAGGCATATGTGGTTGATCACTACTTTTATTGATTTTAAGTAGCATATTTTAAAACTGAATTATTTTTGTCTATATCACATATAGCCAAATCAGCACATGGGCTGAATGGTTCCTAAAAGTCTACTCAGGTGTCAAAACTTTATTATATCCCAGGATATATTTCACAGCAGGGGCTCTTTGAAGCTGCCACAGGTGACACTCCTATATCTCACACTGGAATGTGCAACGCCATAAAAAACACTTACAACAGACTTTCTGTCTTCACATTTTACACTTTAGTAGCTCAACTTATCAATGGATTCATTTGATATAACATACTTACACTGCAGTTATGCTTTAGGCTTTATTCCCCACAATTACGTGATGGGTTAACCCTTATAAATAACTGTAAGTTCTCTATGTTCACAGCAATGCCATTGTTTAATTTAGATCCAACATAGAAAGCCCAAGAAAATAACTTGTTGACTGTTTACTGAAAAGAGGTAAGTGAAACTCTCACATGAGCGTCTAAGTGAGAACAAAACTATTTTCTTTCCAAAGCATTGCATACAATATTTGAAAATTCTTTAAATTGTATAACTCACCCTTTTTTAAAATGTTGTTCAATGTGATACTTATAAAATACATCAAATGAATTCTAATCTTGCATTATTTCAAATGTGTGGACATAGTTGCATACATTGTGCAATGCAGCTTTACATTTTAAAATGTTAGAACACATAGTTGCATACATTTATTTAGTAGACACCCAAATCTACAATGTATAATGGATTTTTTACAATATTGCCATCCAAGACTAAGGCTGCTGGTCAGTAGGAATATGATAGCGATCCTAGTCCTCCAGATTCACAAAATTATTCACCCCTTCAATGCATTTACATGCAAGTACTTTTTGGTCTGGCTTAAAATATAATGCTGACAAATAACCAAGGAAACCATTTTTTTCCAAACAGTGCATTATTCCCTGTGCTACTTGATTGAAGTTGCCTCTGGGTCTCCCAAACAGCAGGTAGCACAGGTGCAAGAGGGGCAACAGGTTCCACAGGGGCAGGAGGGCAACAGGTCCCACAGCGGCAGGAGGGGCAACAGGTCCCACAGGGGCAGGAAGGTAGCAGGTGGCATTGGGATGTATGGAAAGAAGATGGCATTGGGGCAGGAGGGGCATAAGATGGCAGAGGGTCAGGAGTGCCACATATGTCACTGGGGAAGGAGAAGCATATGTCATGGGTAGGACGGTAAAGAGGCAGCTGATGGTAAGGAGGATAAACTTGTGGCATAGGGTCAGCAGGTGGTATATGAGAAGGTAAAATATTGCATATGGGAAGGAGAGGCATAGGATTGCATAGGGCAAGGAAGGGCATAAGGTCAAACAGTGGAAAGTCAAATTTGGAATGGATCATGTTGAACGTATTTAGATTTGGCCCATTTTGTGCTCTAAATATGTATTGTTTTCATACATTTTATTAAAGACTTTGTCTGCCCACTTACCCCAATTTCTTCACCCCATCAAGGGTGACATCCCTGTGACCCCCTCTTCCACCTCACTCTGCTCCTCTACATCTCCAGCTAACATAGTGGAAGAAAAGAATAATATCATAAAAATGTATGTATGTGTCAATAACACCCAAGTGTTTGCGTTATCTGGAGATGATTTCATTATACACATTACTCTGTTCTCATGTGAAATGTATATCTTTTGGTGTCATATGTGTATATGTGGGGTTATGCAGAGAAAATATAACACCAAATGATTGTACAATATGCATGAATTGCAAACTATATATCCTTGGCTTAATGGCAATTTTTGCTATGTATCCATATATGTCTTTGTTATTGTCCAAGGGATCATCTCAGAAAATACATAGTAGTCTTGAATACATGGCCAGATTATTAAAACCTTTCTAGGTTGCAGTCTAAGGCTCTAGGTTTTGGTGGGGGTTTTTATAACAAATTCACAATCTCATTTGTAACAAGTGGAGATTAATTTATAAAACATGGGCATATTTTGATTGTTGGTGGGATTGTTAATCATTAATGCATGTATTCTGATATGAAATTTACCTGGGGGGGGCTTGTTGTACAGTTTGGGGGCCAATTGATCACACTGGTCAACACTCGTCTTATTGCCAATCATAATTGATTTGGGGGCAACTTTGTGGTGCTGATTCTGAATATGACTTCAGTTTTCCTAGACAAGCTCTAATTTTTTAGGTAATTGGCACCCCATTGAAAAACATAAACATGATAAAAATGTATTGGTCAGGAAGAGCCTACTTACAAATCGCATTGAAATTGTTTTAAATCATACAAAATTAAACACATGAAATAAATAATACCATTTTATTCAGTATAATAACAAATAAACATAATAAGCTTATTCAGATAATTACAGTAAATACATACTAAAACACTGTTTAAACGATTTTATTTTATATGGGCTCTCTGGACAATCATGTTGGAGGCTCCAGCAATAGTCAGCCATCATGTGTCTGTCCCATTTGTCTTGAAACCCTTTGTCACAGTTTGGTATTCTGGACTCTTGGGGGAGTGATAGTAACTGGTGTGAAGTAGGCACACTGGTAATGTCAGTTCTATACCCAGACAGCGAATAGACAACAGATGCAGGATAAGGTACAATTAGCGATTTAATGATGCTTGAATGATCACAGAAAGTCTTGGTAATTAAGCACAAGGAACATAGGAACAGGGTGAGTAGTACCACCAGCAATGCAGTATGAGTGCATACAATATAGCAGTATAATCAGTGTATTCAAATATAGCGATAGCAGGAACAGTCCAGCAACAAAGTGGAGATGGTAATGCAGCAGGTATATGAGACCACAATGAGGCAGCACGATACAGGAGGTACAAGTAACAGTCCAGCAACAAAGTGGAGTGGATAAGAGCAAGCAGCTTAGATGATACGACCTGTAATAACCACTGAGCCACCGAGACAAATGTGGAGTAGATGATCTTGAGTGGTGCAGTCCATGGAAGGGTAACACAGTAGAGTTAGATGTAGTTTGAGCAGTATAGCCTTTGAACAGCACACAGCAGAGGTAAGTGCAGTCTGAGCAGTATAGCCTTTGAACAGCAACACAGCAGAGGTACTGACAATCCAGGTGAGCAGTATAGCCTTTGAACAGCAACACAGCAGAGGTAAGTGCAGTTTGAGCAGTATAGCCTTTGAACAGCAACACAGCAGCGGTACTGACGATCCAGGTGAGCAGTATAGCCTTTGAACAGCAACACAGCAGAGGCACTGACGATCCAGGTGAGAGCACACAGAATAGGTAGGAACCTAAACAGCCAGGTAACTTGATGAACAGGCCCAGAGGAATGGGAGGAGGTGCCTTTTCAAGTTTAGAGCCAGAACCTGAGACCAATAGGAATCTTGCCAGCAACAGACAGGTGCTCAGTCTGCACATGTGCAGATCAGACTAAGGGTTTGAGGGCTGCTAATGAGGCACAGGTGAGTGTCTTAGTCTTTGTTTATGGAAGCCGAATAAGCGCCGTGTGACAGTACCCCCCCCTTTAAAGGTGGGCACCGCACACTTAGGATTCGGCTTCGATGGAAACTTCTTGTGAAAGTTTTTAACCAGAACTGGAGCATGGACATCCGCAGCGCCGATTCAGGAGCGTTCCAGTCTACTAAATACTTCAAACCTCCTTTACAGACTCTTGAATCTAGTATTTGTTTAACCTCGAATTCTTGATCCAGATGGACTTTAGGTACTGTAGAGGAAGTACTGGTAGACGAAAAGCGGTTGATGACCAGCGGTTTCAACAAAGAGACATGAAAAGAATTGGAGATCCGAAGAGCAGCTGGTAACAATAATTTCACAGAAGCTGGATTAATGACTTTAGAAATAGTATAAGGTCCAATAAAGCGAGGAGCAAACCTTATACAAGAGGTTTTGAGACGGATATTCTTTGTAGAGAGCCATACTTTATCACCTATCTTGAAAGCAGGTGCGGCCCGACGTTTTCTATCTGCCGCAAACTTGTAACATTTGGAAGATTTCTTAAGACAACTCCTCACTTGATTCCAGATTGACACAAATCTCCATTGAACAAGATTAACAGCAGGAACCTGGGTGGGTGGGAGGGAGGTAAACCTGGGAAATGATGGATGAGTCCCATACACAGTAGAAAAAGGTGATGTAGAAGTTGACTCATGAAGGGCATTGTTATGCACAAATTCTGCCCATGGTAGAAGGTCTACCCAGTCATCTTGATTGGCATTAGAGAACATTCTGAGGAAAGTTTCCAAGTCTTGATTTACACGTTCTGTCTGTTCATTAGACTGAGGATGAGGAAAAATTTAACTGGATACCAAGAACTTTACATAAGGCTCGCCAAAATTTAGATACAAACTGAACTCCACGATCAGAGACGATCTCTGTGGGACAACCATGCAACCGGAATATTTCCTTGATGAAGTGTATGGCAAGGACAGATGAGGATGGAAGGCCAACAAGTGGAACGAAATGAGCCATTTTCGAAAACCGATCTACCACTACCCAGATGGTATTATACTTTTTACTAGGGGGTAGGTCGGTAATAATGCTCAGATGGGTCCATGGTTTGTCCGGAATGGGCAGCGGGATTAATTGTCCAGTAGGTGATTGGCGAGATCACTTATGTTGGTTACAGATCTCACAAGAAGCCACAAAGTCTTTAACATCACGATGAAGTTTTGGCCACCAATAATTGCGAGAGACCAAATCCATGGTTTTACGTACCCCAGTATGACCAGCAAAACGAGTAGAATGGGACCAGGTCAGAAGCTTCTTTCGTAAATCATATGGCACAAAAGCCTTCCCTGGTGGTGGTGTACTGGCTGGAGACAAAGTAGATGTTAATATACACTTGGGATCTAATATAGGACGAGGTTTTACCTCCTCGGTCTCAGTATCATAGGAAAAGGCTCGAGATAGAGCATCTGCACGTTTGTTCTATGAGACATAACTGCACCAGGCAGAAACTTCAACACAGTAAATATAGAGTATTCCGCACTTAACCTAAATAATTGATAATTTGGGAGCTATAAACAAGAAAGTTTTATCAAAAAATGCAACATTAAGTCATGCGTGGAATTGCGCAAACAAATACATTAAGGATAACAATAAAATACAAAAATTCATATGTGGGTAAAGACATGTATACAAAGAAGGTTATAAACCTCAGTGTATTAGGTAGAAACTGATAAGAACATCGATCAATGTCCAAACAAAGCCTGCATGAACAGGGAAATAATAACTTGGTTACAGTCCTGGAGGATGTCACGGTCCAGTGTAGCTTGACTATATGCCCAAGATGGAAAATGGGTTACAATACTTGCGCTTAGTAGCGATCCATAGATCAAGGTGGTGTCCTGTGAATCTAATGCATAAAGTTGATGGTGAGCGGGCTGTCCGAACGATGGTAAGTATATACTGTCCAGAGTCCAATGAAACGATGTTTAGAATAACGGAGCACGGTTAGACAGATCTTAAGGGTGGCATGTGTCCTAGCTTGAAACACATGCCTGACCGGATGTGACGTATCGGGTGTAAAGGTTCCGGAAGTGGATGCTGATTTTCCGACGCGTTTCGTCACCTCAGTGACTTTTTCAAGGCAGTAGTTTGGTGTGCGAGGGAGACAAAGTATTTATACTGATTTTAAAGTTGATTGACAGTTAGTCCTGAATGCCAGTTGTTCCGGTGTATTGCGAGTCTTCATAAGTTGTATATAATGACTGGGAGTCCATCAATTTCGCATTTGTGGGATATACACATCATTTGTAAGAAACGGGTAAACAGAAAAACATTAGCATATGGATAAAAAATACTATAATGGCAACAGAAGTGATATACGAACGGAGTAAATATATGAATAAGTAAATTGGTAAACAATTTATCTGTAAAGCTTGGTTGTTGATAACAATTGTATCAATGGAGGAATGGAGCTAATGGATTTATGCGTTTGCATACGTATGACAGTGAGACTGATTCATTAAACGCTATTTGCGTCATGTACATAGTAAATATATACACACATCAAAGTCCTGTGTGTATCAAATGAAATATAGTGGAAATGTTAATTAGATGTTAAAATAAAGTAAAATAAAATAAAAAGAAAATAAAATAGAAAGAAAATAAAAGTAAAAAAAAAATAATAAAAAAAAAAAAATAATAAAAATAAAAATTAAAAATAAATATAAATATAAAGATAAAAATGAAAATAAAAATAAGAATAAAGATACCCATAAATATGAAAATTATAATAATAATAAAGAATAAAAATATAAATTAGATTAAGTTAAGTTGGAAGTAAATTAAATAAAATAAAATAAAATATGGCGTTCTGAGTAACGACGCCCTGTCGCACTATGGTACATAATTGTGTATATACATGCAATTACGTACGTGGGTCATAGATGGAAATGGATGGAAATAAATCCCTGATACTGATAGTGGCACAGTGGGATTCCACTGTGTCATTAGGATATTAATATTCAGTACTATTCGATGTAATGCTTGCAGAATGATGCTGTAGTTAGGTCTGGTCGTCAGTATGAGTCCGTACTACACCACTGGGTAGGGAGGTCAACTCTCCAGATACCACACTGTGCTGGACCCGATATTCCCCAATGTTCACACGTTGGGTACTGATCGGGCCCACCCAGTATCGCTTCCGAGTTCGGGATGGGATCAGGCATGGACTTGGTGGTATGCCAGCACGGTGTGGATCTGACCTTGCCGTACGTGATGTAGATTTACAGACAACTACATACATCGAACTCTATATTAAGACCTTTTGGAGTCTGTGTATCCAGCTCGAATATCCATTTGTGTTCTTCTTTGTTTATATTTTTGGTGAGGTTTCCACCTCGCCATTTCCTCTTGATCTTAGAGATAGCTGTGAACTTAAGTGAGGATGGATCACTATTATGTTTTAGATGAAAGTGCTGTGATACGCTATGAGTATGTAGGCTACGTCTGATGTTCCGTACATGTTCTGCCAACCTGATTTTCAATGGTCGAATTGTCTGCCCTACATACTGTAGTGGGCACGGGCATTGGAGGAGATATACTACTTCTTTAGTTTCACAGGTGATAAAGTCCTTGACTGTGTAGGTTTGTTTAGTGGTGATGGATTGGAAGGTTTTAGTAGGCTTAGTACTTCTCACACCACATGCCCTGCACGCTATACACTTGCCACAACTGTAGAAGCCAGTTTGTGGTTGGTGTGGGGTCAATGTGGTTTGTATGGTGGTTTTTGGAAGGAAGTGGTTCTGAACCAGCTTCTTTTTGAGATCAGGTGCTTTACGGAAAATGATGCTTGGCTTCGGAGGGAGAATGTGACATAAATCGGGGTCCTGTTCCAGTGTGAATTAATAATTTTCTGAATTTTAAATGCTTTATTATTGTAATCGGTGATGAATAGTATTTTATCTTGTTGTGTTGAGTTGGTATGGGGATCTTTGGGTTGCAGCAGGGACTTCCTATCCCTTGTTTCGGCTTTAGAGTACGCGGAATTAATGTTTTCTATAGGGTACTCTTTATCCAAGAATTGTTGTTTCAATTGTTGTCCTTGTTCTGCAAAATGGTATGGTTGTGAACAGTTCCTACGGATTCTTGTAAATTGGCCGTATGGTATATTGTTTAGCCATTGAGGGTGATGGTTACTTGTAGCAAGGATGTAGCTATTGACATCGACTGGTTTTTGATGTTTTGGTTTCCAAATGATTGTCTTGAATAAAAATGAGTAGATCTAAAAATTCTACTTCCTCACGACTATACTTGGTGGTGAATGTGAGGTTATATGGATTATTGTTCAGTTCTTGCAGGAAATTAGTTAGAGATGTCTCGTCACCTTTCCAGATAGCAAATATATCATCAATGTATCTGTGCCATAGAACCAGGCCTGCCCCATGTTGGTGGTTAGACCATACGTGTTGGTCCTCCCACCTGCTCATGAAAATATTAGCGTAACTTGGGGCAAACCTGGTCCCCATTGCTGTACCTCTAGTCTGTAGGTAAAATGTATTTTGGAACCAAAAATAGTTGTGATTGAGTATGAAGCGAATGCTATCCAGAATGAATTGGACCTGCAGTGGTTGTATAGTGGGATCTGTTGAGAGGAGGTGTTCAATACTTTGGAGTCCCTGATGGTGAGCAATGACCGTATAGAGTGATGTGACGTGTGACCTTTGAGAGTGTCTTTAAGTTACTTTTACTTTTTTTGCCCCCTCTTCGACCTCTGTGTCGTTTTGGTGGAGTTTTCTTTTTATCTGGGGAGTTTGGGAGATTGATTGATGTTTGGGGACTGATGTTGGATCTGACGTTGGATCGTGGAGGGCAACTCCTAAAAAAGAGTGAGTTGATGTTGGGCTGGTGTTAGTGGATCCTATATTGTCTACTTCTTGATTTGTGCTCATAGGGATAGAGGTTTCACTTTGTATAATGTCTGTTAAATTGAGGTCAAGCCAACCTTGTCCAAATGATTCTCGCACTAATTTATCATATTGGGGGTCATGATAGATCTCATAAATGGAGAAGGATAAATCCTCTTCTGATGAGGATGATACAGTATCCCGTCTGGGATTTGGTTGTTTATATCCTGGGGGATTCTGTCTGGAATGCAATCTTGTCATATATTGTTGATAAGTAAGATTGAGTCGTTTGTATATGGGATTCTTGCTTGTTAATCTGGGGCTATTACGTCTTAATGTTTTATTTGGTGATTGCTGTGTCTGATTTAGATATTTATTCTGATGTATGTCTCGTGAATTGCTGGTAGTCTTTGTAAGTGATCGTTTAGGTTTTTTATGTGTTTGGCATTTGATCCCAAATTTATCTCTCAAAATTTTCCTCTTTTTAGTTTGTATCAGTGAGGTTTCTTTTTTATTTAGCCTGGTTTTAATCAGGTTTTCAAGTGTGGCATATTCGTGCTGGACTTTAAATGGGTGGAGGATACTATCAAGTTGATTCATATCTGAATCTAATTGGATTAGTTCACTAGTCCTTACTTCTAGAATCAATTCTATAAGGCTTCTGGAACATGTATCCAGAACTTCTTGCCATTTAGTTAGAAATGCAGGGTCTTGTAAATGGTGGGTAGGATTCTTTTTAATACGTAATCCTTTTGGAATAATATTCTCTTGTTTATACCACAGTAGGGTGTGTTTATCCCACCATAGTTTGTTCTCTTGTTCTAATAGTTTTTCAAGCTGTAGGAAGTGTTGGCAAAAAGTGCCTCCATTGATACCTAGATCCACAGTATTGTGTAAATTCAGGAATGATTCTGCAGCCCTAGTGGATCTGGTATTCCTAAATTCAGAGATCCCCATGAAGGAATGTGTTGTTAGTATTACCTGTGTGCAGCGACCTGATGGATTAGAATGGTACAACAGTAATAGGAAAGGAAGCGCACTACGGGTTTATATAGGTGAGCAGCAGAATAGCAGGAAAATCCAACCTGATAACAACGTAAATATAGAGTATTCCGCGCTTAACCTAAATAATTGATAATTCGGGAGCTATAAACAAGAAAGTTTTATCAAAAAATGCAACATTAAGTCATGCGTGGAATTGCGCAAACAAATACATTAACGATAACAATAAAATACATAAATTCATATGTGGGTAAAGACATGTATACAAAGAAGGTTATAAACCTCAGTGTATTAGGTAGAAACTTCAACATAATTCATAAATTTTGTGAAAATAGAATCCTTGAGACATTTACGAATTTGATAGCCACCTAGGATTCCAGCTTTTAGTTTTTCCATACTCAGTCCAGGAACGATCTACAAATGTATTTGAGGTAATCTCCATCTTTGTCAAAGGCCTTAACAAATTGTTTCATTAGTCTCAGCTTGATATGGAGTGGGGAGAGAATTAGTTTTTTCCATGTCAACCAAACTCTCATTAATGATGTTCACTGCACCACCTGTCTCTTGAGGCTTAAGCTGGCCAATAAAGGGGGTGGTGTTATAATTTTGAATAGTGAGGACTAGTTAAGTGAAGTGTTAAGACAGTTGAACATCCAAGGGTTTTCCTCTCGGTTGAGTTTCAATCCAACTACTCAGTTTCTTGAGAATTATTTTTTTTGCTAAAAGGCATAAGAGACAGGGCAATATCCAGACAGGAGATGGGCTTTCTTTCTATAACCCACTCTGTTACACCTACATCTTATTAATTACCCAAAATTCATAAGTCCCTTAAGTCACCCACAAATAGACCTATTATTTGTGGTGTTGGGTCCCTCACTTCAAATTTTTCACTTTTTTTTTAGTTTCCTTGTTATAGACCCATGTCCTGTCCCTGTGGTCACATATTAAGGACACCTTGCAATTTCTTAATTTAGTATCTTAGGCTCAATAGGAAATGATTATCATTTCTTGACATGTTAAGTTGAGTCCTTGTATACAAATTCACCCCAAGTTTTGAGAATCTTTATATTGACCTGTTTGAACAACTTTACATCTGGGACAGCCCATCTTGGTGCTCTGTGGCAGTTATATTGATTTTTTGTTTTTTGCTTGAAAAAAAAACTTTTGCTTAAAATTTTATCATCTAATTATTTTGTAGAGCACCGTAATAATAATGTATTTCATTTGAAAATTACCATCAAAAAGAGAGAGACAGCAATACATTTTTAAATTATAAAAGCTGTAATTCAAAATCTTAGAAAATTAATATATCAAAGGTGCAGTTTTTAAGGTTGAGTAGAAATTCGACATCAGGCGCAACCTTTCATAAACCGGCTGAAGGTCTAATGGTATTATTTAGAAATCAAGGCTACCCTGAACATTTATTAAGTAAATTTTGGAAGAAGCTATGGCGATAGATAGGAACTCACATTTGGGTAAGAAATCTAGTAAAAAGAGGATTTGTATGAAGAATGAAGATTTAACAAATAAGTAGACTCTGGTTTTTGTAAGTCAGTTTAATTCCTACTCTGGACTAATCAAAAAGGCACTTATAAAACTTTGCTCTCTTAGAAAATAACGGGATCCTCAAGACCTCCATTCATGATAATCCAGAGGGGATTTTTAGAAGAGGAGTTACGCTAACAGATAAAGTAGTGCCAAGCTTGTTTAGAAGAGGTAACTTATTTGCTAGTGTTACCCAATTAGCTGCAGATAAATTGAATTGGCTTCTGGAAAAACTAAAAGGATTTTTTTTTTAAATATAATAAGAATACATGCATTATCGATTCATTTGTACAACACAGAAAATGAATTTCAGTTCCTTTGTCTCGAAGGAGAAATTCAAAATAAAATAATTTTTTTGATTTGTCAATACACATTTGTCATATATGTGTTAGACTGCATATGCAGCATTCAGTATGTAGGCCGCACAATTAGGACGCTTTCTTGAGGAAAAAAGGAAGGTTCTTAAAATGAATGGTGTACACAGCCTCTCAAGACATATTTTTCAGAAACATGGAGGGGTTATTGATGGTATTAGACTATCCACTATAAAACAAGTAGATCCCACAGTTAGAGGTAGAGATCGGTTTGCAATATTCTGCAGAAGAGAAGTTTTCTGAATCTTCTCAATGTGTTCCTTATTTCCAAGTGGCCTACATGAATCTATTGAGTGATATATGGTCTGAATTAATTGAGATGGGGATGACGTTTTTAGGAGTGCCATCATCTGAATTGTTTTATGGGGTTAAGATATATGTAGCCAATATTTAAATGGTAATTTAATTATACCACTTAAAATATGTGGAAAAGAAGGTTGTGATTGGCTAATCCTGGGTTAAAAGGAAGTCCTCCTGCTAATCTCTGAGGAAACCACAGAAATACTATGCGAAGAAACCTATAAGAGGAGTAAAGCTATGGATTAAAGAAACAAGTCTGAGTGGTTGTGACCAGCATATGGAAGTATACAAATTGGAACTAGAGACCCAGGTCCAGAAGCTTTAAGGTGTAAATGTTAAATTCATCTGCTGCGGAAGGTGACAGATGGATTGTTCTTTTCAACTTGCCATTGTGGGAGAGACTAAACTAAGAGCTTCGTGTGAACTCTGATTATAAGTAGCCCCATATGCAGCGGTCTGATTAATGTTATATATAACTTTGGATTAAGAGATGAAATCAGTTCCCTAAGGTATAAAGCAGGGAACATCTGTATTTGCAGCCTGCAAAAGACTGTCCTTCCCCATATGACAACTCCATGGAAAAAGCCATTCCTTTATTATGAGAGACTATGAATGAATGACTTCTGCTGTGTGCATCATTGGAATCAATAATTGTATTTAGTTGAAAACTCTAAAGGCATCTGTTTCTTTTCCTGTTCTTTGCTTAACAAGGTGAACTATTTTTTATGTATAATGTCTATGTTTGTTTATATTAATAATTATTTTTAACTTTATAATTGACATTTGGATGGGTGGTATATGTTGATTGGGGAGCCTGTATGTGCTTTTTTTTCTTTAGGGATTTCTTATAGTTGTTGAATTATTGCACAGTAATTTATTTATAGGAGCATCACCTAAACAATTTTAATATACTGAATTAACATTGTTAATGGAACACTAGACTGTGTTATTGGATAGTTAAACAAATGAATCACTATTTCAGGTCAGTGCCTAATTAAAATCCCTGTGGATTCCAGATTTTTTTTAGCTATCAATGTATTGAGCCTAAAGGTCACACAATAATCACAGACCACTACACAGCCATAATCATTATTTTATTTATAAAAGATTTTGTTTTGTTATTCTCATGCCTTGCGCAACATTTATGTGTTTGAAAGAAATTGGCCATTTTAAAAATGTATGCAGAGCACAATATACGGAAGTATAAAAAAAGTGCGTTTGTCCACCGTTTTTTACCTCAGCCACAGACTTCCGAATAGGAGTAACAGAATTGACTTGCTCAGTGATGTTCTCCCAGTTGTGTAGGCAGACAACTGCTGATTGGCAGAGTGCATCCTATCCACCACCAGCTGCACATGTATTTCCACCTTGCGCTGGGTGAAATTTGGTTGCTTCGGCTTAGTGGAGGTAGATTTGCTTGGCCAGCTGACTTTTCCTTAGCAGAGAAGTCGAATGTGCAGCAAATATTAATGCAGAATACCAGACAGAATAGATAGAGTAATATTCAGCCTGGATCACAAAATGGTGAGGCACAATGATTATTCTTTCAGCTTTATATAGTGTCTGCAGAGGCATCCTCTCCTGCCATTGGTTGTGTTTGACAGCCTAGGCATTGTAATGCTCCTAATTGCATGAATACAGGCCACTATTGTGGTTGAATGACTATGGTTATCCAATCATCCAATGACAGGTGAGAGGAAATCAGCCATTTTAGATGTTGTATAGAAGAGATCCGCGATTGACATGCCTACGTCCACACAAGGCCTGAGAGCCAATCAGTTAGGAAAATGATGAAAAGTCTCACTCACTTGTAAACATGAGGGCTGCTAGCTTCTCATCAAGCTTGGGTAATAGTCCACTGTCTTGGTCCAATAGCTCCTTACATTAGTAATGAGCAGAAAATTGCAGCTTACAGGGCTATAACAGTTGAGCTCAGGAATAGGCTTGGGAGCAGACTCTCCATTGTACAACTGCAGAGCCTCTGTGATATGGAGAGGTGCCAGCTACAGCTACTAACAGATCTGAGGGATGAAATTTCAAATTGTAAGTTATCAATAAAAAAAAGATTACATTTTAATCTATCCCAGGGTAGTAGAGAAAGAATTGTCTTTTATGTGGCTTCAGTGGACAATGTACAAAAATATTTCAGTATCAGTATGTGATTACATTCACTTCAGTATACTGAACTATTCCTAAACCTCCAAGATCAAGTACATATGAAAATGGTATAGAGGTGTTTTTACTTGGCCAATGGTGGAGTAATGGTCCAGGTGTGGTATTCAATAATTAACATTGAAACCTAACATTATATCTATGTATGTGGGAGAGAAAGAGATAACATTTAATAAAAAAACTCAGAGACAGAACACCGCCGCCATCAACAGGAGACCATGGATGAGGCACAGGAGGAGACCCTTTCCCCACCTCTTGTGGAGGCCTTTTCCCCACCCCTTGAGGAGGTCCTTTCACCACTTTTTAATCCCACCCCTTGAGGAAGCCCTTACCCACCCTGGAGGAGGCCCTTTCCTCACCACTGGAGGAGGCCCTTTTCCCATCCCTGGAGGAGGACCTAGTCAAATCATCAGAGACACGCCTCGTGATTGTTGAGTACCCAATGGAGAAGTCTGAGGAAACACAGGTAAAGGAGGCAGGGAACCCATCCCAACCCCCTGAAGAAGCATTAAAGTATCTTGATCTAATAATCTAGTTTTATGGGTAATTTTTTTACAGCATGAAAATGTAGGCCTAAGATATGCTTTCTCCTCATGTGTATGTATCTCAGCCTAGGCAAAGTTTGCTATTCTACAGTTGTGTGTGACTTAGGCTTAATAAGTATTTGCACTTAGGTAAAGCAACCCCTCCCTCCCCAATATATCTGCATTTGCCTACAAAATGCAGTCCTCTGGCTAGTTCTCTGTTCACAATAAAATGAATGTTTCAGTGAATTTCTTTTAGTGAACTCTGCAAGGCTAGAATACACCCTTATATCAATAGTAAGATTCCTTTGCGGTCAAAGATGAATTGGACGTTGCTGAGTTCTCCGGCGTATGGTTAGTTTCTGGGCAGAGAGATTACTCAAAATACGGCACGTATTGGCATTTACGTTTCTTAATAAACCAGGCTCATCATGTTTAATATGTAAGATAGCAATGAGATAATAGTTAACCCCTGGACAACTATTGTATGCAATTGCTTTAATAAAATGGACTGTTACATACTGTATGATAATACTGTGTTTCTTTAGATTTTTTTTTAAAAACTTTAATAGATAAAAGGTGTTTCTCAAAAAACTAAGGTAACATTTCAAAGGCTTGTGAAGCAATGGAAATGTGATGAATACTTACAATAGCTTTTGGCCATATGAACTGTAAGGGAAGCTTTGCAGTACACAGCTTTTATATACAATAACTGAAGTTATTTATTTTATCAGTTAAACAAATGTAAGAGAAAAATAGGGTATTTTTAGTGGTTCTTTGTAAAAAGGTTACATTGTTCATATGCTTTTTAAAAGCTGTGTTGCTTTTATATGTCATCAAAAAGAAAGAAAGAAACAAAAAAACATAGAAAATCAGCCACAAAACAAATAGCAACAAACAATCACAAAACAAACAATGATGATTTCATTGAATAGTTACAAAATATTAAAATTGACAGGTGGACACATTAAAAGGGACAGTGTCCCTAAACAGGAATCACATCAACCAAAAAAAGTTGTTTAAGATCATTCATTCCACTGATCCAATATTTTATTGAACCATTATTATTATAGTTATCTTGGTATCTACGGTGACACAAAACTTGCCCGAAGGTAAACAGTGAGCCGCAGCCATCGTCATGACGACCAGGACATCACTTCCCCTTGTCTCAGCTGTCTCCTAGGCAAAGGACTGGACGCTCTGTCAGCTAGCGCCGTGTCCCGGCATGAAGTAGCAGCCAGGCGCGTGCACATAATTAGTTATCAGGCTCCTGAGGCGGATTACATCTGCTGTGCTGCCTATTTGTTCATTGGCCCCTATGTGTGTATAAGGCAGGGAGGGCTTAGCCTCCCCGTCGGTTATAGCGTGGATTCTGTCTGTTGCTGACCTGCTCTGTTTCTGTGTTCTGTGGATACTCTGCAGTACTATTTGATTGACCCTCTGAACCCTGGCTTGTTATTAGACTCTGCTTGCATTCTGATTTCCCTGACTTTTGGATCTGTTTCTTGGATATCTCTGCTTGCTGTCAGCCCTGACCCATTTGCCTGTCCCCGACCATTGTGTCTGTTCCGGACCCCTATCCTTGGCCTGCTTCAACCACCATCTCCATTTCTGCTACTGCCTCCTATCTTCCAGCTGCGGTATTGCGCATAAGCTTTCACTATGCAAGAGTTTAAGTCCTGGGGGCATCCAAGTACTTGTGAGTGCAACAAGCTCAACAGGAAAGGCGGGTGCTATAGGTGTCATCTGTACTGCTAGTTTATGTATATAACTGAAAGCCAACATTAGGTTTTATGTTTTTTTAAGATATTATTACATGAAGGGTTTGTTCCATGTTTCCTAATGAAGATGCTGTTCAAAAGGTTGAGCACCTGGGATTCTCTTTGTTCTGTTTAATGTAAGATTATCAATTAGACCTAACAAACAAAAGAGTTGATTATGGGTAGCCCAAGGTTAATCGATCTGTGAGCAAAGCCCTACCATGTGCAAAAGTGTGCCATTTCCTGCATAACATTTCATACAAGTGATCCAACCTAGTCTATATAACTGCATAGTGTATGGTATACCTTGTGAATAATATTAAGCTGAATAAGTCTATCAAATGGATTTCCTCCCATTGCTCATCAGTTATGGTCCCAATATCCAGCTCTCAATTCTGAGTACATCAGGGACAAAGTCTGAATATATAATATGTAATGTAATGTCAGCATTGTACCACAGCTCACCAAAAAGGTGGGTCTGCACAAGTTCCTTCAATGAAGACACAAGTTAAAATTCATATGTGGGTAGGGAGGGCATGATAATTGGTCAAAGGAGAGATGCCCCTTCTTTCTAGACACTTAGTTGCCACGTTCCATGTTTGAACCACAATGCAGAATTGGTAAAATTTGATTTGCTTAAAATGTTGAGCAGTAAGAGGAAAAAGAACTAGTGAAGCCCATGTATCCAACTCCAGCATACGCACACAGAGCATATAGATTTTGGTTAGTACTGATTTGATCACCATCCCTAAAAAACTAGATAGGCCAGGGACACATTCAAATCTGCAACAGCCACCTTAATCTTAGTGGCCAGTTTAGATAACATTAGTTAAAGCTTCTGAAGAAAGTCTGTATTATATTCTTTGGGAATCGCAGAGCTCTCCATTTCTATGTTAAACACCAACCAAGCAATACGATAAAACAAATGCTTAGTCAGGAAATCTAGGGAATTATGGAATGCATTTAACATTTTTGCTGAAACATTATTTTCAGTAATTAAGATGACCTGGGCAGATAGGGGTGGGAAAAATTGCTGTAAAATATTAAGAAATAGGAAGAGGGAATAATCTCTGGAGACTACTATGCCAAGATATTTGAAGTTATCAAATTTCCTTTGTGGGGTTGCAGAGCCATTTGTCCCAGGCCCATTTCAATCAAGGTGGAAGCTAATGGATTAGCCAAATTAGCATAGATGTGTACATTTTTTAAAATCAGTAATGAGGTCTAGAAGCTTATGTAGCAGAATACACAAAGTACTTTTTTCTCTATGAGGTCTAACCTAAGCTGGGAATGGAGGAAACAGCCCTTATCTGTATTAAATCACACTAAACATACAGTCTCTAAAAATAGTTAGCTATCCCAACCCCAACCAATAGAACTTCAGAGGCTCCTTCTGCTCAGTTTATTCTTCATATCTCTGTGTGCCTCAATTCTCTTGCTATGTCCTGTTCACTCAGCACATAAAGACAATTACAAGAGTGGACTGGTCTCATTCACCCATAAGATAAGGCTACTTTGTGCCTCATTTACAAGTACAAAATGGAAACAGCTGTTTAAATTGCGCAGGTGTATCTATAATTTCAACACAGTTCCAACAAGATTGTAAGGAGATAGGAAATTCAAGTAGCAAGTTTCATTATATTATTACATATTGTGACAGGGAACTAGCCTTTAGGTTAGTGCCTTCTGGTTTAGTGCACAATAAGGGTCTCCCACCAACAAACTCAGTTTTTTTTAAACACAAATGTGTTTGTGAACAATAATTTAAAAATAACAAACACCAACTCACTGCTTGGCCACTGAGAACTGCTTGGTTCTCTAGTGACCACTTATTTCCATTTCGCACCATTGAGTGTGTCCTCTTCAACATCTCTCGCTTTTACCAACTCAGAGTCTACAATAAGTAAAGAGATTTCTCTTTTTTCTCACAGCACTCTTGAGGACTGTAAGTTAATTATACAACACTTTGTTCACGTTTTTTATGTATTACATGCAGACAATCTTTCTCTAATTCACACTCCACAAGTCTCACTTGTAAGAATTCAATTAAAGAGTCCCTTCCTTTCAATATCAGAGTTTGATGGACCATGTTTCCCTGAATGCCTTGTTTAGGTCTAATGTTCCTTTATACATTGTTTTAATGTCTCAATTCCTGCCAAACAGCAATTTCTTGCTCTTTCTCTGCTATGATCAGACTACTTTTGTGCTGTCTGTTCAGTGTATTCTCTTTCAATATTTCACATTTACAAGCAGTGACAGCTGCCTTTGTTGTTGGCTCTGCAAAACACTCTCCAAGAGCATTAAGTTCACACATTTTCAATCTCTCAATTTTGTCCTTTTGTCCATATGGCATTCTTAAGAAAGGAAGTTCACACTGTAACATTTCACTAGTTTGTTCTTGCACTGTTTTCTTTTCAACAAACTTTTGTTTTAAGCCACAAATTTCTTTTCAAGCATTTGCTTTTCCTCCAAATGCCAAAAAAGTCTCTCCTGCAAAACTTTGTTCATATGATCAAGCTCCTTCATAGTCATATGTTCTACTCTTGGAAATGGAGTGTAATGAACAATTGAACAGTTCACAGATGCATTTACTCTCTTGTGTCTCTCCAAAGACAAAATGTCCATTTGATTTTGTCAACTTAATGATTTTGCATTACCTTATCCCATAAGCAAAATATAATTGTAGCACTTTACAACAAGCTTTGTCACTCAATACCTTGCTGGGTTTAATGGTGACATCTGCGTAGACATTTGCTTTACACTGCTGCTGTGTACAAGGTACCTAATATTCTTGTAATCCACGTTACTTGCACGGAGATTTACAACAGCCTCTCATTCAGCAGCCTCCTGGACTCTCTCAAATGAGCTGTCCTATCAAACTTCCTACCTCCCGGAGAACACACACTGGCCTCACACTGGGCCCTCTGCTCAGCTCCTTTCTGACTGCTAAATTGAGCTCTCAAAGCAATGTACCATGGGTGTGGTTAAATATCTTTTTATTATCCTGTAAGGGAGGTGTCATGAACGCCCAGTCTGTCCCAGATAGAGCAATCTAAACAGCTGGCTGTGCCTGGTGTCATCTTAGTCACTTAGCAATGAATACACCTTTACTGCCACCACAAATGATTTATTATGGTGTCCTTACGTTCACCAGAACCACTTATTAATGTTTCACACTTAAATCATATACACATTTGGCATGAGCCTCCTTGGGCTTCATAAATTCACAAAGAATCACGGAGAATACACTAGATTAAATTTATTTAATCTGAAAAAAGTTTTCAAGGCTTAGTTACAAAAATTAATAACAAGACATACAATATGTTTGCACAAATAAGTTTCCGAAAATAAAATAGAAAATAAAAGTCACTGCTTACTAAGTGAGACCTGGTGTATGAGGGAACACGTATGAGGAATATGGAACATTTCAGTCTTGATAGATCCCCCACATGAAAATGCCCACATTCTTCAACATAGCTTTCCCCCCCAGCTGTAAAGTTTAACTGTCATTAAGGATAGCTTGATCTCTCAAATGTCACAGGGCTAAGGATGTCCTGAGATTGGGAATGTTCACAGAACCTTAAATTCTCAAACAAATATCTTGCAATAAATATTTGTGTTTTCTTGAATAACAAAAATAATCAGCATACATGTATAATTAGATTTTTTTCTGCAACATATTTTTGTAAGTTATATTGTTAACAACCAGTCTGAAGTAAGTCATGAGCCAAAAGATTTAAATGGTAGCTCCTTCATTGAAGCATGCTAGCTTGGGTGCTGCACCCTAACAAGAGACTTAACATCAAATAATGCCTGTCACAGAGGATTTACTTGAAGATGTCAGTGCAGTTTTTTTCCAATAATTACTATCACACACACACACACACACACACACATTTCTTGTTACTGGGTAGATTTTAGTAGCACACCCTGTTTTTTAGGCTTATCAACCCCTATACAGAGGTTGACCTTGCAAGAGGGCCCACTACACATCTAGATTAATTTCTCTTTCTGGTACCTTAGTACAATCAAAAACAAATAATATGCCTTCTCTCTTTCTTTGTAAGCCCTCAGTGGAGCATACATACTTCGTTGCAGGATATTAACTTGTATTAACTATTTTAAAGTATAAGTACACACACACACACACACACACACACACACACCACACACACACATATTTCATCCTCACACAAACCAAGACCAAGTCATAACAGAAGTAACAAGTGCATTTAATTACATGCTAATACACACTGGGGGTCCTACAACTTAGAAGGGCAGGATAAACAAATAACGCAAAAAGGATGAAGATGGGGAAATCTCCAGTACTGAATGCACTGGACAAGGGCGTCCCTATAGACCCCCCAGTGTATAGGCATAGTCTCTGTTGAGACTGTTATTTGTCAAATAATACTGTAACTGAGAAAGGTGTCTGATTACCTCTAATAATCTTAGAATAATTAGGAGGATATTTGATTAACCCGTAATGCATTTTAACCTTTACATTCTTGGTACATAAACATTTTAAAAATGACAGATAAAAATGTAATACATATATAAATGATTAGCATAATGGCCAGTCCCCTCATAATATATTTTATAATTCCTTAAAATAAGTTGGACAATCCTTTACCAAGGAATCCGAAGCAGCACACCCTTCACTACCTTTATGTCTCATTTCTTTCTGCAACCTGTCTATCTCATCTATATGAACATTTATATCAGTTTCATGGTCCACTATATAGGTACAACACTCCTGTCCTTTAAGAGTACAGGTTCTCTCTCCTCTAAGGTCAGAATATGGTCCAAACCCAATCTATTTTGTAAGGATTTTTTCTTATAGTTTATGCAAGTTCCTAATTAACATCTTTAAGGGCTTCTTTAGTCTCATTTAAAACAGAATCTAACACATTTTACAAATCATCAAATTAACTGACAAAAATGTTATACCTACTTAAGGAAGGAAACAATATAAATAACTACTAGTGGGACCTTCAGTGTGGGCAAATATAACATACATCTGTTATGAGTAACAAAACTATAATCAATTTCTATAATTTCTCCAGAAGAGAACAGAATTACAACCATAGAAATAATATCCCTAGCATTTAAAGGCAAATGTGTACAGACAGACCCAATACTTTTTTTTGACTCATAGTCTTAGCATCTTTAGTATGTATCTGTAATAAAGGGTTATCTCCAGAGGAGTCACTATAATACTCCTTTTCAGTTTTTGATTGTCTCAAGATCAGAAGACAAAAGCTCCATTTCACGGCAGGGCCCAATCTGAGCATCCAGGAGTAGTCTGTTGCCATGTTAACAATGGTGCCATTATTATGTCTCCAAAAGTGCCCAGGTGGTTTCTTTTAATCAGGTACAGCAGGACTGTGCAAGTCTTGGCAGTCTGACAGGATCTTGTACAGTTGAACCACTAGTTTAGGATGGGTTACCTTCTTACAGTGAGAGGTGTGTTTCCACTTTGACTTTTCCCTAAATTTCACAGCAGTAGAGCCATAACATAAAAAAATCATTACCATGTCTCCTGCTTTTATGGAGGGGCATATGAAAAGCAACTTTTGTTGTGGGCTTATGACAGATGCTTGCAACTATTTCAAATATATAGTCATTTTATTTCACTGACACACCTTGGGCAGTAGCTAAGTCACTGGCTGGGTTTAGCACCACATTAGGGAGTTTTCCAAATAAGATTTTGTATGTGAATATGTTCAGCGGCTCTCTTGGTGCTGTTCTATTAGCATAAAACACAATAGTTAGGGCCTCAGGTCATTGTAGACCAATCTGTTGGGTGATTTTGACAAGTTTAACTTTTAACCTTGCTGCTCCTTTTGAAACAAAGTCTTGGCTTTATTTGCTTACTACAAGACGTCTAAGAAGCTCTTTTTTATCTATGCAGTAGGGGTACTAACTTCAGTACTTCTGGGAGAATTACTATCTAACAGAGTGCCAGATCTTTCGATCCACTATTTGTAAACAATCATGTGAAATGTTGTATACTCTCTCCTCCCTCTGATACTGTCCAGTATTATTAATGGGCATTAATGTGGCCGGCTGCAGTACATTTCTGTTACATTAATTGAACAATGTGAAACACACAGGCCTCAGTCGAACAGACTACTCTTTCCTGCAGGATATTAACTTGTATTAACTATTGTAAAGTATAAATATATATATATATATATATATATATATATAGTGACAAAGTCACTGGATTAATGCTAAATTACAGAGATATTTGTCCCAGGTCTTCAGCCTTGTATACAATAACAGCATGGAGATTGTTTAGCTCTGTGGGGAAAAGCTTCCCAGAGTATATTTCACAGCAGACTAACTAAGAGTAGTCTGCTGTAAAAGGTTGCAGCCCTGATCACTCTGCCTCTTGGACCTAGGGAGGAGGCTGGATGCCTTCTGAGAGAACCTGCTAAGGGTGAGTAAATAACCTTTGCTTGGCTTTTGAGTCTGGGACACAAGGTCTCAGACTTGAGAGAGGACCTCTAAGGAATGTTTAGTTAGTGCGGACAGGCAAGGCTTTTGTTTATGTTTTGTTTATTTGCACATGCTCAATAAAACTGGCTGAGGTCAGTTGTACCAGAAATCCTGCATTTTCGTGATTTATTGCTGTTGTTTAAAGCCATCTACCACAGTTGATGCTAAACATTCCCCTGTCCCCCCCTGTCCCCCTACACATACACAGTGCATTCACACGCCTGGCAAAATAGGTATAGCTTGAAACTTACACACACACACACCTTTAGACAATAGTTAGTCAAAACACACACACACTTACTTATATATTTATATTACAGGCAATTAATGTAATATATGGCACCAAAGTCTATAATTTGTGTAAAATATTGTTACATTGTTTATTGTTTTATAATATAATACAACACACTTTAAATGAAGTTATATCTTGCTGTGGTGTATCTTGAAGATATGAGCATAAGCTATTATATAAATATTGATCCTGTGGATTTAAGAGAAAAATAAGAATTATATTTCTTGGGTTAAATCACAAGTACCTTTGCGAGGAGTTGGTTGATGGTAGTAGTCATATATAACGGTATTAAATGGTCATCCATGCATTTGCCTAATTATTAAGGAGATTAAAACCCATCAACGGAGGAAATCCTATTACACCTACGTTACTAATAAAGAATGGCTCAGTCCAGTCACTCAAAAGTGAAGTAAACATGTGTTACTTATCAGTATTGCTCCCAGCCTGTGGATCCCAAAATGTGCATATGTCCGCTAATGCTTTACTTCTCTTTTCCCAGCTCTACTCTACTCTCTCCTTGCTCCAATCCTCCTCTCTGCTACCCCTGCAGCCCCATCTGGCCTTCACTCACCTGCCTCTTCTTCCTTCTCCCAGGATGTCTGTCAGTCTGAGTCCCCCTCAGAATTCCAACTGCTGTTTGTAACTGCTCCTTCACAAGTTCCTCCTCCATCTTTCATGCTGGGATATGTAGTTATCTGCCTGCAGGGAAGGTATCCAAAGCTCATCTGCGGCCCGCTTAGGTCGCAAGTGCCACAAAAGTACTAAGTTGGGGGAAAAGTATGTACATGAGTAGGGGCCTGAGATCATAGAGATGCCTATAGGGGTATGAGCATCTCTGTTTTCACATACCTCTCAACTGTCCCAATTTCAGTGGGACAGTCCTGATTTTAGGGCTCTGTTTCCTGTCCTGCCCGGAGACATGTTTCATCATCATCATAATCATCAACATCTTCTGCTAAAAGTGAAGTAAACATGTGTTACTTATCAGTATTGCTCCCAGCCTGTGGATCCCAAAATGTGCATATGTCCGCTAATGCTTTACTTCTCTTTTCACTCACCTGCCTCTTCTTCCTTCTCCCAGGATGTCTGTCAGTCTGAGTCCCCCTCAGAATTCCAACTGCTGTTTGTAACTGCTCCTTCACAAGCTCCTCCTCCATCTTTCATGCTGGGATATGTAGTTATCTGCCTGCAGGGAAGGTATCCAAAGCTCATCTGCGGCCCGCTTAGGTCGCAAGTGCCACAAAAGTACTAAGTTGGGGGAAAAGTATGTACATGAGTAGGGGCCTGAGATCATAGAGATGCCTATAGGGGTATGAGCATCTCTGTTTTCACATACCTCTCAACTGTCCCAATTTCAGTGGGACAGTCCTGATTTTAGGGCTCTGTTTCCTGTCCTGCCCGGAGACATGTTTCATCATCATCATAATCATCAACATCTTCATGTTTGTCCTGCGGGTAGGAATGTTGGGGGAGGTATGTAATGGGCAGCCTATCACTTTACAGCACTAGGCAGCCTTCTGGGTGCGTGGCCATGCCCCTGTCGAGCCATGGCCATGTCGCCTTTGGAATGTGTCTACGCCTGCTGTCCCACTGTCGGGGACACACATTGGAAGGTATGTTATTATTGAGGTATTCATAACTCTGAATGGACTTCAAGAACACCACACCTAAAAGTATTTATGTGCTGCACTGGTGAGAGAGTGGGTGTCTATGCTAAAAAGGGGAACTCTCTATGCTGCAATTGGAGAGGATGTGTCTGTCTGCTGCAAGGATGTGTGTACCTGTGCTGCAAAGAAAGAGTAATCTGTTTCTGTGCTGTAAAGGTGACAGTGTGTCATTGTACTGCAAAGGGGATGGGGTAACCCTTTGCTGCAAATAGGGAAAGTATATCTCTGTGCTGTAAAGTTTGGAGTTGTCCCTGTGTTGCAGAGGGACAGGGGCATAATTGTATTCTCCCTAGGAATATTGGCAGACCTGAGGGACTCCTGGGATGGTAGGTTTAGCTCCTGAATCACTGTTGTACTACAAGAAAATGGCCTCTGTGCTCTAGCACACAGAAAGAGGTGCACTACAAGAAAATGCCACCATTCTCCTACACTGAGAACTCACATCACAAAATAGCTTAAAAAAATATCTCTCTGTTTCCCTGTGTCATAATTGCCCACTCTCCTGGAATGTTTGCAAGACTCTTCTAATATACAAAGCCACACCATCGCGAGGGGTGCAGCTACAGTGCAAAAAAGCGACAGGTATAGGGAGGACACATGGTGGACCAGTGTCTATAAACATTTAGTTTCCCTGTGTTTGGCTTGAGCGGGAACACGGGACAGGTGAGGAGCTCCTCAGCAATCTGGGCAGTGGGTGCATGGTCAGTAGCCACGAGGTCTGAGCCACCACATTTAATATAAGAGCCCCTGGATGGATGGGGAAACTGACAAAAGGGGCGGGGGGAAAAAGAAGGTTGGGAGGGACAAAATGAGGATACCATAAAAGAGTGCCCAGGGCAGGTAGTCAGGAGGCACCATAGTTTGGGGTAGCCCAACATGTTAAACTGGCAGTAACAAGTACCAGTTTAATGAGGCCAAAGTAAGGTACCAGCAAAGGGATCCCCACCTTCAGGGGTACCCCAGAAACAAGATCCACTCAGCAGACAGTGTTGGCACCACAGGATTTAAAGGCAGTGGAAGTCTGGAGAGCGCCTAGCAGGTCCTACATACAGTAGACCCTTGAAAAGGTCCCCATACTGTGAGGGCGAATGGGGACTGCAGCCAGAATGCAGGTTGGATACTGCATGGCTGAGGAGTTCCTTGATGCACTCATGTTTCAGCCTCACAAAAAGGGAGAGTCCCCTAAGATTCGGTATGAGATCCTAAGGATCTGTGATGTCTCCGGCTGCATGCCTGCAACTAAGTGAGCTGAATAAAGTGAGAAGCCTGTGTGATGTAACTTGTGGAACTACTGCTTCTAGCAACAGAGGGTAGTACGTAACATGCTGTGAGTTTATAAGTACTGTGCAGAAATGTGATAAGAGGAGATATCAATAACATCTGCTGACGAAAATGTGCAGGAGAAGATCGGTGTTTAAAATGTAAAATGTTTTGCAACTGTTACGCTTTTCTGTGCTGGAGGAAGAAGAGTTAATAAAGATTATGTTCCTTGTTTTGAACTGAAATGGCTTGGAGACCAGTTTCATCTACAACTAGAGTCCGCCCACATGTGAAACTGTGTTAAACACATCTGTATTTGGAAGGGGTCCTCTGGCAGATTTGCCCATAACCAGCAGCTAGCCAGGACAACAAGGACTGCATATAATTGCAACTTAAGCCACCAGGGGAAGACCCCTTCACATCCTTGTGCTGCAAAGAGTGGGGATATGTACACTATGCTGCACAGGGGTCTTTATTATTATTATTATTATTATTATTATTATCTTTGACTTATAAGGCGCCACAAAGCAGCGCCGTAAATTACATATACAGAAAACAACCAAGACACAACATGATACAAAAATATATACAAACACAGGTAACAGGGTAAAGCAAATCAGATTATATCTGGGACAGATAGTGAAAGGGATGGTAGAAATCAGCGAGAAGAAGGCCAAAGCTTAAGAAAACAGGGAAAACAGGGCTAGCGACTTAGGCCAAGAGGTACAGATGGTGAAGGAATGGTAGGAGGAGCACACAAGGAAAGAAGGCCCTGGTCATGAGAGCTTACATCCTAAAGGAAGCAAAGGTAGTGTGGTAGGTACAC
Organism: Mixophyes fleayi; assembly: GCF_038048845.1. Taxonomy (NCBI): domain Eukaryota; kingdom Metazoa; phylum Chordata; class Amphibia; order Anura; family Limnodynastidae; genus Mixophyes; species Mixophyes fleayi. The sequence goes on from NC_134404.1 coordinate 272,423,638, forward strand.
TGGCAATGGTTTCTGTGTAATGATATATGTGTAGGGGGTTAGCTCTGTTCCTGGGGGTTTCTTTGAAAGTGCTGGTTGCTTTGCAAAGGCAGTATGGGGATCTCCATATCATTGTCTCTGGGATGTGGGGACTTTCAATTATACCACTCCTGAAAAAAATGGATGACTCTCTGCTGGAGCCATTACCTAGCAGTATCTAAAGATGAACAACCTTCTTAAAGATAAAGTGTGTTGTTGGTTGCAGTTATAAAAAACAAAAGCAAACTCCAGAGCAGAAAGTCATTCATTTTTGAATTTATGAAACTGAATAAAAATATGTTTTTATAAAGATTAAATAAAAGTTTGATGTGGAAGTATTTAATGATATATAATTTGCATAAATTACATTGAGACATAATGCTATCAAACCATTTAATTATGCATGTATTGCTTGAGAATCAATATATTATGCATGTCCTTTACATATATATAGCTAGAATGTAGATCAAGGTTTACTGTGTTAGAATGAATAACATTTCTGTCAACAGAATTAATCCACTAGGAATATAAACACAAGAAGCAAGGCCATTACCCATGCAAAAAAAAGAAACATTGTGCAAAACATATGATTCTATTTCTTCTGGGGGTCACTGATATAAAAGATGCACCCCAGATCACTTTTATTGATGCACCACAAACATTCATGTTTTTGGGAATTTCCCTTAAAAAGTCACTGTGCATCTTTTGAAGAATTGCAGATCTACCTGGAAATCTGAATAGTGGAAAATTGATAAATATTATTTTATTTAAAAGTCCATCTTACTATAAAATAAGGACCACTTGCTATTAAATTCAACTTTTCCTTTTTCCTCCTAAAATCCTGATTAAGACTGTTATGGGCTATATAACTAATGAACGTGAAGGGACATCCAGACTATCCTTATTACATGTGTCAGTATTGTACAGTTGAATACTCTTATTATTTTGATGGAACTACACCTAATAATGATCTTTCCTGTATAAAATGTGCATGGAAGGTACAAAAAGCAACAGCCAACCTTTGGATATCATTTAAATATTTTATCCTGATAATTAAAACCTTCATATTGCACATTGGTGCACAACTACAGGCATACGTGCCCCTAGCCCACATATAGCTAAGAATACCCCGATAAGCCCTGTTCCTACTGTAAATGTATGCTATGTGTGGTGACATCACTGCCATCCACTTGCTATTCAGGAAGTGCTGGCTGACAGGAAATACCTGGCAGCCATCAAGCAACGTATGGCTCAAATTCAAGAAGGAATGGAGTGTATACTGCTGTGCTGGACACTCAGACAAGTCAAAAAAAGGTACAGGCACCTTGCTAAATTTAGCTGGTGCTGTAGATAAAGCTGACATATTTGTCTATTCATAAGGGGAGGATCTGAGCATCTATCCTCTGATTGGCTGAGTGACTGCATCAGGCAATCAAAGCATAGCAGTGGCAGTGAGGGGTTTCTGAATGAACAGGAAACTCCTCTGCACTACCGAGCAGCACAGGCTGGTCCTACACATCTTCCGTAACGGCGACGATACATTCTGATGTCTGCCCTATCAACTGTCCTGGTGATCGCATTCTAGCCCCGCCCACTAGTGAAAGGGGGCAGAGCCATCGGGCAGTGGGGCCCACCTTTTCTATAAAATGGTATTTATTTGAGTCATAATTATTTTTGCATTGGTTTTGGCCAGAACTTTTTGTATGCATAGACATAAACATGCATAAATTCATAATATAAATCAATAGTATATTGAAAATGGTGAGGATTACCATTGATTTTTCCCTTTGCGTGTGGTTATGAAAAGTCCCCCCCCCCCCAAAAAAAAAGTCTAGGTCTGCCCCTACCTTAGTCATCCCACACCTCCGTGCTGCCCCACCTACCGCTTACTATATTAGCAGCTGGTTATCAGTATCTGGGGGGTGCTGCAGTGACAATATATATTTTATGGAAATTAGTTAAAAAGCACAACCTAATCTATTAAGGCACAGCAAAAAGAAAAGGACAAACCATGTTGCATTGGAGGGGGGTGAGGGGTAAATTTAAAATATGGGGACAGATTTTTAGTTGGGTAGGGCATGTCCAAGATCAACTCTAAATTTTGGCTTAAAAATAAAGCTATCAAGTATTTGTGTGCTACCAGAAAAAGCAGACAGTGTTTTCCCTAGGTGCAAAATAATAAACTAATTTTCACCCCTAGCATTCTAACATGGTTTGTCCAGGAGCAATTTTACTCCTTTCTTTTTTGCTTGTCATGGCTTAATGAATCAGGCCCTTAGAGTTCAAGTAGCAGTTACAAAAAGAACACCATAGAACTCATTGTGAAATAAAACCACAACTGAGATGCTGAGCACAGATACCAATGAGCACCAAATAATGTCCTATTGACTGTAAAAAGACCTTAATTAGTAGGACATTTAAAAAATTAATAATATGCATAATAATTACATTATAGGCATGGTCATATTTTGAAGGCATCATCATCAAGTGCTAACTCTTCTTAAACAATTAGAGTTAAAAAAAAAATGTAGTTCTATGTATATATTAAATGTTATATTGGTTGTACCACATGGTTTCACTTGTACTTAATTTATTTCCTTCTACAGAAATAGCAATGGCAGTGGGTCACAGTGGATAAAAAAGATTAAGGAATCATGTGCTACATTTTCCTATTGCATAAAATATTCATAATGCAGCATATAATACATATTCTTGTCTTTGTTTAATTTTTAAATACCAGTTTTTCACAGAACTAAACTTTGTACAAGAAACTCAGTGGCCTAGATATGACATGTACAGCTTAAATGAAGAGATGTTATTAAGGTAATATTGGTAATTATGACTAGGGTCATTTACTAAGAGCAGTATAAATGTATTACAGCATAATTCCCAGTTGGGTGTGCAGTTGGATTCATTGGGGCAGATTCAAGTGATCGTGTTACTCTCGAAAGTAATGCGGCCCACACACTATTACCATTAGTATGGTAATAGTGCACATGTAATAATGGGCATTATTACCGTTATTGCATTAATTTCAGCGCTCATTTTTGGTTTTGGCTCAGGGAGCGGCAAGCAGAAATCCGGGTTAAAATTACCGTATAAAAATGACCATATGAATAGTAATAGTGCGCAGGCCGTGTTACTTTCGAGAGTAGCGCGGTCAATTGAATCTGCCCCATTGAATAAAGGAATTATGCTATTTGTGTATATGAGTAAAGGGGGTGCTACTGGACTGAGAACTTTGTATTCATCACCCGTTTCTCACGGTTTAATGTACTTTTTAATCCTTGGCCCCGTCTAAGTATCTACACCAGAGCATCAGTGTATTATTTGTATCATTATTTCATGTTATTAAGTACATTTTGCCCTTGCTATTACCTGCAAATTTGTATGTAGTATAAATATAAAGAATATTACAATATTTTATAAAACTAACAAGACAGCAGAAGTCATTTTGCTTGTGTTAGCTAATGTAATTACCATTTGTCTCAAATGTCCATTGTTATGAGGTGCAGTTTAGATTTGGTTTGTAATCAGAACAGTGTCTAAGTTAACTAGCTGGCAGCCCGTGTTAATTAGCTAGGTCAACAGGTAATCTGAGAGGTAATTAGATGATATACAATGTGCCTCCACTGAAATAGCATTTGGAAATGTATCAATATGTATCATCATCATCATCATATATTTATATAGCACCAACATATTCCCTAACGCTTTACAATTGGGGACAAACATAGTAAACTAATAAACAAACTGGGTAAAACAGACAAAGAGGTGAGAAGGCCCTGCGCGTAAGCTTACAATCTATGGGATGATCATGGTGATGAAGTTGATGATCATGATGGTCTTGATAAAGATGATCATTATGATTATGATTATTATTATTATTATTATTATTATTATCAATATATTTGTTATTATATCAAAATGTATCACAGACTCAGATGGCGTAACACTGCTGATAATTTGTCAAAAGTCTTGTTTCATGTAAGCATGCAACTTCATGTTTAGTGTATCCAGCCAAAATAGCTAATTGAGTCAAGCCATTCCATTGTATAATCAAGGTAACAGGGACAGTATGTCTAGCAGATAAAGTGTCCAATGAGAGACCCCTACTGTAAGGGGGAGGTATGAGACATTTGACTCTACTTCCTGTGTATACAGTGAAGAATATAGGGAGAGTGTCACGATTTACATTCTGCAGCTGCTGTCTGCAGTGACTCTATTGGATTTGTTATGATTTCTACTTGTAGTACCACTGCCCACCAAAGGGGCCACTGTGCTACTTTGATTATTCTCCTTGATCACTGTGAGTGGTTTCTGCTGCATGAGGCCTATTTATACCTGCCTGCTTCAAACAGTCTGGGCCAGATCATCAGGTCACTCCTGTGAGCATTTCCATGTGCTTTGTTCCAGTCTGCTTTACCAAGTTGTTTGTTCCAGTCTGCATTACCAAGTTGTTTGTTCCAGTCTGCATTACCAAGTTGTCAGTTCCAGTCTGCATTACCAAGTTGTCAGTTCCAGTCTGCATTACCAAGTTGTCAGTTCCAGTCTGCATTACCAAGTTGTCAGTTCCAGTCTGCATTACCAAGTTGTCAGCTCCAGTCTGCATTACCAAGTTGTCAGCTCCAGTCTGCATTATCAAGTTGCCAGCTTCAGTCTGCATTACCAAGTTGTCAGCTCCAGTCTGTATTACCAAGTTTCCATCTCCAGTCTGCATTACCAAGATGTCATCTCCAGTCTGCATTACCAAGTTCTCATCTCCAGTCTGCATTACCAAGTTCTCATCTCCAGTCTGCATTACCAAGTTCTGTTAAGTCTTCTATATTGTTGATCCCATTGAACTGTTGCTCTGTCTGTCCATTTCGGTATATCTGTGCCACAATCCGTGGTGGATTGTTATTTGTGTTCTTAATAAAGCCACTTTAACCACTTACGCTCTCTCCGTGGTCATACCTGGGAAATCCTGACAGTATGATCTGGCCATAATACCAAGCCTGCTGCTGCACGGCTTTCATCTCTTTTGAAAAGGATTTCCAGGGTAGTGGCCTACTCCGTATTCAACATTAAGACCATGGCTGTTATTTCCTCCGAAAATTCTCAGTTCCAGTTGCTCCAAGTGGACATTCTTCAACTTCGCACTCAAATAGCGCAAGTATCTTCTTTGCTGAACCAAGTGCTTAAGCAACTTCCAGTTTCCACCCCTAATACATCCTGCTGTAAGGAGTCTAACTGTGCTGCTATCATTTCATTACCAAATTTGTCTGCCTTTGACTTTCTGCAAGCAGTACCTTCCAATATCCCTGTAACAAATTCCAGGTCTTCAGGTGCTCCACGTCCTCACCTGACCGAAGAGGAGCGATGGCGCAGGAGGACCTACAAACTGTGTCTTTACTGTGCCAGTGATGTACATTTTTTACAGGATTGCCCGCTCCGTAGACTCCGACCATCTTCAACCCCTACCTCCAGCTCTGAATCGCAAGCTTCTGTCTCCGTTCCAGAAACGCTGTCTGCTCCCATGAGAACCCGGATTCCCCAGTTTGACCCAGAGGGGGCGCTGCCTTTAATGTCTGCTCCAGAGGGGGCGCTGCCCTTAATGTCTGCTCCAGAGGGGGCGCTGCCCTTAAAGTCTGCTCCAGAGGGGGTGCTCTCCAGAGGGGGCACTGCCCTTAAAGACTCCTCCAGAGGGGGCACTGCCCTTAAAGACTCCTCCAGAGGGGGCGCTGCCCTTAAAGTCTGCTCCAGAGGGGATGCTGCCCTTAAAGTCTGCTCCAGAGGGGGCGCTGCCCTTAAAGACTCCTCCAGAGGGGGCGCTGCCCTTAAAGACTCCTCCAGAGGGGATGCTGCCCTTACAGCCTTCTCCAGAGGGGGCGCTGCCCTTACAGCCCTCTCCAGAGGGGGCGCTGCCCTTACAGTCCGCTCCAGAGGGGGCGCTGCCCTTACAGTCTGCTCCAGAGGGGGCGCTGCCCTTACAGTCTGCTCCAGAGGGGGCGCTGCCCTTACAGTCTGCTCCAGAGGGGGCGCTGCCCTTACAGTCCGCTCCAGAGTTGCCTGTCCATGCGGTTCAGTCCGAGTTGCCTGTCCATGTGGTTCAGCCCGAGTTGCCTGTCCATGCGGTTCAGCCCGAGTTGCCACTCTATGCGGTTCAGCCCGAGTTGCCACTCTATGCGGTTCAGCCCGAGTTACCACTTGGTGCTGTCTGCTCTGTGGCCTCTCACAGCGCTGTCTGCTCTGTGGCTTTTCACAGTGCTGTCTACCCTGAGGCTTCTCACAGTGCTGTCTTCCCTGAGGCTTCTCACAGTGCTGTCTTCCCTGAGGCTTCCCACAGTGCTGTCTACCCTGAGGCTTCTCACAGTGCTGTCTACCCTGAGGCTTCTCACAGTGCTGTCTACCCTGAGGCTTCTCACAGTGCTGTCTACCCTGAGGCTTCTCACAGTGCTGTCTACCCTGAGGCTTCTCACAGTGCTGTCCACCTTGAGGCTTCTCACAGTGCTGTCCCTGTCAACTCTGCCACCCAATCCGGGCTCTCTGTCAAGTCATCTGCCCAGTCCGGGTTGTTTTCTGCCAAAGGTGTCCTGCCCGAGTCCCCAGGGATGTATGTTCAACCCGAGCTGGCCAAGTCTCATGCTAATTCGAATTCATCCTCTGTTCAAGTCTTCCAACCACCTACCTTCAATGGGGATATTAAGCAATTTCAGGCTCTTATTAAGTTTTGTATATCCTATTTTCCCTCTGTATCTGACCTCCTTAATACTCAACGAAAGCAAGTGTTTTACATGTTAGCCAACTTTACAGGGGAAGCTCTGGAATGGGCAGAGCCCTTAATTGAAACCCAAGATCCCATCCTGTCTGATTTACAACTTTTACTGAGGCCGTGATCAAAGAATTTACACCAGCACTTGCCAATCCCACTTCATCTATACCACATGTTCTATCTCCGGCTACTCCAACCTTGAGATTATCGTTTTCTTCGCTCCATTTCCAGCAACCTTCTAAAAACCATAAAAAGAAAGTAAAGAAGAAGAAGAAGAAGAAGAAAGATTCTCCTGGATCTCAACTCCCCTGTGGTGTGGTTTCTATACCCTTCCCGTCCTTGCATGAAGCCTTCTCAACTACATGCCCAATTCTGGACTATGTCTCTGACTTTTCAGACCATCTCTAGTATTTGTGCGTCTGGAATCCGCCCTTTAAGGAGGGGGTACTGTCACGATTTACATTCTGCAGCTGCTGTCTGCAGTGACTCTATTGGATTTGTTATGATTTCTACTTGTACCACTGCCCACCAAAGGAGCCACTGTGTTACTTTGATTATTCTCCTTGATCAGTGGGAGTGGTTTCAGCTGCATGAGGCCTATTTAAACCTGCCTGCTTCAAACAGTCTGGGCCAGGTCATCAGGTCACTCCTGTGAGCATTTCCATGTGCTTTGTTCCAGTCTGCTTTACCAAGTTGTTTGTTCCAGTCTGCATTACCAAGTTGTCAGTTCCAGTCTGTATTACCAAGTTGTCAGCTCCAGTCTGCATTATCAAGTTGCCAGCTTCAGTCTGCATTACCAAGTTGTCAGCTCCAGTCTGTATTGCCAAGTTGTCAGCTCCAGTCTGCATTACCAAGTTGTCATCTCCAGTCTGCTTTACCAAGTTGTCATCTCCAGTCTGCATTACCAAGTTGTCATCTCCAGTCTGCATTACCAAGTTGTCATCTCCAGTCTGCATTACCAAGTTCTGTTAAGTCTTCTATATTGTTGATCCCATTGAACTGTTGCTCTGTCTGTCCATTTTGGTATATCTGTGCCACAATCCGTGGTGGATTGTTATTTGTGTTCTTAATAAAGCCACTTTAACCACTTACGCTCTCTCCGTGGTCATACCTGGGAAATCCTGACAGAGAGGACAATGCCAGGGGAGCTATTCTAGCTTGGAGGGTCCTGGTGTACAAGACATCAGCGAAAAGGAC